>NC_135142.1:32311116-32645456 GCF_051014445.1 Colletes latitarsis | reverse complement strand
ACCTAACCCAGACCTAACCCAGACCTAACCCAGACCTAACCCAGACCTAACCCAGACCTAACCCAGACCTAACCCAGACCTAACCCAGACCTAACCCAGACCTAACCCAGACCTAACCCAGACCTAACCCAGACCTAACCCAGACCTAACCCAGACCTAACCCAGACCTAACCCAGACCTAACCCAGACCTAACCCAGACCTAACCCAGACCTAACCCAGACCTAACCCAGACCTAACCCAGACCTAACCCAGACCTAACCCAGACCTAACCCAGACCTAACCCAGACCTAACCCAGACCTAACCCAGACCTAACCCAGACCTAACCCAGACCTAACCCAGACCTAACCCAGACCTAACCCAGACCTAACCCAGACCTAACCCAGACCTAACCCAGACCTAACCCAGACCTAACCCAGACCTAACCCAGACCTAACCCAGACCTAACCCAGACCTAACCCAGACCTAACCCAGACCTAACCCAGACCTAACCCAGACCTAACCCAGACCTAACCCAGACCTAACCCAGACCTAACCCAGACCTAACCCAGACCTAACCCAGACCTAACCCAGACCTAACCCAGACCTAACCCAGACCTAACCCAGACCTAACCCAGACCTAACCCAGACCTAACCCAGACCTAACCCAGACCTAACCCAGACCTAACCCAGACCTAACCCAGACCTAACCCAGACCTAACCCAGACCTAACCCAGACCTAACCCAGACCTAACCCAGACCTAACCCAGACCTAACCCAGACCTAACCCAGACCTAACCCAGACCTAACCCAGACCTAACCCAGACCTAACCCAGACCTAACCCAGACCTAACCCAGACCTAACCCAGACCTAACCCAGACCTAACCCAGACCTAACCCAGACCTAACCCAGACCTAACCCAGACCTAACCCAGACCTAACCCAGACCTAACCCAGACCTAACCCAGACCTAACCAGACCTAACCCAGGACCCTAACCCAGACCTAACCCTAGACCCTAACCAGACCTAACCGTAGGACCCTAACCAGACCTAACCGTAGGACCCTAACCAGACCTAACCGTAGGACCCTAACCAGACCTAACCGTAGGACCCTAACCAGACCTAACCGTAGGACCCTAACCAGACCTAACCGTAGGACCCTAACCAGACCTAACCGTAGGACCCTAACCAGACCTAACCGTAGGACCCTAACCAGACCTAACCGTAGGACCCTAACCAGACCTAACCGTAGGACCCTAACCAGACCTAACCGTAGGACCCTAACCAGACCTAACCGTAGGACCCTAACCAGACCTAACCGTAGGACCCTAACCAGACCTAACCGTAGGACCCTAACCAGACCTAACCGTAGGACCCTAACCAGACCTAACCGTAGGACCCTAACCAGACCTAACCGTAGGACCCTAACCAGACCTAACCGTAGGACCCTAACCAGACCTAACCGTAGGACCCTAACCAGACCTAACCGTAGGACCCTAACCAGACCTAACCGTAGGACCCTAACCAGACCTAACCGTAGGACCCTAACCAGACCTAACCGTAGGACCCTAACCAGACCTAACCGTAGGACCCTAACCAGACCTAACCGTAGGACCCTAACCAGACCTAACCGTAGGACCCTAACCAGACCTAACCGTAGGACCCTAACCAGACCTAACCGTAGGACCCTAACCAGACCTAACCGTAGGACCCTAACCAGACCTAACCGTAGGACCCTAACCAGACCTAACCGTAGGACCCTAACCAGACCTAACCGTAGGACCCTAACCAGACCTAACCGTAGGACCCTAACCAGACCTAACCGTAGGACCCTAACCAGACCTAACCGTAGGACCCTAACCAGACCTAACCGTAGGACCCTAACCAGACCTAACCGTAGGACCCTAACCAGACCTAACCGTAGGACCCTAACCAGACCTAACCGTAGGACCCTAACCAGACCTAACCGTAGGACCCTAACCAGACCTAACCGTAGGACCCTAACCAGACCTAACCGTAGGACCCTAACCAGACCTAACCGTAGGACCCTAACCAGACCTAACCGTAGGACCCTAACCAGACCTAACCGTAGGACCCTAACCAGACCTAACCGTAGGACCCTAACCAGACCTAACCGTAGGACCCTAACCAGACCTAACCGTAGGACCCTAACCAGACCTAACCGTAGGACCCAATCCAGACCTAACCGTAGGACCCTAACCAGACCTAACCGTAGGACCCTAACCAGACCTAACCGTAGGACCCTAACCAGACCTAACCGTTGGACCCTAACCAGACCCAACCGTAGGACCCTAACCAGACCCAACCGTAGGACCCTAACCAGACCCAACCGTAGGACCCTAACCAGACCCAACCGTAGGACCCTAACCAGACCTAACCGTAGGACCCAATCCAGACCTAACCGTAGGACCCTAACCAGACCGAACCACAGGGCCCAATCCAGACCTAACCACAGGGCCCAAACCAGACCTAACCACAGGGCCCAAACCAGACCTAACCACAGGGCCCAAACCAGACCTAACCACAGGGCCCAAACTAGACCGAACCGCAGGACCCTAACCAGACCTAACCGTAGGACCCAATCCAGACCTAACCGTAGGACCCTAACCAGACCTAACCGTAGGACCCAAACCAGACCTAACCACAGGGCCCAAATCAGACCGAACCATAGGGCCCAAATCAGACCGAACTACAGGACCCAATCCAGCCCTAACCACAGGACCCAATCCAGCCCTAACCCCAGGACCCAATCCAGACCTAACCGCAGGACCCAAACCAGACCTAACCGCAGGACCCAAACCAGACCTCACCGCAGGACCCAAACCAGACCTGACCGCAGGACCCAAACCAGACCTAACCGCAGGACCCAAACCAGACCTGACCGCAGGACCCAAACCAGACCTAACCGCAGGACCCAATCCTGACATAACCACAGGACCCAACGCAGACCGAACCCATTGGACCCAACGCAGACCGAACCCATAGGACCCAACCCTAGGGCCGAACCCCCGGGCCCAACCCCCGGGCCAAACCCTCGGGCCCAACCCTCGAACCCAACCCTCGGACCCAACCTTCTGGCCAAACCCCCGGGCCGTACCCCCGGACCCAACCTTCGGGCCAAACCCCCGGGCCACACCCTCGAGCCCAACCACCGGGCCCAACCCTCGAACCCAACCCTCTGGCCGAGCCCGCAGACCTACCCGTAAAAGGTAAAGTGTAAAAGGGATAAGGACTGAAATGTTTATATCTATTGTTAGAATTCCAATGTAGCACTCTTTCGAATTTCGACTATACTTAAGATATACTCTATTCTACATGTACTCTGTGACGACACTCTACTATCTTTTTACCGTATCGGTGTCAAGTCCAGCGTTGTGGATTCACGATGGAATATGACTGCATAGTATCGACTATGAGAATCAGACCTGGGGACGACAGAAATTACGATTTCCAGGTAGTAAAGAAGCTAATGATGACCTACGCGACAGGGTTCGCAGCCAATTTGCTAATATTATTTAGTTTTTAATTCATAATTCCATTACCCGGCTAAGAGTGATTCGATTATCAATTGAATGGTAAATAATATTACCCAGATCTCACCACGTGACGGTTGTTGCGAATGGAAACCCGCCTCTAGCCTCGCCCCAACCATTCTTCCTATAGCGAGGAATTCGAATATTTATCTGAGACAAAACCTATGCAAAAGTTAGTAATGAGCTATAGACTAAACGGTCACTTAAACCTATACTTTATTCTTGAATATTTTCTAAGGTTATTACTTCGAATCCATAAGAGTCGATAACACTGGATTTAGCACTGCGATGGTAGCGAATACAATCTGTGATATTTGCACGTGATACTAGCATAGAAACGAAGTAGAAATACAAATGTAATAGAAATGCGCTTCTAAATCGAAGATTCTCGGCGTTTCCGTTTTAGCGTTGTTTGTAACACGCGATCATAAATCGTAACCCGTGGCTGGAGTTCATTGGTTCATCACAATTATATTGTGTCCGGCTGCCGACGTGAAACAAGAGAAACATTATCCGTAATCAAATTGGACATTTAGAGTTGTAGGTACTTTGTTTTACATCGCGGATTAACTATTCTTGACGTTTAATCATGTCGGACACTGCTGGAAAGGTATTAGTTTCTTTATTTCATCGTAAATTTCCTTAATATGTGAATATGTAATACATTTTTCCGTTTGGTCGTCATCACTTTTATCGCAATTATTTAGTATGTAGATAAGAAGTTGATTACGTTTAGGTCATCTTCGAGTTGCTAGGAATTACGTTACTTTCATCCTATAATAAGAATTGCACAGCAAAATCAATGATAAAGATTATGTACCTGCGTAATGAATTATATGGTTACATAATATTTAACTATAATTTTGTGCATTCTAGGTAGTTTATTGCAAAGCTGCTGTAGCATGGAAAGAAAAACAACCTTTGTCGCTTGAAGAGGTTCAAGTTGCACCACCAAAGGCTCACGAAGTAAGAATAAGAATTGTTGCTGTTGCTTTGTGTCATACCGATGCTTATACCTTAAATGGGTTGGATCCAGAAGGAATCTTTCCATGTATTCTTGGTCACGAAGGCAGTGGTATCGTTGAAAGTATCGGAGAAGGAGTCACCGAATTTCAACCTGGTATATTGTACTACCTGTTACAATAGACTCTTGGTTATCACATTTTTCTTCGGATGAAAATTGTCGACTGGAAAATGATCAACTTTTATGATCTTTTACTCGATAATTTTATTTTTTATTCGAGCAAAGTTCAGTCCTGTAGGGACTGCTCGAGCACAAGTCTGTTGCCGAACAAGTATTATCGAAAGTGTTTATTCGTTTCTATTTACAGGTGACCATGTAATCCCATTATACATTCCTCAATGCAAGGATTGTAAATTCTGTAAATCTCCCAAGACAAATTTGTGTAGCAAAATTCGTGAAACGCAAGGGAAGGGGGTAATGCCGGATGGTACTTCCAGGTTTACTTGTAAAGGCCAAACGATTGCCCACTTCATGGGTTGTTCTACTTTCTCTGAATATACCGTGGTGGCAGATATTTCTCTTGCAAAGGTACTTTCGCTTTATATGTGTGTGTGTGTGTGCACGCGTCTATAAAACCTGTCAAAGTATATGCATTCGTGATTTCAGATCAATCCTGTTGCACCATTTGATAAAGTATGCTTGCTGGGATGCGGAGTACCGACGGGGTATGGTGCTGCCCTTAATACCGCTAAAGTAGAACCTGGAAGCACTTGTGCTATATGGGGACTGGGCGCGGTCGGGCTAGCAGTTGCATTCGGTTGTAAGAAAGCTGGTGCTAAGCGTATTATTGGAATAGATGTTAACCCAAGTAAATTTCAGCAAGGTAAAATTAGGCTATACAGTGGTATGATCCTCGTCGATTCTTCGTCGATTTACCTCGAGCGTGTCGAGTGAAACTTGACGCCGGTCATTATCGATACATTGTATATATGGTTTCGGGTGCCAGCTATTGTATCTCACTCGTACTTATCCTCTTTCCTTATCTCCGTTCAATTCTGACAACTAACCATGCTCGCATAAATGACCGAAGCCGGTCCCGTGCTTGCTCATTTACGTGGCCACTACTCTATGTATGTATACATAGGGTAGTGGCCACGTTCAAAGAACATTGTCTATAAACGGTATTTACCATTTTTTTATAGCTCGAGTATTTGGATGCACAGAGTTTGTTAATCCTAAGGATTACGACAAACCCGTTCAACAAGTTTTAATAGAATTAACGGATGGTGGACTAGATTATACTTTCGAATGTGTGGGTAATGTAAAAACTATGGTAAGTTTTGTGTTCTCTTAAAAGATGATATGGTTATCTGAATTATAAACCATTAGAAAAACGTTTCATTCGTGGAATATAATGTTTTACGTTTAGAGAGCTGCGTTGGAATCCTGTCATAAAGGATGGGGTATGTCCGTTATAGTGGGTGTAGCTGCAGCAGGTCAAGAAATTAGTACTCGTCCGTTCCAGCTGGTGACGGGACGAGTTTGGAAGGGAACCGCATTTGGCGGTTGGAAATCCAAGGAAAGCGTACCTAAATTAGTAGACGAGTACATGTCAAAAACATTGATTCTTGATGAATTCGTTACACACACTCTTCCATTCCATAGGATTAACGATGGATTTGACTTGTTACACTCGGGAAACTGGTAAGTTGTTAACAAAGCAATTCAAAGTAACGTAAAATATTAATATTATTTCTTTGTAAAAGTCTCATTTTCCCCCCTTGTAGCTTGCGTACTGTGCTCAAATATTAACAGGGATTGTGTAACGTTGTTTCGTGTCTGTTTCTATACAATTTGTATTTTATATGTGCCAACTATTTTTTGTAATACATTCTTCGAATAAAGGTAATATATTTCTTCTTAGTGATAGTTTTGCGTACTTGCGACTAAAGAGGTTCCAAATAACTGCAACGCGCAGATTTCTACAACAATCTTTATTCATAAAGAATTCTTACAGCCACATGCACAATACCAATTTGGTGAAATATCAATAGTAGCTCTGGAATCAAGTAAAAATTCTTTACGTTTCGACCAGGTGCATACCTTACAAAAATCATCACGTTGCGAAGATCATGGACGATGATTTTCCCATTGTATATAATTATGTATATACAATATGCAATACGACGTTTCGATAAAACTATGCATATTTTTTTTTCCAAGTTATGTTCGTTAATCTAGGTGAACAGTGTGATAATAAATTCAGGCGGATTCGAAATTGCGCGCAATATAGTAAACGATTTGCGTGAGTTATTTAATTAATCCATCGTAGACGGGGTTCGTAAAATCTACGACGCGATCTGAAAATTTCTACCAATTCTTATTTATACTCTGATGTTTGAAAATAATGCGGCGTACTATATTGCTCGTTGAAACGCAATATATTCTTCTTGGACAGATTACCTGCTGTGTTTTCCTATTCGATATATCATCGATGATAGTACTCACCGAAGGATGTAATAAATCTTGCTGCTCGATAAGAATAAGTACCGAAATTTCGGATATACTCGTGTCTAATTAACGGTAATACACCAGGGATACTAAACGGTGAAAAATTCATAGAAAAATGTGTGTCGAAGTGAAATAGCCTAGGTTTAAAAACTTAACTCGCATGCGTTCATTTTTTGTTAAATACGAATGCATGTACAATTTGCACTGGCTATTCTTACGTAAAGTGTTTTCTAATTGCTATGGCATATTCGCGTAGTCACACCGATCATTTTTTCTACGGATTACATTTTATACTCTATTACCTACGGTGTATCACACACTCTTTAAGTAAAAGTCGTAAGTAAAAATGCTTATAATTACAAGTAAACGCAGACTAATCACGACGTGCCCGTTGAATATCAAAAACGCTCCTTTCTTCCGTATACCATACCGTGGATCGAGAGTTTCGGTAAACGTTGCTTTAACCATAAAATCGGGTTATAATTACCAAATGAGATGAAAAAAAAACAAAAAAACAAAAAAACAACTCGTAATGCGTAAAACATCATATCGTATATCCTAAAATATATTTTATATCAGTGTAAGGAACGAAACCGTCGAGTACGATTCATGACGCGAAATAATGTACAATTTCTTCCATCGTCGTGATTGAACTGCTGCTTAGTAGTTAGCGAGTATGAAATAGGTCATTGTTTTATGCAAGTATATTTTACACTAGACCTCGCAACGCAACATGGCTACGAGAGAAAAAAAAATTGGAGAAGAACAAGTAGAATAGTCCAGCGCGAAGAAAATAAATAAGCGATGAAAATCTATTCGGTTGTACGCAGTAGTGTGTTTCATAAAATGTGGGCATAATTTTGGGACAGAGTTCTGTGTACAAAAATAATGAACAAGACTTGTCCTATTTCATCTTGTTTCACAGATACACCGTTGGTTTTGCTTTTAGGAACTCTGTTTTCAAGCTGAGAGGTAAAATACCTCCTTCTATTCGGGTACTTGTAACTAATATTTCATACTGACTTTAGTATCTTATTAATTGTTCCAAGGCACTTTCATAGTGCTGAATGAATCGTTTCGATTCCTTCTATTGTTGGAAATAGTGTGTTCTCTCTCTTGAATTTTCCTCTTATCCCAAGTACAACAGGTAGGATGGTAAAGTTGAAAGGAATAGGACGAACCATTGGACGACTTTCGTCTTTATTTTTCTAGTTTGAGATTACTTTTTAAACGATGCCTGGATTTTATGAAACACTTTGTATATTTTACCGTGTAACAACGAAGATGTTGCGTAAGGGGGATTCGTTTAAAACTATTCTTGTGTGACACGGGAAGGTTATGCAAATACTTTTGACCTCTACGTCTTCAAGCGTGCACCACTCTAAGAGTGCGTTGACGGGTTTCACTCGTTTTTGCTGACGACGAGCAGAGTTTTCTCTCTCAGCCAACCGATATTTTTGTCCGTCGTATTATCGTAATCGTAAACTTTAAGCGCGCGCGTATGTGTGTGGGTGTGGGTGTGGGTGTGGGTGTGGGGGGGTGTGTGTGCTGTGTACATATATATATATATATGTATGTATGTATATACATACATATATATATATAAATGGTCAGACATTACAATTTGAGACATCGTTAATCTGACGCGGTTAAAAATCAATTATATAGAGAATTCTTCTTCTAATTAGTTCATCTTCTCTTTAAAGATATATCGTAACTTGCACGCGTCGTGTGGAGTTGAGATCAAGTTTCCCTGATGGACGATGAGCTTCTCTTTATGTTCCTATTACACCGCGATTTTTTTTATTCCACGAAACTGTTTCTTCTCGTTCTCTCTTTTTCTAGTTTTGTATACGCATAAATAGTGTATAATTGTATTATTTATAGAACGAGTTGTGCATGGAGGTACCTCGAAGGGCACATAGGGTAAATAAACGTTCCTGTAGAGGGTCAAGGTTCACTGGTATCCTACCTCTGTGATTTACATCGAACGCATACATCTCTTCAAGGTCTTCGCGCTTAGATTAAGACGAAAAACATTGCACGGGATCGCTATTGCACGAAGTAGCCCCTTGGTTATTGCACTGTGTTGACTTATCTTGTTTCCTGGCTGGAAGATTCTCCGATTCGATGGATTTTTAACCCGTTTGGCACAGTTTCCATTTTCGATATAGATCGATGATTCGGACATTTCTCTTTTTCAGACACTGACGATCAAACAGAAACGTTTATTATTAATTGTTCGTCTGTTTGAAAGGTACGAATAACGCGAACGAATAGTATGCCAAATTAGCTCTTGAGAGGTAATTATTCCCGGGTTAAGGTTATAACCGGTCGTCGAACGGTTCTGATTTCTCATCGCGACAAAGAGAACGCGATAAAAGTTGCTCCACGTGCAATTTCGATGCCAGGGTATCCGTTGCTAGCACGACATGCTTTTTCGTTGCTCTTCGAACTGATATTAGGCTGTTACGCGCGGTTCGCAGTCTTAGCCGGCCTGATTCACCAAAGACACCTCGAATCACAACGACGACACCCGAAACAAACGGATGACCGGACAAGCTTTCTTATGTTCGTTCGGACCAAGTAAACTTGGTTGTCCGGCTGTTCGATATCACGTTCAAGTGCTGCTTCCGGTTACTGCCACCGCCACTGTTGTTGCTGTCTAACAAACTGATCCTAAGAAACCTAAAAATCTAAGGGCTGGTCGGCAGAGCCTTCGAGGTCCTGTGCAGAGTCTGTACCGCCGTCTTCGTCGTCGTCCAGGTCCACGCTATTCGTCTTCAGACCTTCGTTACTGATCTTGTTTACGATTGTGTCTGAAACATTAACGTTTCGTTGATGGATACTGGCGAAACGATACCAAAACGGTTGCAAGATTAAACGAACGACGCCAATGAGAATAAAGTCCAGAATATCGATAAGTTGCTGGTGTAATTTCTATCGATATCGGGGATAAATTGAAAATTAGGGAATTACATTTACCGCAATCTGGCTTGCTGCCGCGTGTTCTGGTACCAGCAAACTCCACGCCATGCGGATCGACGCACCAACAAAGTCCAAGATTACGATGGCACTGAGTACTTCGATAATATCCTCGGGAGTCGCAAACAGGTGCAACGTCTGGGGACGATCGTTTACGTACGGCAGCACAGGGACGTTCAGCCTTTGAAAAGCATCCACACCATTCAGGACCGCTCACAAATATGTCTCTGAAAACACGAGAACCAGTGATTGTTGAAGAGAAAGCTTCGTACTAAAAAATTAGTAAAATCATTTTCGAGTGATACGTTATTTGCTCCAATTCCGTAATGTGCAGCTTTTTCGTTCTCGTAAAGTTTCGAGATTCTATGAAACTACATATATTTACTTGTTCTCCACATGCTTTCGAGACCTCCATCTAGAATACGATTACGTGTCTCGGTAACTAGATACGAATCAATATTTTACGCATTCTATTTTATCTAACGAAAACGGTCCTTAAGAAATTATAATTACGATAAGTTTCTGTATTTCTACGCAATTCTTTATTCTCTCAACCCAACAGACATTTATTATTTTCGCTCTTGTACGCAAAAAGCAATAGACTTGAAACGAAAGTTTCTGACTACTTGGTCGAAAGGCACGCGAGAGAGAGCGGGGAGGAAGGAAAATTGGTTCGCGATGTGACAAGTGGATTCTAAAGGGCAGACAACTCGCTCACCCGTTGGTGTCGCAACCGTCCAGGAACGGTTTCAGACACGGTTCGTTCTGATCGTGCTCGAGTCCGTACAGCTCGGAAAGAGAGAGCCGGCCGTCGTTGTCGTTGTCCAAATGTCCGAACATCCACCTGACCTCGGTCTGGCAACCGATAGGGAAGTGACCTGGAAACGGCCGCATGCGAAATATGAATCCCAATGGCCACCGTCGTCGTCTTCGGGCGAACAGAACCGAATGAAATATAAATTTCCCTGGCTCGGAATACCGTGTACATCGGGTAAACGTGCATACTTTGCTATTCTAGCGTCTTATTTACTCTACATATACGCGTGTGTGTATCGACAAGGGATTCGCGCAAACCATCATGAATCGTTTTCGATACATTTTACTACATAAACGGACAAGTTTATACGATATTTACACCATCGATCTCTTTACCAAACAGCTGTCTAATATGTCTCGATTATCTGTCTACGCGTGCATAAATCAGGTCATCTAACGTAACGCGTCGTTTACTTTTTTTCTTAGTCGAAATTTAATTAGATTCTTATAGAAATTTCAATTAAATAAGCCGTACGAACGACTATTTCAGTCGTAAACGTGTAAGCTTTCGTTGAAGAAAAGGAAAGGTGCGAATAGAATGAATAAAATTGGAACGATATCGCCGGTGAGGCGGCAAAGTAATCGTACTGCGTCTCGAAGAGAAACGAACGATTCCTTCTAACTAGACCAAAAATTTCAAACTTGTACCAAAATCAAGTAGCGTACACATCGACGCGAGATAGTTTCCAACTGTAATGTCCAGAATTCGTCCCTTTTGTATGGTGCGATTAGTATTCTGTACATTTGGCTACGGTTGTCAGGGTTCAGAAATATGTATAATGCGCTCTACAACGGTTGGTCAACGTTCAAATGACAATTCCCACAACTATTCCATGGGTAAGTACTATGTATGTATGTATATGTACACGTGTACAAGACCAAAGAGACAGGAGAATCGATACTGTCGCGACGCAAATTCCAATCTAGTTTGCAAGATATTAAAAATATTTTAGCCGGGCAAGTTTCTAACTCGAATAACCGACAGTTTTTCCTTCGTTTCGAGTGACAAACGCGACAACTATAAAGTAAAATCGGGCTCGATGAGTTTGCGTAGACTCGAAATTTTTAAAAGTTACACCGCATTACGCTTTCGTACCTTTTGGTTTAGGATGCGAACGACGATGCTTGGAATCTGCCATCACGACGGAAAACCAGTCCAACAAACGATTTGCCATTGCGGGTTTCGAGGACGATGGACAATCAGAGTTCCGCGATGACTGAGAGTTATACATTGACTTCAATGGTGACGGCGTCTTTTCTATGATTTCGTTGCTCGTCAAATGTTTGTCGTCGTATTTGCTTCCAGCGGCTAGTGCCTGAAGAAAAAAATTAAACGCGTGAGCAACAAAGATAACAATTAGAAAATTTACAAAAATTACATTCGAAACGCGAATGCTTCGTCGGTTGGCAATCGCACTATAAAACCTTGACATGAAATATTTTGCAAAAAATTACAATGTCACGATTAGCTAAACTGTAATCGACCGTTAAAGGCGATAGATGTAAAAGTGTAAAAATTTTATTCCATTTATTATCATTTTCATCCAAGACACGTTGCTTGGATAATAAAAAAGAAAGAGAGATAATCGATTCTAATGCTTTGTTTCTTCTGTATTTAATTGCTATTAGAGATAATGAGATAGGTATGTAAAGAGGGCTGAAAATAATACGTTTTCGTTCGTAGTTTGCCAAGGTGACGAACGTGTTTAAAAGATTTTTAATAATAAGCTGTATTTCCAATTGTCATTTTAGTTAGCGCGGAGAAAAATGACTGCATCGATCGAGCCACTTGGAATTTAAATGAAAAGATGGATCAGCCTTTAGTCACGGTATGTAAGTACTCGTGTACGTGGTGGTCGTGTCTTGCGAGGGATGCAGCCGACCGTAACGATATTACGGCTCCTCGTCGTCTGGCGACGCTTTCCGTCGGATCGATGAGAAAGACGCCTCGTCTGGGCTACTCGAAAATACGAGCCATCGACGTGGGGAGTTTCGGTCGACCAATGAGAAGCAGACCGCCGGCATCGAAGAATACTTTTTACGTCCTCGCAACGACCAAAACCCCGACTTTCTACCCAACTGCGCGGCGTATACGATTTAAATCGTAACTCGGTTATTATTCTTTTCAGTTGTTTCAAATAATACGTGAGATAAACAATTGTTGAGACGAGGGACCGACCTACCTACCTACCTACCTACCTACCTGCCTGCCTGCCTGACATACCTTTAAGATGCGTTAAACGTTGATTTAGTCGAACCCAGTACGCCAAGAGTAACGTTTTTTACCTTGTATCTTGTAGACGCGCGTAGGTAGGTTTATCGTATTTTCCGTTAAATCTTTTACGCGTAGATTACTTCCGATCGCGTATTTTAATCAGAATCTAGTTGGAGAAATAACAATTAAAAGCTCCTGTGCGTAAACGTTTAAATCGTAACGTTGCTCGGTGTTTATAAATGTTTTCGAGATAAATTCTCTGTACGGGGAATAAAGTAACTATGCCTAGGCAATAGAGAAATGTTAGTTTTTCTATGACCGAGGAGGATAAATTGCTTGCCGGATTTGCACACGATTAAGCGAAATTGTACAGGTATTCGTATTTAATAATCCTCTGTCGATGATGTAAAATTAGTCCGATAATTACTAGAGAGTTCGACGATACCGGTGTATCGGTCGATAATTTTCCTCGATGATCTTCCATGGAATCGCGAGCATCCGCAGTCCAGGAAATCCGGCTTATAACCGATGATTGATGCATCGAGTAATCCTTTTCGTTTCGTTTCGAAATCCGGGCCCATACCACGGACCGCGCGCACAGTCCGACGATCAAGCTCGAGGCCAGCAAATTTAACGCGTGCCCTGTGAACATTTAATTAATCGTCCGGCTTTGTCGTTGATGAATGCGCGCGGATGCATCGCTTTTTCAGACGAACCGTAACACGTTAGAGCTTTTAATATAATTCTCGTTGAAAACGTCGACGGAATGCGACTGGCGCGATTATCCGCAAAGCTTTCGGAACAAGCGACAAAGATTGTTCGTACTTGGAAATAATCGGCCGTCGGAAACATACGTATTTCGTTTCGTTGTAGATGACGCGGTAGAAAGTGTCGTTCCATAAAGGAAACAATTTTCAAAAGTGTCCTTAACAAAAAGTTTCAATTAATAAAAATGGATAGACGGGCGACATCGGTCGACTACGTACTACGTAGATATGTACGTCGATTCGGTAAAGTTTCAAGGTACGATGTCGTTTGCGGCGCACCCGTTGAAAACTGGCTTTACCGTGAGTTAAACGGAACTTTTAACCAGACACCGAACGTTGTTCAAGCTCCGTGCGAAATAAAGTTGGAGACCATTTTCAGAAAGAACAGTAGAATCCTGGCGATTAAGAGAAAAAGCTAACACCATTGAACGATCGATTAAGAAAGATAGGCCGCGCCGCAACAATCGTCGCGTCGCGTCGGTGCGGTGTTAAGTAATACTGTCGTCCATAAGCTAATGCTTCTTAGCGACGTTGTATGTTGTATGTTGTGGAAACTATTCCCAAGGAAAGTTATAATTTACCGACACAACACGCTAATTTTCAATTTCAGGCGAGGGTGGTAGGTTCCGTGGCAGGGAATTTCAGACAGCTCGCCGTATACGCGACTACCCACGGCCGACGTAGACACGTTCCTCTAGTTCCTAACTTTTATTTATCGATATCCTGCTTACCCTTCTCCCTTCTTCCTTTATATTTCGTTCACTCGCGCGGTAACCTCCACCTTTCGCTTACCTCCGACCCCCTGACACATATTATACGTACACGCTTTGACAAATAAATACATATTTGATTCGTCGAGCAACTGGTAACGAATTAAATAACCTTCTAGACCTTGTGTTTACAAAGATACACGTTTCTTTCGCTGAAAAACGTACCAACTGTATTTAAACGACACGACATTTGCGTGTTAGTTTGTAATATTCGGTCAAAGTATTTCAAGAGATCAATCAGCTCGGGACCGAAGCAAAAGAAATCCCAAGTATCGCAAATATCACCCCAGGAAATTACGACTCGTTCCAGTTTGCGATTTGCGAATCAAAAAACCGCGCAGTGGGCCGCGATGTGACGGAAACACGGAAATAGAATAAATTCGAGACATCTATCACTACCGGTGTTTTATCGAGCGACTCACCCACCTTCAACTTTAAATTACAAGATCATCGGTTCTATACAACACCTCCTATGTACAGGCATCTCGGATAAGTTGTTACGTCGCGAAGAAAAACTGGGTTCGAGCACGATCAACGGAAATGCTTATCGTTTAACTTGTACTATAATTCGTAGGTACAACGCACGGTCTTATTGTTAGGAGATATCGCGTCGCGTCGGTCGGGTGCATCGTGTTACGAGACGACGATACATCATAATTTCCGCCAAAGTGACTAATATTCTCGCCACAGAATATATATATCGCGCATAATAATGATCCAAAACGATAGTTGTTATTGGTTTGGTGTAAGCGCGCGTTATTGCGTTATTGCGTCATTGCGCCGCTGAAAGGATCCCTTGATCTTTCGTTATTACTTGAACTACTTTTCGCCCAAAGTCACTTTTCCAGCAACTTTGTACTGAGATATAAGGAACGACATGCGAGTTATCTGTCGCAAAAATCAAATTAACCTCGACCGCCAACAAGTTGTGTCACTATTTATAGAAACGATTCCATTAAATAGTTGGTAAGAAATTACCAGACCTACCTTGGCACGTTTGGTGTATTTTAGGTATTGGTAATGATGATTGTCGTAATTGAAATCACGAGGGGTGAGCGTAATATCGCGATTCCGCATCATTTCACCCATCTTGGACTTTTGTCGTTCTATTTGCATTCTCTTGTTGTACGCCCGCAGATCGGCCGCTGAAAACCCCATTTCACAGTCTGTTAATGCGTTATCTATCGTTACACATACATATCAAAATTGGACCAAGCGAATTTACATTATTCTTACTTGATTACTAATAAATACACGTTCGATTCTGGGATATCATGAAACTCGTAACATAGTAACTACATACGGTACTAGGTAAGTAACGCAGAAAAAAAAAAAAGAACGTTTACTTGAAAAGAAATGAAAAGTAGGAAGCGCGTCGAAACAACTGCAAGTTTAAAATCGTCGAAAAGTAGAGGAAACGCGAACAACGAAACGGCAGGCAACTCATTAACCGTCTACAAACAAACTGACCGAAATTAGCATTTGCTTTTGGTCGCGTCGCGCAGACAGACATTTAAATGATTTTTAAACAAACGCGACAACAAAATTCGATCGTGAACGTTTATTTACACGTCCACTTTCAAATATTTTAAGCTTCGCTTCCCACGATGTATTAATCGATCGACGTTTATTTGGATTGCGATTAGCGAGTAACGGTTTGCTTCAGATTCGTTAAAAAAAAAAAAAAAAAGTAAACAAAAAAGTGCATATAGATATTTCAGTTGGTTGGAATCCACGATGTAGCGTAATTCGAGGTCGAACGTGCTTTTCGAATGCGTGGTGAGAGATCGAACGAGCTTTTTTAGTTTAGACGTTTGTCAGTGAAACGTGAACTGAACGATAATTTCGGATTTTTTTAATCGGTAAATTTTCTAATGCCACAACGCGTCTCAACGTCTCTTTAAGATCCTACATTGAAACACGTGTATGCATTGTAAAGCGAAATCACCGAGCTACAACAATCCCAGTATCCAGATAAAATTCTACTTTGTTCACCGAATCGATTAGGCTTCTCCTTAAATGGCAAATTAGCCAAAGTTATCGAGGATTGCAGCGACTTTGAAAAATTACCCAAACAAGTATAGAATATTTGTTAAACGGTCGAGGATGATTCTCCTAACATACGGTTCCTTGAGCTTCGATTATTCTGTCCTCGGTGTGAATTCGCGAGACTGACGCGGTCGCGCGCGGCTTCATATGCTTCAACAGCAGCATTATTGTTCCAACAGTCAATTATGAATATTCATGGTGGATACGCTTGTCCCCAAGTCCAAGCGGAGAGACGCAAACACGGGTCCATTGTTAAACAGACTACGCGCTGCCGCCTATGAATAAACTAACGAATTAACGCCATGTGTAAAATCAGAAAATGTCTGGACAAAGTTGAGATTAAGAACGGTTCGTTACCGTATTTAAACGTATTCCGCTGACTGACGAATTTCAGGCGGTTAAAAAATATCTACGGATCGTTTTTCTTTGCAAAA
This sequence comes from Colletes latitarsis, assembly GCF_051014445.1. Lineage (NCBI taxonomy): Eukaryota > Metazoa > Arthropoda > Insecta > Hymenoptera > Colletidae > Colletes > Colletes latitarsis. Next base: position 32,628,412 of record NC_135142.1, on the reverse strand, counting down.
ATAACACGAGGAAAGAGTGGAAAATTGACGAAAAACGGGGATGAGGGGGAGTCCAGGGGTGGCGTCGATAGAAACCCGTTTTACTGTTAATTCGAACGTTAAATCGAGCCAATTTTCCGAATAATAAATCAACTTTCCTTCGACTATATTGATATTTGTTAACGAACGAAGAATCGAGTAAAACGGAAGCGTATCGAGTATTTAAGAAGCGTTTGAAAGCAAACATTAATTCGATTAGTGTAATTGAGTAGCGTTAGGGGGGTGTGGTCGTAGCAAAGGACAGATTTCCTGTCGACGCGAATCCGCCTGGACTGTCAGACACGATTGTCGCTGGAATCCTATTTACCGGTAACCATTGGTTATCGTCTTCTACGAGCCAATCAGAGCCACAGTGCCGACTCGCGTCTGTGAAAATATTCAAGATTCGGGCCGACAGGATATCTCCGTTACGACTCTATCCTTACGCACTACGTATTTAATTAAATTAGTAGAAGCACCGTTCCGCTCGGAAATATTAACAATCTGATAGAATCTATACAAGATATTGAAACATTTAATGGCATACACTCTACGGGTTAACTACGATATTTTCTTCAACAACGGTTGTGCAGAAAAACCCATGCATATGTTAAAGAAGATCATATGTTCAAGATGTTTACCTTTGCAGGGGCAGAAACCTTTGCAGGCAATGCTCACCAATGTATGGTGAATACAATTGTGGTATACCAGCCGGCACAACGAACTGTACGTACGATTATCGCTTCCACAAAGGAACGTCGGCTTCACCACAGGACATTCTTGACATCTGCAACAAAAGGGACGAGTTGGCGTCGTTACGTGAATATTCTTGATTTTCATCTTATTTTAGCCTCTAGAATCCCCCATTAAAATTTTTCCCAGGGGTGGCCGAACACCCTGTATATTATTTAAGAAGCCAAAGGTATACACATACGTAGATATATGGAGACTAGCTTCGTCTTGATCAAGGAGTTAAACTAGCTTAATTACCGCGTTACTTGGTTTAAATTAATTACACGTTTGCCGAGGACCGCAAATTCTCCAAGCACCAGCTACCAGCGGCATTGTGGCCGAATTCACAAGGGGACCCTTCTACGAACACCAAAGGTTCTTTAGTACCAGTTTCGCGTTCCTCTAGAACCGCTCGTAATTTCTGTTTCGCGATGGTTTCTCCTGCAATCGTTGATTCGCCAGACCGATGACAGAGCCAAGAGTCTAGAATCGTTGAAATGTACCGAACAAAAACGAACACACACTATCAACACTGTTATACAACGGGACGCGTAAGCCCGGTATACACCAACGATTCTGTCCAAGAGTTTTTCGAAGGCTTGCCCGGAACTTTTGATTTACGCGAACTCGACGGAATTTCATGAATGCGAAATGTAATTCCCTGACTCTCTCGATTTTCCTCGATCCTCGTTCAAACCCTCCTATATGTATACAATTTCCAGTGACTCGTGGAAACTTTCGACTTTCGACTTTCGACTTTCGATCGGCCGATTCGGTTATTAAATTACACCACGGCAAGAGTAAGAAATACGATTTTCTGAAAACGTATATTATTGTAACCGTTTTGCTGATAGGTCGATAAGAAATTTCAGCTGTCTGTGTTTAAATTAAGCAATCGGTTGAAGGGAAGACCGACGGCAGAGGAAATCTACTTCTCTATAGGCCCGATCGAGCTATTGATTTCGCGCCAGGTATAAACTCTTATTGGAAACGAGTATCGAGCGTGTAGAATCCGAGGAAATCGGGGGCAGGTTGAATCGATTCAACGGCGAATAATGGCGGCAGGACGTAGCTGGATCTAGCAGGTAATTACAATTCTTATAGAAGGAATCTGTTTCTGGCGCCGACACACGCATGCTGAATATAGGCGCATAGGTCGCGTAGCGTCGTCCTGATAACGCATCTAATTCCTATGTCGCGAAAGGCAACGTTCACGGCGGCGAAAACAAGAAAAAGAAGAAGAAGAAGGAAAATCAAGACACGTCTTGTACAATGCATCGACGTTCGACGGTGCATTCGAGCATGGCGCACATGTCTCGCAAGGATACGAAAACCGCAAAAGTAATGTTGTACTCGAACGATTATCATTATTACTATCGTGTATACCAAGTGGTATTTGGGTGGTGCGTTTTAGCCGACCAAGTGGAATACAAATGCAAGTAAAATATCCACAGACGTCTATTATTGGCTCTGCCATTGAAATTTTATACCCGTCCAATGCATATTAAAGCACGAAATTACCGTGGTACGGAACCCAACGGAATAATAGACCTCGTTTCACGTCCAGTGCCATACATAATTTTCTTTCAACCGTGATCCTTATTTTATGCATTTGCATAGGAACCAACCAATTGACGGACGTCGTTGATGCTTGGTCGCAATTTCGTTACGTTACTTTCTCTATACCGAAAGGAAGAAAGAACGAAAAAAAAGATATAAAAACACAAGACGACATTATCGTACCATTCGATTGTTTCCTCTAAATTCTCTAAATAGATCTGCCATTGCAGCGATCGATAACAACCGACCGATCGTACATTGTATTGCACGTAGATGGGAAAAGATACATATATGAAAAAGAAGATTTTCATCGAGTCTAGCGAATGGATGACCACGAGCGATTGCCCATAACAGTCGAGATATAATTGATTAATTAATGTATTTAGCTCGGATAAAAAAGTAAAAAGTTAATAAAGAGTTTAAGAGGACAGAAAGTTGTTGATGGAATAATTTAGGAAACGCATCAACGGTAGATGGACCGAGGCGAGGCGGTGAAACGAGACGCGCGGTCCGTAGATCGCACAAGCAACAATTTCCATCGAAATGCGAATTAAGCCGGCAGGGGAGGACAGGATTAACGTCCAGCTCATTTCCCCGGGCTGTGTACTTGCACGCGGAAACGCATCGGCGTGTAGCAACCTCGATAGACGAATTAGTCTATCCGATTGGATTTCTTGCTGCCCTTTGCTATCCTAGCGAATACGCGCGTATTTCAAGCAACGACGCTCGCCGGGTTGCGGAATTAGGCTGCCCCGAAGCGTGTGTATCCTCTAACTGGACGCTAAAATGAATGCCGCCGCATGCAATTCTGATGCGGTTTCGGATGTACTTTGTGGCCGTGCTTCGTATCCCCGCGCTTACACAAGTTAATGCACTGTCGGCTGTTTGATATACATACACCCGTTATTTGTTAATCAGTTGCCAGCTCGTACTTTTTATTCTCAACGTCCTGGAGAATACGAACGAACGAACGAACGAACGAAACAAACTGTAACGAGAAAAAATTACGTCTCCGTAACAAGACATTCCAAAACGGATTGTTATTTTCCATCTTAAATATCCATACAAGAATCATGCGCGTACAATATACGATGCATTAACTTATCGAATAAGCGATATATTGTTTTTAATAAAACTAAGAACCCGAGTATGGTCATAACCGTTCAGTCACTGTCGGAATCAATAAAATCATCGCACATCCTCGAGTATTTTCTTTTCTTACCTATTAGATTTTTCTTCAAATCTGAACAAGGAAATTCACAAAAAAATTCGATAAAATTCCCAAGTACTTATTTATTTTCAACAAGAGGAAAAATTCTATTTCTGTATCGAGTCGCTTCGTCCTGTTACTTAAAAAAAGCATGGCGAAGTAACTGAAATTTTGTCCACCGATCGGATTTACGGCGTTCGTGTGAGCTAGAGTCGACATCGTTGCCGTACTATCGATCTTCTTGCTGGTTCGAAATTTTTACCGAGCCTCGAAAGCGAAAGCGGGAACCGTTTTATATCAATAATATAGATTGGTCGCGAATTTTCAATGCCGAATGAAATTTTACATGCCGTTTGTTTCAACGATCTGCCAATTCAGCTACGTTCAAGAGAAACCAAGTCGAGAAAAGCAGATGCCGGAAGGGAAGACGAAAAAAGGGGGACACAGGGTGAAGATAGAACGAACTCGAGAGCGAAGCTTACTCGGCAATAAAGACGGGTCAGAACCCCTCTTTCCACAAGGGGCTAGAAACTGGCGACAAAATGCTCGTCGGAGCCTCGAAGCTCTTCCATCATCGCATTACCTGGCTGGTTATCGACTAAAGATTCCGTGAGTAGATACTCTTTTCTCCATTTGTCCGCCGCCCATACCTTTCGGCTTTTCCTGTGCACGATTTTGCAAATTTATTGTATATTACATTTACGGTGTACCCGAGTATGTATCCAACAATAAGTCGGAATATACAAAGCATAAAAAAGGCAATATCATTATTCTTGATTGCCATCTTGTTTTGGCCAAAAGAATCACCTTCTAAAATATAATATTTATCATGGATATATCTAAAAATATTCGATTAGACGTATTTGGGTAGTCAAGTTTGAATATAATTCGTAGCGTTGTAATATTTATGAAATATTCGCACAGTAAACGTGGACGTCGTAGACGTGGTTCGGAAGAATCCAGGTTTGATGCGTGTCGCTCGTCGGAAGCTTGGTTCGCAATTAGACTGTTTCTTGTTCGACGTAATCCTTGTGACAACATTTCGTGTAGAATTTTCAGAAGAGAAGCGAACGAGTGAGTGAGTGAGTGAGTGAGAGCAACCGACAGAGAGAAAAAAGAAGCGGAAAGAAGGTGGATGGAAAACCCTCTTTGCTCTGCTCGCTCGTGCAAATTTAAGTAGGAAGAAATGTTTCGCTGGCGACGCTCACCTCTGTTCTCTCGGCCCTTTCTATCTTCGTTCGTCTTCCGTCTCGAGCTGTTATCCCCGCGGAATATTCTTCCTCCGTGGCGCGCCGCGACTGCTCGAACCTTCCTACATCCTTCCCAGCCTCGAGAGTAACTCCTGTTTGACTTAGCGTCGTCGCTAAAGTAAACGCATGCATCCCCTCTAGTTTTGTCTTTTTCCCCACGGTGTCGTACGAAATTCATTTTTTATCCTTCGCTTCTATGCGTATTATTATCCTTCTTACCTTTTCAAGCTAACGGAATAAATAATTTTATTCCAAATTTAATAATTAACTAATTCTCACTCTCCGAATATAATACATATATGTTTGCGTGTTTAAGATACTCGAAAGCCGGTCGCCGCCGCGCGGCGCGGCGGTTCTCGTGACGCGGAAAACTTTTAAACGATGCTCGTTTATTTTTCTCGTCGTTTCGATGATCGCATTGAAATTTAAGAGGCACGTATCCGTGAAAACGTGACCTATAAAACTAACCTTTTAGTTTATCTCCCGGGGAAGAGAGAACGCGTTCGATGTGCGGTGAACAGCGAAACCAATAATTCTCGGTTAATGTTTCGTGAAGAACAAAAACAGGCCGCGTCTACTTTTCCCTGCGGGACTCGCTTCGATACTTGCCTCTCGAAACATTTTTTCATTTTACAATCGTATTCGCAAGTCACGGTGAGAAACGCAACAGAATAACCAATTTAAACCGAATTACTCAACCACTCGCGCCAACGGCTATCCGTCGAGAAAATATTCCCCGTTAAATAGAATAAATATCCTGATTAAATTACGGCAAGTGACTGTTTGCGGTTTCTGAACAAAATTAAAAGTTATTCCGATATTGGAAACGTTGCACGCGAGTGCTCACTAGTCTGTTAAAGGAACCAATACTAAACTACTAGCTATCGAAACGCAACTATCTTACAGTACGATGGATGAGTATATTATAGAATGAGTTTCTCTTGAATTTGCAATGCGGGGGTGTCGATGAACCGTTAGGCACTGGAATACCGTCCACGGATCCCTTAACCCCGTTTCCGTGGCATTTAGCTCGACGAAATCCGGACCCAAACGGTAGGCGTGCACGCGCGGTAAACAGACCAGACTGATGCTAACAGAGATTAGAAGAATCGTGACCTACCGTTGTGGCGTACCGATAGGAACTAAAACTCAATCACGATCGTGATTTGCTGTCCACGAGCACTCGTTCAAGTACGGGAAAGGATTAAAGAGATACTTGTAATTGTAATAAAATCAGCTGAGCAATCGATACGTCGAGTGGCTTGATTTTATATGGTTCTACAAAATAGCTGGTTATAATATAAACTTATTAGTCGGTTAGCGGCAGCATCCTGTATCGATATTTATGGAATTTTTTATCAAATATTACGACTAACGTTGATAAATAGTCAGCTCGGAAAATGGTCATTCATTCTACTATAATGTCCAAGTTACTTTAACGAAAGCACCAACACTTACTTCGGCTCGTCTTGATCCTCGTCATCGTCTTCGGAGTCGAAGAAAGCATCGTCGTCTTCCGAGTCGACCGAAGTTTCCGTTCTTATTCGTCGGTTCTGTTGAACTGCCCGGGATTTCGGGATCACTATGTCGCTGGAAAATAGAAATCGACAAATAGAAACGGCCTGTATTAGAATCGCTCGCTCTCTATCAACCTGACCAAAGCGATCGATTCGATTTTCGAGTGCATTTCACTCAAAGACTCTAGATTCGTTCGAAATTTATGCCGACAGCTTTAATATAAACGTCTTCTCTTTGAATCTACGCAGCGTTTTACTAACATGACCAACATCGTAAAACCTTGTATTTTTTGGATTGTTCTGTTATTGGTAATGTCAAGTATACGATCACGGCTAACTAGGCTAAATACGTAGTATATTAGTACGCTCGGAAATGAACGATCGTCTCGATTGCTGCTGGTTCGCCTATCGCCTTTGCGATATGTATTCTCGTTGAACGTACGATGCGAGTGACGTCGCCGAGTGACGTCGCCGAGTGACGTCACCGAGTGACGTCACCGACTGACGATCGGGTGAGAAATTTCGAGCAGGATCGTTATGATCATCCCGAGCACTCACCCTGATTTGTGAAGTTCTTTCTTCGAGACGCAAACGGCTGTGAAAGTGTCCTCGAGGAGGCACAGCTCCTTTTTCTTGCAATTTAGTGGCCGACAAAGTTCGCCTGAAACAAACAAACGGGCAAATAAGCTGATCAAAGACTCGTTATTCGCAAAACTTGCACCGGTGGCGCATGTGAAAATGTGGCGAAAGTGAAAAATAAATTAGCTCTATTGATGCAACGTTAAATCTCGTAGAGTAATTTTACCAGAGACTGATCGAGTTTACAGATCGGAGTAGTATACTTTCGAGCAGGAAATAAATTTGAACGTTGCGAAGGTGTTAAAGTTGGTTGTTGGTTAAGAAAACGATGAAATTTAGTTGCGTAGTGGGCAATTTGAATTTTCTCCGAGCGCGATGATTCGTTTCTTTGATGTGCCGATGCGGCATTGAATGCCCGGTGCAATTGCATTCGCGTGGAAACAGTCGACAAGCGATATTGGTCGTTTCGAAGCATACCGCATTCGATCGAATTTCTATCTTCTCCATTAACCCCGAATCCGACCGTGGCCGTCGCTCTGCGCCTCGTCGTCCTTTCGCATCTGGCGTCGCAATAAACCCGATAAGGAATCGTCCTAACGTTCCACTGCGATTCCCTACCCAGGCCTAAACGCATCATCATTCGAAAGATAGTTTATTATACGTTTCCGAACCGTGTCGATTTCGCGAATCGTTTGCAATCGAATGTTTCCGAATTCTCAACGTGGTCAGAAATTCCATGACCTACATTTTCCACGCTAAAAACCATTGCAGCACCTTCGGTGAGCGGACCGAGAGTGGATTTATCGGCGGAAAAAGAGCATAAATTCTCCGGAAACGTAATATCAACGCGTTATGTCATTTACGCTGAAAACCCCTGTGAAAAGTATATGTATATTGTGCGTTTTTTCGTCGCAATTCTGAACAATATGTTTCCACAATGTTGCGTTGTGCCAAATTCCATAAATATTCGGCTCCGCCAGACGCCAGACAGAATGAATTAACCGATTCCTCCTGCTGTGAACGCGATCGAATTACTGTAATCAGGATTCATGTTTCCAGCCAACTACCTATCCTGAAAATCTATAAATCTATAAATAATTCTCTTTTTTTCAACACCAATTTACTTTATCCTTAAAATCAGATTGTACCTGATTAAAAATCAAACTAAAAGATATTTCCAATAGTTTTCTTCGTTAAAAAACTGTCTATAAAAAACTGTCGTACGATTCGTATTACGTTGTAAAGGAAAAGGAAAGAGAAAAGGGGAAAAGGGGGAAAGAAGAAAATTCGTTCGTACGTAACGACCGTGCGTTCGCGTTAAATTGAATCGCCGCGTCGGCCGCAATTACTTTGCCCCCTTTCAGCATAAATAACCGCGGAAGCCTGTCGGTGATTCGAGGGTGGTCATAATAATAGCTGTGGGTTAACCCTTCGTACTGCGCTCCGACTACCTGGCCAGACGCGTTATATTCCTCCCGATGATGCGATCAAAATTACGGTAAAAATTACGATGGCTGTAACAAGCGTTCCGCGTGTTCAGGACCACTAACAGATTCGTCGTTATAATCGATTTTACATACCTACTATTACTATTATACATAGCCGCTTGTATACATACAGGTAGCGTTACGTTATACGGATTAAATAACGAATAAAGCTTAAAAATGAATTTCCCTTTAATCGAGTAACCTGTTTTAGTGTCGCTTGTTCGCAATTCAGGCGTACACCGAATAAAACTATTCAACAACAACAACAACAATAATAATAGAATAGAATCGATTCCCATTCCGGAAGCAGGATATTCTACATATGTATATGCACCGTGTAAGTACGTAATTTATGATAGCTGATCGGTATCATTCACCGTGTGCAGCTCCTTCACCGCCTCGAACAAAGCTGCGCGTTATTGTAGCGATAGGTTATCGCTGGCTGTTCCACGTTGTTTGGCCACGTTATCGAGCATCTTGGCCATTAGCGTCATCGATCATACAATTCCCGAAATGCATGGTCGATCGTCGAGGTATATCACGATTCGAGTGCGTCTAATTCATGCAGAAGTCGTGCGCCTACTTTGGATGCATTGTAAATTGTACGTCGTAATTGTCACTAGTATAATATATGTACGTTGTAATCAATATCGCAATGCCGTTTCGAACCGATCGGAATAGCTAGAAGGATGATGGTATTCGATGGTGGTGTATGGGTCACCGTGTATTTCACGGTAAGACAGACCAATAATTTGTAGGGTTAATAGGCTTTCCAGGCTTCTAACGGGTATAATTTAAGGGGGTAGTCGAACTTGGGAATTTTAACTATCGACCGTACACGTTCGTAATCAATGATCGATAATCCAAGGTTTTTCTCTCAAATATCTAAGAAAAATAGCCAACCGTGATCCCTGTTACGAATAATTGCCATAGCGACCGATATAATAAATATCTTCTTTATACGGATAAGGACTCTCAAACTATCAAATACGTTCATTAAAATATTATTTCCTTTATTATTGTTATTATAGACAAGTGTCGGAATAAGCGGCAGTTTATTGTCGAAAAATTCAACAGAGTACGAATAAAATGTGCCCGTGCATTGTTCGCAAAACATTTGCTGATGAAATTGGAACGATGCAACCAACAGTCCCATCGAATTCGACTGGACTACGAACGAATCGAGAAAACTTTCCGACAGAGGAAGTTTGCGTATCTCTTGGTAAGAGGACAGCAGGGAATAATAATGCGAGCTGACAGTTTTCGCGTTAGGTTTCGCGGCAAGCGAGCGAATTGGATCCGTGTCGCTCTGACGATTTCCAAGACGCGTCCGATATCTGACAGGGTTAGCGTGTATGTATGTAGAAGGCAGGGTGTATCGCGTACTCGATCGCGAATAACACGGTTATTTTCGGTTTCAGTGGATCACAATGTACAATGTACAACGTTAGACACGTCGCTAACAACGTGCACCATATAATTCTTCCAATTAATATATTTAGGAAAATGAAATTACTTTTTTTTTTCTATGTCTAAATTATTATCATCGACTAAAATAGTATTACAGCACCGTGTAGTAGAGAGTACTGTAACGTGTTGGTCACTATTAATTTTAAAACAACGAAAAATATGTAGGTAATTAAGTAGTTTTAATACGACAACTTACTATTCGGGTCGTGTATCCATCTTTTCTTATCGCCCACTTTCATTATCCGCGTGTCATCCTGCAACAAAAACACCAATTCTCTGTTGAATTATCAAACTAGAATTATACAAGAAGCACTTGTTCGTTCCATGTTATTGTTCTGGTGTTGATTATATTCGTTGGTATTTTGAAATATCTTTCCAAGATGATCGTGTAACCGAATGAAATGTTTCGAACACGTACGAACGAAGCATTATGGTTGCGATAGAATCGGCCAAGCCATTAAAAGACTCGGTGATGCACGTGTCAGGTTACAGAGACATAGGAAATTATGACCACGAAGGAATTATTGGACCGATCTGTTGCCAATATTAATAATATCACGTAAAGAAGGAGAAAAAGTGGATTGAATTTTGTTAGAAAGTCATCGAGTCGATAAAAATAACGAAAAGCAAAAGACAAAAAGAAGAATGGATCTCGTCTCACTCTGGATGGAAACGGACACGAACCGATTTTCTCCGCTAGACATATTTCGAAGAGAACGCGGCATCGAAGGTTACGACGTGTCACGAAATTCATGCTCGAGGCTCGTTTAGCGGCAAAATACTGATTGTCAGAGGGCGCAGCAGCAACCTTAAACGCGATCGCACGACCGCGCGGAATTCTGACGCGATGAACGATCGCTCGAAAATTCAGGGTTGCACGGTTAAAAAGAGAGCGGAGGAGAAGAGCTTCAAGTTCAGGCCGAGGTGATCGTGACCGACAACGTGGGTGTAGGTAAGAACGGATACCTACTAGGCGAGAAGGCGAAGGGTGCGCAGCTCGCGTGATAGTTCACGTGCCAGTTTTCAACGACTCGAGGATAATATCGAAAATACCTATGGAGATACTGGCTAAAATCTCCTAGTATCGATCGCGTTTCAGTTTTAAACTGGCGAGTAGTCGAGCGACTTACAACTCGCTCGTCTCCGTATACTTGAATCTACGAGACATTTTTACCGGCCTGATAAACGATATGGTTTCGTTTATTCGCCGAAGCGTTCCATCGGTCTCAAGATTCAAGCGTTCCTTTTCTCAGACATCGCACGTTTCTCGACCTTACCGAACGACCGATAAATCCGCTAATTAGATCGCTACGAATACATTTAGCAATTAGTAGCGCGAGTCTCGTTTTTACGTTAGTTTTCGAGCGTCGTGGTGCGAGAATAAACCCCGAAGAAAGGGCGTGCGCAGCCACGAAACTTGGGCAATTAAGCAACCTTTAGCTGCTGCCGTAGTTACTTGTTTCGAACTTGGGTTCTGAACCGCAAACGCGAAATTTTCTTCCGCAGGCAAACAGCTCCTTCCCGGAATAAAATTTCCAGTAAATATTCCTGCTGCGCGATAGACAAAATTCATAACGTTCGAAAAAGTGGTAATTTCCTTGCATCGTTAGAAACAATGGGAACGCGTCAAGTGAACTTTTTGCCACTTTTGCTTTTTAAATCGCTCGAGACACCTTGTGTAACTTTTATAGCAATCGATCGCACGGTAAATTAAGAAATTCGTAAACTCTCGGAAATCGATGCAGCAGCAGAGGCATGCCCAGATCTACCTATACAGTACGTGCATTAAAGAATTAAACGTCGTGACCTAGTTTCGTCGGTGCGCGCATCTCGCAGAGATCCGAATCGATCGAGCTAAATCTGATCGTTCGATATCGGCCTGACTATCAATTCCAAGAAGGGAGAGAGAATTTAGATTAATCGGTTGCATGCCCAACGAACGAACGTCCTCTCGGAGGAAGGGAGAACAGGAGTTTTGTGTCTGTAATGGTTTTGAAACGTAGCCAAGGCCTTAAGTCACCTCCAATCGGCCAGATACTCTCGCTGGTATACCTACTAGTCTCCGGCGAGACTTTACTTTTTACAAAACGATCAGTTTAGATTATATCCGTGGATAAGCCCTTAGTCAATAGTTTGCATTATCGGCGACTCAATGATATTCGACCTGGAAAAATATCTTCTTTTCACGAGAAAACAAAAGTGTTTATGCGAACAATCGACGGACGATAAATTCATTAATCGGAAAGTGATGAATTCTAGTGCGATGCATCGACGCGACGTAACAAGATTCTAGTAGATCGAAACATGAACGACGGGAACAAGGTTCTCCCTATGCACCACCCACCTCGAGTAACTTTGGTGAACCGAACAGAGACGATCGTAGTCGATCTTTGCAGACCGATTGCGGCTACAAAATGCATTACCTCGGAGACGTGGCCGTTATCTAGCTGTATTCCACGAGAAAACATCTTTCGCTGTAGAAACAGTGTGTAAAAGGTCCTCGATCGTAAATTAACTTATCGATCATTCACGTTCTCCTCTCTTTCGTTCCGGTACTTGAAAGAAAAAACAACTAAATCTTCTCGTCCGACGATACAAGGATCAACTAACTGGATCGAGCGTTCGTCGGATGGAATAAGAGTCGAGGAGAGATTTAATTCAACGAATAGGTAGATATTTATCAAACTATCGTACGAGTGTTGCATCGATTTTATCGAACCATTTTTACACACGGGCCGAATGCTTTCGCGCGAACGAATGCACGTTCGACTTGCTTTCATCGTTCAAAGATCTTTGCCTACTTTGTATACGGCACGGCACGGCACGGCACGACGCGGCGTGGCGTCTACAAATAGCTCTTTACGTCCCTGTGGGCGTCTGATTAAATAGAAAAAAAATGTGACTTAACCTGTCGGACTCGACCTGACGTAATACTGACGTAATACATATACCGTGGATCAAACAGAAAATAAATCGTAGAGGAAAAATTCCAAGAACGTCGAGTATTTTTTAACTTACCTCGAACAAATTATCATCAAATTTCACGATGTAGAGCGCAAGCAAAAAAATTGTTTTTGCGTCCGATTGTTTTTAAGAAAATGGAATTTCGTCGACGAGGAGAAGGAGGAACTAGAAGAAAATTAAATCTAGATCGTCTTGTTTTTCTGCTGCGAAAACAAGCGTACAGGAGAATTTTCGGTCGCCGTTGTTCCTTTTCCACGATGCTTCGTAGAAAATTGGGTTTCCCGCGTCTTTAAACATCTCCAAGGCCTCCTTTTATGACTCTTCCTCGAAGAATTTTCTCGCGAAAAATCGGAAAGGTACATACATACCGCGAAAGTTATTCTTCAGCGATTTAAAAGTTCTTTACCAAGGCTGGCAGAAAATATAAAAGTTCAATTACGTTTAAAAACCCCCGAAAACGATTGTCTTGTTTGTATCTCTGGAATAGCCTATGAGTTTGATGACACCGGTCATTAATCGACCTGTAAACGCACGACGCCCACCGTTGGAATAATGAGTTCGCGACCGATATTGTTTTCGCTGAAACGGAAACTAGGTCAACCACGGTCGAACGATAAAGAAATTAACCGGTAAAAAATGAATACGAACGAAGGAATCGCGTGTAACGCTCACACTCCCTCGAAACTCATGGATTAACGGGGCTAGCTAGGCGAGTTCATTATTCAAGGGACTAAATACTTTTATTAGAATTTTAGATTTATATTGGTAGAAAAGAACCAAGAAGCAGAACAGTCTCGTTTAATGCCGAATACTGCACCGCTAATATCGACCAAGAATCGAATTTTAAAGGAAATGTAGATACGCGTCTTTCTACTATAGTGAATCGAAGATAAGTGTAAAGATATCGGCGAGAATTGTGCGGTTAAAGAAAATACGGTTGGCCGGCACTGGTGTAACAGAAAAGAAGGACGGAATAGAGGGAAAAATTGAAAGGAACGAGAAGAAAGAAATTAGGTGGAGCTCCGCGGCCGCAAAGATAAAATGCGGGTTTCTCGACAAGTTAATTGCGTCGGAACGAGCTAATGTACTGGATGTACATTATCCATAATTTACGCGTACCTCGCGCTACCGCGAGGTTAACCGATGTAAATGCTTGGTTATAATTTTCGCCTCGCCACGCCTTGAAAGATCATGTTTATTAATAGGTTTGATCGACGACTGTGTATCCCTTTCGAAACTATTATACAGTAGAAACGACCAGAAAAATGCATCGCGATAACTTTACGTTAAAATTTCGTTTAAAATACAGATTAAAAAAATACTCGAGCAACATAAACGATTAACGATTCGAACATCGAGGACTCTGAATCCGATGATCCGGAGGCTCGAGGAGAGCGGAGCTGTTTTCAAAAGAAATCGAAACTTTTCGATTCCCGACCTACGCGACGAGCCGCGAGAGCGAGACAGTCGATTGTCAATTAAGAGCGAAAACCGTTGTTATTTTAGTAGAATTGGAAAATCGATCGAAACCGGACTCTGACAGCACGTTCGTCGTGATGACAACCCCTATTATAATAATGTGACACTTTGTCACGTTTTATTTTTACGCGGACCAAGAATCGAAGGTGACCGATACCACCGATCCATCCCCGATAATGGCGATAGAAGTTGTTCCGTCCGTATCGTTCGGTTGTAAAAGTTTTCGAGCACCTGGACTCGAAAAGCAGCGACCTACTTGGCGACAAATCGCAATAATCTGCTTCTCGATGGATGAAGTAGTAGCGGACCAAGTAGTTGTAGGGCAAATATTCGTTTAAAAATCGTCTGGAATTGCGCGAGGCTCGAACCTGTTAATTGTTCGGTTCGCGATCGGTGACACGCAAGTATGCGATGATGATAAAGCGACCACGGTGTGCCTCGGCTTCACGTAACTCTCCGACGCCAAGTTAAAATACACCTGCACGCTATGCCTTATCGCATGCCTCTTCTCGACGACCAAGGAACGCCGACTATGTTTTATGCTCCGCCACAGATGTTGCACACGCGCGTACCGGAATGCGATCTAAAGTACGACGATGTTTTCATCCAGTCCCAAGGGATGGAAAACATACTTTGTTTATTCCGAATCCTTTACATCGCAACAATCTTAATTTACGTCGGCTATGCGGAATGTAAATAGTCAACGATATGCCACGAAGCGTGCGTTGATGGTCTAGAATTGCTGCAACGAATCTGAGACATGTTTTACGGTTCCGAGTACGCGTCGCGCGTTAAAAACTACACGTTCATACATTGTAGGTACGTGCACACCTTTCACAGAGGCGTACTTGAGGATTCTGTAAATAAGAACGGACCAAACTCGAATCGATCGACCTCTCGGTAGTGAAATATGAAACGGTGTTACGCCTCAACGATCTACGTGTTCCTCGACGCACCGTGCTCTCCTCTCTATTAAACATGTATAGACGACGATTTATAGACTATTTATCTTGTTGGCATCTTTTCGAAACCAAAGTTCACGCTGGCACTTGCAATGAAAAATAAAATAAAATGAAATAAAAGCGTCGGGATGTTTAATTCGGTTAATCCGTTTGTACGGGAACAGAAAGGATGCACGAAGGGCGTTGGATATATGTACATATGTATTTTACATAGGGATGCGCCTGCCTATGTGAATCGCCTGTGGTGGTTTCGTCCCGCGGCGCGTCGTGTCGGAACGCTGAAAATACGTGTGTTTTCCTGGGACAAATCAATTCTCGATAGTCGCCGCGGCGATTTTCCGTCTCGATTGCACTCTGCCGAATGGAAATACCTCTTTCCCCCCTTTGCGCCGTTACCTTCTCCCTTTTCCCTTTTAGGTCACCGTCACCGACACCGAGACTGTATGCCGCCTCTGCACGGCTACACACAACCAGCCGATCTACATCAATTTGCCTATGCGACATGAAAAACAGCGACACACCAACAGTGCCTCGCCAGTTCTCCATTCGACACATAATATATATATATATTTTTATTTCTTTTCTTACGGTACTAGAATCGAAATCATTTTCTTTTATTAGAAATTGTTCCAGCGTTCCCTGACAAATCTCCCTAAATACACGACTACCTTCACTCTTCAGTTATAGGTTTCGAAACTTGGAAATAATTATGAAATCATACATTTTAATAGAGTTTTATCACGTAGAGTAATATCAGGACTAAAGATCGCGCTGGAATTTTTATCGTGATGAAATTTTCCTCGTTGAATCATTATTACACGATATTCAACGAGATATAACCATAGTTTTGGAAACAAAGGTAGTCTCGAGGGGCAAAGTTACCGATTCATCGAATACGAAATTACCGCATGATAGGTCGATGCACCGTCGAAAGCAAACAGGCTGCACCCTCCGTCGATGTTTTCGATCGATGCATCTGCTTGAAAATTCAAGTGCTTCTAATTACTCGCCGTAAAATCTCTCCAGCTTATCGATGGATCGGTTCGCGGCTGATCGAACGATAATTTCACAGTTTAAAATGATGATTGTAGAGTTTAAAAATGAGAAAGTTGATAAATATCGGTGTAGCAATATATGTATGTATAGCGTAAAGAGATATCAAGTCGAAAAGCAGAAAGTCAGGCAACCCGAGGCAATATTGAAACATCGCTACGAACGAGATTAGTCGATAAGTGTTAATTTTATTTTAAGCGGAAACTATTTTTATCGAAACAAGATACCTTCTTCGTACAACGAGATATCGTCAACAGACTTTGATACCGCTATTTTACCTATTTTACTCATTTTCGACGAACATTTTAGGGACATATGTACGTGCACACGTATGCACTGAAACTACGTATATGTATTTTCACCTTTGCTCCCTAAAATTTCGCAATTCCGTTCGCAGCAAACCCATTTATATCGGCCTGTCGATATCCGGATCGTAGCTTCTAACCGCGGTTGCGATTACAAAGGGAGAACTAGCGTCGTTACCGAATTCTCCAAGTAGACATTCTTGTCCCAGACGTCTGTCTCTGTTACAACAAGGACCGTGCGGCGTCTGTTTGTCGGAACGATCGATCGTCTTCTTATTGGACACGATTCTCTCGCGTTCAACGAATCCACTTTGAACCTTGGACTATGACTACGATTGCTCCGCTTACAAATTAAATTGCTAACAATTACCTTATACCATGTTGATCCTCGTAAATTTTAATCAAGTAGGTACTCTTTCCTTCTATTCTTACTTTTCTTTCTGTATAAATGTTGCTTCTACGACGATACACGTAAAACGGTAGACGATGTTATAACGCGATATTTCGACTCCCCCTCTAAGCCGTCCCGTGCACGGCTCGAGTCCTTTTTGTAAAAAATTAAGAAAATTACTCGTCCAGCACGCGTAAAATTGCGCCAACCTCTTTTTTATTTAATTACAATGATAAGGTAACTGTGCGTCGAACGTCCAAGACGTTCTGCTCGGAATCTGCGCCAAGTGGCCCGTTTAAATTTCATCCACGTCGTTCGTTTGTACTGTTGGCAAAACGGGATCGAGTCTCTTTGATTACTCCTGGGATTTCCGTGAATTACTCCTGGATTTCACTCGGCTATCTACCCCCCGCGGTTCACGATTTTTCATTCATTGTACAGTACGCTTTCATGTTACACGAGTTTTCAAGATCTCTGCTCTGCAAGAAAATTCATAGCTATACATGATTCAACATGAAGAACCTTGAAGAAAAAAGAAAAGAAATTAAGTAAATAGAATAGTTGTATTTCCCTCTGGAAAACGATAAACTTTTGCAACGAATGCTTCTCTAGAAAATATGTAAAATTGTTTTCATATTTCGGGTGTACGTACACTATAGGCGCGTATACGTAGACATCGCGGTGCGTTTAATGCAAAAAGAGAGGCAAAGTGGTCGACAGGTAGGTAGAAGTAGGGCGAGCAGGTAGTATTCGGACTACCTATTACCAGAACAAACGGCAAGACCAGCTTCCACTGCGAAGATAAGAAGCATCCGACGACGGGAATGAGGATGATAATGACTTCCAGCCTAGTCTCCCTGGTCCACACCACTATCCGTAAGAGCTAGTTTCGCTATTAGTCGAATAATCGGACTGTAAAACGTGCTTTCCTACAATCCTATTCTTTCGACGATCGAACGTTATTAAGGTGAACGGTTACTAGGAATCGAGAGTAGAAACGGTAGCTTTTCTCGGTTCCGATGCAACTTTATCGATAAAATAGGCCGCATATAGTCAATAGTAATTACTGAAAAATACACGATATCGCCTTTATCGATGAAAAGAAAATAATTTACAATTCTACTTAAATAATAATGTACCGTGTTAATGTATCTTTTCGGGGGAAAAGTTTGAATCGTTCGCGTAGACGATTCTTTAAATAATCTTAAATTGAACCGTGTTTTATCGCGTCGCCGAGTCATGAGAAAAACTATACCATTAATTTTCTATCGTTCGCTCATATTCGACCCCTTTATGAAAAAGATAAGTATAAGCGACAGCATTCAAGATGTAGGACACGCCATTAGGCGAGCAAACGAAGGCATCGGGTTCCAGCGGAACATAGAAAGCACTAAAGGGACGCTGTCAGCGAGTGTCCCGGATATTCTTAATCTCTCGCGACCCGAAAACAGTCGTCTCTCGACTCGACGACATTTTCTACGAACAACACACACACACACTTTTCCTTAAAACATCCTGCAATTAGAATGATTAAAATGTCGTTCGATGGTTAACGTCGAGAAAGATCGTCAGGAACCGGAATGATATCGCTGTTGGTGCGAAAAATTAAACTGCCAAGCAGAGTCGGCGAGATATCGAATCGAGATTCCGCTTCGAAGGAGGAAGTAATTCGAAGAACGCGTAGGTAGAAACCCGAGCCGGCGAAACAACGAAAGAAGAACGGAACCGAAATACGGAAACAATTGACGAGGATCGAGGTCGTATCGACGACTGCGGGAAAGCAAACAACAGTCGGAGCAGTATAAACCGAAATGTTCCAAGCATTCGCGAATCCCAAGTTTACTAAAACGCCCGTGCTCGCACTCGTGCTCGTAACTCTCTATATTTTCGACCACTTGTGAAATACCTCCGCGACACGTTTCGTCGTTCTCGGTAATTGTAATTACAGTGAAAAGTCTTTTGAACCAGGGATATCGACTGCTCGGTAAACGACGAGGCACATTTCCGTTTGGCCGTACATTGGCTCTACGCTATTTAAACTAGAGAATTTCGTGAAGAATGTAGTCGAGAGTAATCGTTCATTGGCCTACTTGCTCTCCAACTTGCACTCTCTCTTCTTACCTGGCTCGTTTCTCCGCGCAGAAGACACGGATGGAAACGAACGGGTAAACTTGTATCGATATTGTTCTCGATTTTACTTGAGGCCGAGCCAGTCGACTTGGCTCGACGTTTCTGCCATTCGATAAATGAATAACGAGACGCTATTCGTTCGCGTCCCCTTAATGCGGTTCAAGCATCAAGCAGAGTGCTGCAACGAACGAGACCGTAAAAAATGTCTACCACGAATCATCAATTACAGAGACAGTCGATAAATTAATTTCATTATGGTGGGGGGTGTCGTGTCGCGTCGATCTGGTAAAGGAAACGTTCGAGCCTTTTGCGGTGAGACCGTTGTTGAAAATGTCAATTTTCAACGTGATTTTTCTTCTTCGAGCTTTCCACCCCACGCCAAGCCATGCCACGCAGCGGTTCCTCTTCGAGGCGCTCGTGTTTCGAGCTAATCCCGCTTCAGAGAGCACGAGACGATCATTCCGAGCGTAGCTCGAGCACCGGAGACACGAAAACCTGATTTACACGAAATTACAAGTGGGAATAACGTTCCCGCTTGTGGGTAAGCGAGATAACTCAACCAAGCAACGTTTCGCACAATTTTCCCAGTACCTGAAATTTATTAAACGGTATACAATTCCGACTCGATCGACAAGTTTTATTTTACGAGGCTCGTACGTAACTCTAGACAACTTTATACAGGCTAAGTGGGAAAGAAAGAGAATTACCAGAATTGTCTTGTAAACGCGCGACGTGTTATAAAATTGCAAATTAACGAAACCGATATTAATCGAGCTTGTATTTTACGTTTAAAGTTCATTTATTCGATGCTTCTTCCCGCGATGCTCGCGATTCATGCAGACGATCGCCTTTTAATTTTTACCGATATCTCCATAGAAATATTATCGTGGCTTGATGGACAGTAGTGGCGGAGTTTGGCTGACGGGAGACTGGCTAATCAATCAGTGTCATCGACATGCTGGAATTACCGACGAATGTCGGCAGAAGAGTAGAGAGGAGGGTGTGGGCCATGTAGGTGGGTGTATATGCGTTTAATGTCGATAAAAGCATCCAACAATCGCAGAAAATACATTGTACGTGTAATTCGAGGAAAAGTCTATGGCTGCGAAAGAGTTGTTTCGTTCACGCGTACTTGCATTCTCGCGCTTAAAGCTTAGATTACTCAAGCGTTATCGTTCTATTTTCATAGGTATAATACTGTTTAGCGGATGATAAATATAATTTCGAAATATTTGAAATCGCAGCGATGATTGGAGTGGGTGCAGTGTAAAAGCAGTAGGAAAAAGCGTAAAATTGGAAAGAGAAGACTCGCGACTCGAGATTCTGTTCTTTTGGAGGAATAAAAGGTCGGTAACGCGTAGGAGCGATTATTTTTCGTCTGGAACGTGTTAGGCTTAGTTTCGTGCGTCGCGCAGCTTGTGGCTGAATAAAGTTCCGATACATTGGTCAGGCCACCGGCCAATTGGTCGAGCCGAGCCGATCCATTATCGGGAAACTCTCCTTTCGGACGCGGCCTTGTGAAAGGGCACGATAAAACCCTTTTGCCGACACACGGAAAATAGGGTTTTAGCTTTGCGACGGCCAGAAAACGTTGCCCCGGTGAATTCCATCGGAGAGGCCGGTACCGGGATTCGATTTCGCCGTTGAAATCAGCTTTTATAGTCTGAAAGCAGCGCCTACCAGCCGACCTGCTACAAACTACAAATCGAAACGAGTTCCTCGTGTTTTTAGAACCATGACGATATCGTTTCTCACCATCGTTTCACGGTAACTCTGTCGATTTTTATCCTTTTTAAGAGTCGTTCGTCGGTCGAACGAACCGATACGTTTAACAGACGGCGAATCGAGAATTTCCTATATTTGAAATCAATGTAGATTCTAAGGACGCACGAACAGACTCGTCTTTGAGCGGAATACAAAAATAAGTGTTCTGAAATCTTAACAACATCGACATTTCTAGACGCGCCATCTTAAAAAATCGAAATAACCAAGTATTTCAAAGATTCAAGTATCGTCTGTGAAGTGGAAAGGTTTAAATCTGATACACTGACGAATCTACCGATCTCACTAGTAGAAAATTACCAAGCTTCGTTTCCTTTAACGTGCATCTTTATTTGTTGGAAAGAAAGCATTCATCGACTAAACATCGAACAGCGTCGATACCAAAGACAAAAAGGAAACAATAAGGACATTGAATGTCGCCGGAGCGAAACTTTTAATTCTGCACGAGTATCCGATAATTCTCTAAATTCCTCTGTACGTCGACCTGGAAACGGGTGTGGTTTTACGGTTTTTTTTTCTGCGTGTCGGAACAATCGCGGAACGCGACCCTCCTGAAATTCTTATGCGCGTTGGGAAGCCAAAAGGTGGCTTAATGAATATTGGAATATCTCGTTGCGACCCGCGCGGATAGCAGCTGGCCGTGAGTGCCGGGAATACATTCATTCGAGACGAGCCTCATCATTTATTCGTTATTCTTTGAAAAAACCTACCAACGTTCTTGCACAACTTTGCCCTTTTTTCGATTGTTTAAACCGACCTGAAGATACTATTAGGTTTCAAAAGATGTTGTTGTGGGATCTTGCTTCTGTTCCCGTCACTCGTGGTCGGTTAATTCGGCAAAGAGTAAGAAGAAAAAGTAAGACGGACGGACGGACGACTGACTCTCTGACATTTCTCTCGTTACACGGGGCAACGACGGATCCCAAGTACAGATTTTTCTACATTCGTTGCACGAGAGAGACACGCACGTAGTGAATGAAAGGGAGTTGAAACGATGGAGGAGGTTTTCCGCGAATCGATAACGAGAGCGGAGCCTCCGGAGCACTCCGACGAGTCGGCTGGCTTCGCAGCTAGCCAGCCAGGAAGGAAGGAAGGAAGGAAGGAAGGAAGGAAGGAAGAAGGAAGGAAGGAAGGAAGGAAGGAAGGAAGGAAGAAATGAATGAATGAAGAAAGGAAGAAAGGAAGAAAGGAAGAAAGGTAGGAAAGGACGACACCGAGCCGAGTCGAGCCCAGCCGAGCCGAGCCGAGCCGAGCCGAACTGAGCCGAGCCGAACCGGGCAGAGCTGGCAGAAAGACGAGGAAAGAAGAATGCAAAAAAGTCGAAAGAAGCGAGGCCGGGTGAGCACCCAAGTACGCAGAGTTCTATACGTGACACGCTGTATCGGTATGTAGATGTGTATTGTACGCTTGTAGGGTTGCTTTCAAGGAGGTCGCTGGATAGAAACAGGTATAAAGAAGAGAGAAACTCGGAGGCTGCCAAGGTCGGACCATCAAAGATGGTCTCGCGTTAAAAGGGTTCCTTTCAATTTTTAGAAAAGCTCCGCGCGTCTTGTTGTTCCGCCGACACCTAGCTGATGTATACGTAATATTTCCATGTACTTTGGTCATCTTTTTTTGGTTGCTTTGTCGCGACGACACAACAGATACACGTACTGCTTCCGTTTTCGCGACGCGACGTTACAAACGAGAACCCTCGTTTGTCGTTTCTGATTAATTTATTGCACGCAACGAGTAAAAAATGCATCTGCTTGAAATGACTCGACAGTATATATACTATGAATGCGTTCACGTGCCTCGAATTTCTCATTGACAAAGTGCGATTGTTGATTTTTTATTGCGATTAAACGAAAAGACACGTTCTACGAAACATCCAACCCCAATTTTCAAGTTGTTTAAAAATTGAACGTTCAAGAAATCGAACGATGCTCGTTTCACAACGACGATCGCAGCGGACCGAGTAATTCAATTACAAAATGGTATTACAAGTCTCTCTCTCTCTCTCACACGACCAGCGAACAAACGAATCCATACAGTGAACCTTATTGGTTACGTAAACCAGGTAAGTAAATACCTGGAGAGGCTTCTCCTTGCTCCAGTGACAGAAGGGATTACCCTTTACGGAACCAAGATTCTCCCGTATGGCTGCCATTATCGTACGCTTTAATCGAATTCAAGCAACGGGCATTTCGTGTCAAACGTATCACCGATATCGTGCTTCTCTGAGCGTAACTGACCAACCCTAACCATTTCCAGCCGCAACGATTCTAGCCCTCTCCAATTCCTACACGATATCCATCCATACATACATATGTGTATATCTTTCTCTCTGTGTTTCGAGTGCGTTGCATTTCCTCGATGACGTTTAATTAGCCGGCACGGCACGACACGACGTTTCAGAAACTCGAGAACGCGACAGTCTATCCCAGGGTCACGATTAAAATTTATTCCCAAAACGTCGGGGATGCATTTACAGTCTCCAAGGGAATGAAAAGTTGAATAACTCGATTGGTTCGGATCGGATTACCACCCTCGTGTTAATAACGAAACGGAACGGGTAACGTTTCGCAAGAATTTAAGATGAATCGAAAATCGTAAGGTAAGAAACAGTCGAGATAGTTGCTTTTTCATCGATGACACGATAAAGGAATAGCCTATAAGGAATATTTATAGATAATTGGTCTGAAAGTCGAAAGGAGCGAATAGTGGAAAAAAACGGCCAGTTACGGCTGGAAATGGAATACATATAACGTGTAGCTCGTGTCGCGATAATTAATCGCGCGATAAATAACTATTTTTCTCGGCATCGTTCAGCGAGACGCCCGCCCCCCGTTCGCGTAATTGCTTCTTATACCAAGACATTCTATAGCAATTTTGTAGAGAAGCGTGACGCGGTAAAGCTTCACCGCGTACCCGTTCTTTTCATTACGAACTCGCACAACCGAGGCACTTTAATGGCAAACGCATCAACGTCACGAGGAATATTATGTCGTACGATTAATCGAAAAGAACCGAAACTAACCTAAATTACCTTGTTGGCAAAGAGAATGGACACACGATGTCTGTTTGAACGAACGTTAAAAAATTCTCGACGTTGCAAACGTATGCGAGTTTGCCAAGATTCAACTTAATTTTCTCTTGGGTTTCGAGTATTTGCTGCGCCACAGGATAAATATACCGTCTTTAATCTGCTAAATTTTGCGAACAGTGTAATCTGCGCACAGCGTTCGGGACATTCGCGGGGCTGTGTTTGCCGAAGAGAATCTCGAAAATCAACAGAGGACAATTGAACTATCTGGTGTGCCTACGTTTACGAAACACGAATAAATGCATTACGTATCCTTCTCGTGGACGACTTACGACGCTGGATACAAGTTGAACGCGACATAGATACGTATGTAGAGGGTGTTTGGCCACCCGTGGGAAAAATTTTAGTGGGAGATTCCGAGGGCACGTCGCACCGAGCAGGAAAGAAAAATCACTAACCGAAAACAGATGAAATACAACAAGTCGCGAACGAGATTGGAAATATAACGGATTTCTCAAGGTCGTTTACACGATCTTTGCAACCTCGAGAAACTTGTTCATCTGCTTTCTTAGCTCGTAACACGCGCGATAGCGTTTAATAACTTGTAGATCGATGAAAGAACATGGTGCAAATAACTCACGGTACGCTCCGAGAGCGGCAGAAGCTCACAGCAGGAAAACTCCAAAGACACTCACCTGGAAGAGGAAATTAAAGCAAGTCATTGTTAGTCCAGAATCCCTTCTGACTAGTCTTCTGGCTCCAACTTGTTAAAGAAACTTAAGGAAGCTTCGTTAACTGGTAAAATTTCAACGTGCTAATTACGTAGCCGCGCCTTCTAACAACGGCACTTGACCAACTAATTATATTTGAACGGTTTTAAGAAGATA
The DNA here is from genome assembly GCF_051014445.1 of Colletes latitarsis. Taxonomy (NCBI): domain Eukaryota; kingdom Metazoa; phylum Arthropoda; class Insecta; order Hymenoptera; family Colletidae; genus Colletes; species Colletes latitarsis. The sequence continues at coordinate 32,603,611 of NC_135142.1, read as the reverse complement.
ATGAATTCCCAAAATGCGGAACTTGATAAATTTCGTTGCAATGAGCAAGTAACTTTGGATAAGAAATATGAAAAATGAAAGGTCTAGGGTACGCGATTCCAAGCACAAGATAAATAGTTGGCTAGGTTTCGCGTTAACGAAGCCTCGATGTAGGATCGGGGCGGCAAAATAAGCGAACGGATAAACAAACTCGGGAAGCGCGAGCTCGTGCGAGCCAATGAGAACGCAGAGGTAAACCGGCACACGTAGCGTCCAGGATAATTCGGGCCCAGTGAATGCAGCCGTATTGCAAGTGCGCTCGGAACGTGCCACGAATTCTCTAGATGTACGCGTTGCACCGGCGAACAAACAATCGGAATTCGTTGTGTTAAGGCGGTCCCTGGTTCTGGCTAATGTGTTTACAGATCCGGCAATTGTAAACTAAAACCACGAAGGGAGTGCAACTGCACCTTGCTACTCCCCTGTTGCGCGTTTATACGGTGAACGCGATTGCGAGCCTCGCTATTACGACGAATTCTAAAGCAGATTCGTTTGCTCGTTCCAATCGGATAGTTGGTCCGTCGAAACGCGAAACGAGTCCGAATCTTATTTAATCGAGTGAAAAACGACGAAACGCATAAAACTAAGTAAAACGTTTTATCGATAATAAACCATACACGCCTTGAGATTATTCTTTGAAAGATTGAATCCAGAGTGTCGCGTGACGCAGAAAAATTTTCCTTCCATGTACGAGGAAGAATATGTAGGCCAGATCTGTCTGCTCCTTTTTCCCCTGTTCCTTTGTAACGTAAAATGCGCTCTGAATCCGTGTCCATGTTCCTGATACAACAATGGAGATGCACCGCGTCCGTAAAAGTGCATCGCACCTCGACACACAATGCGGGCTCTGTGTGTACGCGAAACGCGGTAGGACGTCCGTTTGCTAGAGTACACGCGACTGTACAATGCCGCAAGGTGATTCGGGTTAACGATGCCGAACGGCAATCTACATGCCTTTTAGAAACAAATACTTGGTTTTGCGATCGTTGATCATGCTTGTTCAAATTAACGCTTACATCGCTCGCTAATCGTTAATAATAATAACAACGAGGATGATGATGACGATGAAAATGGTAACAACATCGCTTTATTAACGGACTAGTTGACACCGTATAGTATGGATAATTAAGCGAATGAATACCGGATTCGAGCTTACGGCGCAACTTTGCTTCAAGACACCCACAAATGACTTTGGTATCGTAATTAATCGTTGGGTGCGTTCGTTCGTTTTCTTATCTTACGATTAATAATGAAAGAGTCGAGTCTGTGAATTCCCGCGATTCAGTCGCTGCGCCAGATCGCGCTACACCGCGGCGACTGCTCGTCAGCAATCGTAAAGCACGATCGATTCGAAGCATGGGAGAATTAACGCGCCTCGACTAACGAAGGACAGCTTAACGAGGCTCTGGAATGCACAGAGCCGAAGAATTAATGAGCCAACGAGATGGGACAATTATGCCAACAGCTCCCTCCCCGGTAATTGGGTAAAAATTAGATGAAAGTTGAAGCGTGCACGTTGCTCTGCGCGCAATGTATGCGAAAAGTTTCCAGGCGTGTTGGAAACGTTTTTCGTCCGTTCTTTGCGGAAACTTCTCTTACTTACTCCGGACGACGCGTCGCGTTGTCCAACGAATCCGAAACTTGCTGTTTTTCGACTTCCGACGATCCAAGTAGCAACTTTTACCGCCATGCATCCGAAAATAGGATGTAATCTTAACGATGCTTTCCCTCTGTTATATTACAAGTCGGTAAAGATAAAATTGTCACGAGCTCCGTTTAATTTTCATGTTCGAAACACGCGTACCATAAACACGTAGGTATGGTAGGTATGTATACTTAAGGTACGTAGAGAATCGCGCGCTTCCACCTAGACTCTCGACCAGCCTTTGTGCATTACGACTTACTGTCCCGTTGCGCACTGTTTCAGACTCGACCGAGTGGTTAATGGCCACAACAATTCGAAATTGCAGTTGAAGGGAGAGTCCATGAACCAGGTATCGTTGCCGCTAACAGACTATTCGTCGCATTCGTCTTTACCGCGCACGCGACGCTTCAAATCCCTATACAAGTTGAAGCAATTCTTTATCAAATTCGATCGTTGTTCAACGCGCGCGTTTTCCAAGCATCGGTCTGGTTACTTTGACACCGTCTTCGCTTCTCTAATCGTATACGCTTCCAGTCACGAGCTAACGAGTTAAATTCAAGTTACGAGTAGCTTTACGTTACACGTCACTCACTCTTAGAGCAGCTTCGTCTCGTTAAATTTACCAATAAAATTAGCTGCGTCCTTCGGACGTTGCTCACTCGGGTCTCGTACATTCTCCGCTATACGTGATCGCATAATTTATACATTGTATATTGTAATAGTAAACGTATGTAATACTATATATTTATAGAACGCACTGTTACGTCCTGGACGTATCGAACGTGTAATGTTACTTTTTTTATTTTCATGTGAGAAATTGAGTAGATAATCGAGTAGATAAATGTAAAGGAAATTTCGATTTTCTCGTCCGTTTGGAAAATCGTATATTTTTTATCCGATATGTGTAATTTGGTGCCTTCTGCCGCGTGCAACGAACAACCGTAATTCGAAACCATGTTTCGAGCTGCAAGAGCCCCGGTTTTACATCGATACTCGTCGTATCGACAAATCCACTGTAAAGTTATCGATACACCGCAGCTACCAGTTTTCCATTAATCTGTTCCTCGGTTACGCGCCGCGAAATTCTGCCAATTGGCCGTAATTGGCGCTATTATGGCTGAAACCGAGAGAGCGAACATACGATGAACAACAGGATTTTCTACTCGCAGCGTCCAACTCGTTTCACGCGAGTGTGAGGTGTGTGCGGTATTCGTTTAACATCGTATTCGATGTCCCATCAAAGGTATAACAAATCTGCGAGCACCTATCGAAATATATCCCGCGAAAGGCGATAATAGGATAGTTTGAAAAGGAAAAGTTGAAAAGCATAAGAACGAAGAAATGAATGTAGAGGTTCGAAAGAGGGCAACGGTATATGTAGATATGTAGAATAAATCGGATCGTCGAGAATGAAAGGAAGAAGAAGGGGCGAGTGGAGGCCTTGTTCAAGTGGTCGATACGTGGGAGATGGAGGCGCACGGCAAGCGGTCGATTACACGTGATTGCCGACGGTGGTGCGTGCGTGGTGCCGGCCAGGCTGCATCTGCATAAACACGATGTCGTTCTCAAGGTTCGGCCAGAAATTCCAACTCGGTTATTTTGCCAGGGGGAGTGGCACGAGCGTATCGATTTTCCGCGCGAACAGCCAACAGCCGTAAACGGAAAATACTGCCATGCCCCGGCACCGTCCACAAATTAAACCTCGCTTCCCGACGCACTCTAAACGCGCATCTCGCTCTTGCCTTCGATTACTAAATTAACTTGATAAAGGCGCGTTATCGATGCGCATTTCGTTCGAACCTACGCAACTAACGATAAAACGATAGGGAACCAAGTACATACAGATTGCCACAAGGACGCGATTACTTGGCCGTTGCCAAGACGAATCGCAAACAACTTGTCGACAGTTTGTTCCAACGCGAACAAATTGGGCGGAAAAATACAACAAGTAAACTGTACCTATTCCGTAGTCTGTAAGTTTCGACGGATATTTACGGTTCGTTCAACGATTATCGCGAATCGGACCGTCGTAACTTGGTCAGCTCGACACGCTCCTCTAGTAATTTGCACATTTACCAATCGTGTCGAGAGAGGATGCGTATAGATACGTGTACCTAGGTTCGTAACGAGGCGTCGACGTCGAGTAAGCAAAGAGTCGGAGGATGAAATTGAAATTGAAACTTGGACCTTTGAAAAAGTGGCAAACACGAATCGCATGCATCCTACTTAGGGAAACTCTTTAATTAAGAGAACTCTGTATGTAACTCATTTTCGAAAGTACTTTTCTAAACGACAGACAGACTGTGATCGATACAAGTACTTGATATTGAAGAAATGTAAAGGTTATACATATACCAGGACTATAGCTATGGAACGAACCGATATACGTATTCTCGCTGCGTGTGTCCAGGAATGTGGTTTCCTTCCGTGGTAAGGTCGTTCGATCGTGGTCCGTGGATAAAGGCACACGGTAGGGGCGACAAGTACATCGTCGGACTTGCGGCGAGAAAGATTCGAAAGTTTCGAAATCGCCGACGGGCTGGAAGGAAAACGAGGCAGAAAAGTAGGGGTGGTTGGAGAAGAGGAAAAGGGCTGAACACGAAGGACCGGCGGATGAAAGAAGACGGAAGGGAATCGAACATCCTCGTCGTCGAAGCGAATGCGTCCGATGAAAAAGTCGTGTCGGTGGCGCCCGCCGGTCTGGCCAATATTTTACTATCCAACGTTACTAGCCAGTGTTCCGCGCGCGCCCCCCCCCCCCAACCACCCACGCCGCACCACGCCTCGCCGCGCCACCCCATTATCCGGCGCTTCTTGCTCGTGGCGTGGCCAATGCCGACGAAAGAGGAAACGGGAGAGAGCGGAGAAACGGAGCGACGGGGGATACAAGTTCGTGGAAAAAGGAGGAAATTGAAGGAAGATAGAAATGCGCCCGAGGGGCTGTGCTCGACCACGGTCGATGAATACGCCCCCAGGATCTTTTGGTTTCTTCACGGAAAATCCCCGAGTCAGTCCGGCATTACTCTGATGATTCAGGATGCAGTGGTCAGGAACTTTAACGGTTCCTTTCGATTACTGGACTCGCGGTTTCCGTTTTCACGATACCAAGCAAGTAGCTTCTATCAGGACTGGCGAACGAAAAGGGCCGGTTGCTTTTTTGCACGATGGAAGAAACCCTGTCCGTTAAACGTTCGGATATGGAACCCCGAGGCCCAAGTATCGAAATTACGATCGCCAGTTATTTCGACAATTTTTTACCTTTCTTTCTCTCTCTATTACAACACGCTTTGATATTTAAAACACCTTCGATTTTAATCTACTTTTTCAGATAATGATAATACTCGATAATTGTCCGATCTATCGAATACCAAGCTTCTAAAGATCAAGCTTTGAAATTATATCCAACTTTGACTCTATAGAAACGAATGTACCGTTAAACGCGCAACAGAACTGATTGCATAGCTAAAGAGTACGGTCTGAAGGAGGTAAGCAAACGAGTCACGGCACATCGTGGTCCTTGAAACCGACGTGGGTGTTGAGAGAGATATTTACAGGTGCGTGTTATGCCATTCTACGAACGCAACCTCGACACGGAGGAAACCGTACACATATCGCCTTCTAGCTCGTCGGTCCTTTTATGCCCTCTTTACGCACCGTCCTGTCACGCGACAACCTCTCGATCGTTATATTCTCGAGAAAGTTTACTCATCTTCTTGGTCCAAACCCCGTTGCTCGAATCAGCGAATCACCTTCTCCTATATTCGCTGTACAACTAACGTAAATCCCCCTGTTGTATGAAATAACGTTTACCCGATCCGATGGAATGAAACGAATCACGTTTTCAACGGTGCTTTTCTTTAGTCGGTAATTGACGCGCACGACCACACTGGAGGCGAGGAACCCGAACAAAGCAAAGACAGAGAACAATAAGCACTCGAACCGGATAAAGTGTATCGTTAGAGTATTACTCGTGCCTTATCTTCTTGTCCATCGACACCTTTATTTCCAGTCGCCAACCGGAGACTAAAGCGGCAAAACTATCGGCTGCATGACGAAACGAATCAATTTCCAAGACAGAAATATCAAAAATTATTCTATAAGGATCGTGTACTCCATACCTTTCGACAGTTTCACCCGACTATAAACAATAAGCTCGCAAAACTATCGGCGAACACGATTCCAATGTGAACGGATGTGACACGACGAGAGTTGGCAAAGGTGTTGCTCGACGTTCCCACCACCTGCAGCGTTCGAGCCGATTTGCTCCACCTGACTTTGCTGCATTGCACCAGAACGCAACCTGCGATATTTCATAAACAACGATCTTTGGCCGCGCGACGAGAAACGGACGAATTTATGGTTCTCCGATTATCCGATCCGATCCGTTTCGCCGCAGGAAAATGCAACATTTTTTAATCTAGAACCGCCCCTCCTTTGAGCAAACGTTCTATTCTGCGTACGTACGCGGAAAGATTTCATAAATAGTCTCAACATTTTCTGGCTAAATAAAGCAAAGTTAAGCCAACGTCGCGTAGAATATCGCGAGCTATATTCTTTCTACTACTCTTAATTAGCACCGCGAGCCAACTAGAATTTTATAGAAATGAAATTTCCTACGACGAGATTTCGCTCGACGTATTCGCGCCACTTTATTTTCCGCTAAGAGGTTTCTAAAGGCTTCCTAGACAAGAGCGTGGTTCCTAGTTGCCTGCTGCTGCGGTTCCTATGCAATAAATTTCAACTTGTAAACACGGTCTGGGTTAGCGACCCATAAAGAGTGATTGCACGCTCGTCGCCAAGCACGGAAGCGATTCTTCCGTATCGAGCCCCGCAACAAGATGTTTGGAAAAAATCATAAGCCACGAATTACGTCGCCGTGAGTGTTGGCATATTTCGGCCTTTTGATGAAAACATACACCGCGTATACTTACGTTTCGATCAAGTTACCCCAGTCGGTTTGTCGTTGAAAGACTTACTTTTTCCAAGATAAAATGATTAGATATTGAGGTAGAGTCGACTCGATGCAAGTCCCAGCAATCGAGCGAATAGGTCGTGAAAAGACCGACCGAGACAATATGTATACACGCTCGTTCACCTTTACGGCACTGGGTCACAGTGTTCTCCGAACGATCGATAGAGAATTCTTTTCCATTACGCCAGGGACGTAAGGCGTATCCAGCGAAAGCGAGCGATTCGCTGTGACTCGATTATTGAAATTACAAAACGGCCGAGTAGCCGATCTACGTCGTTTTACAGCGTGGCCGTAAAGTTTTGCCAGCCGCAACTTGTTCGGATAATAAAACACCTGTATGCGATTGCGCGCTGTTTCTTCGACTATGCGACATTTTTTCGCTTCGAGTCCAATTGTACGCGAAACACGAAACGCGACACGCTCTCTCAAACTTTCTTCGAGTATAGTCGAGAAAAACAGAGTTATCGTTTCTGGCCTCTGACTGTACAGCGTGCAGCGAGAGTGATCGATTTTCAACAACAATTCCATGGCACTCTGTATCATTTCGCGGTCGCGATAACAACGTTACAATTACCGAGCAAAGCACGGGGGGTCTGTGCGTTTAACCTTTCAAGATAGAACACTACGAACGAACGATCGAAAGAGCAACTCTTCTAAACAAATCCTACAAAAGATTTATAGAAAATTTCAACGACCTGAAAACGGTCTCTCTATCGAAGGATCTTTGGATGTTTGTTAATTTAGATACTCTGATTTTCACCAAACGATAAGAAAGAAGAACGTAACGATCGAACGGCAGGAGAGAAAGTTATCGATAAAAGGTTCGACGACACCAAACAAGCAAGAGAGCTCTCCGGAGCGTAAAGGGCGGAACAACGCGACGCGTCTCAGGGACGTGACCGTTCACAGACCGGCGAGTAGAAAAATGCCAATGCGGATTGTAAGAGGAACAAGATAAGAGGGTCAAGAGTCTCGTCATATGTACCAGCACAGACCCGTACAGAGTTATGACGTTACGGCAATCGCAAAATTGGGGCAGCTGCCGCTGAAAGCGTTGCTTCATGAATTTAGAGTGCCCGGTATTAAAACGAACATGCCTACGTCTTTCGAACAATGTCGACTACTCCGCCGATCGATGGACCGATAAAACCAAAAGTTCCAACTATCTATCGCTTCTGGTCGCGAGCGCGCGCATTCGACGATACAAAACAATAGAAAAACCCTACCTATGCATCTACTACCCTTCGCGTCTACATATATACATATAATAATCAAAATTACAACTGTACAAATTTCGTTTATGCTGTCACAAATCTACCGCAACATGCTGACAAAGTAAAATAAGCCATATTTTCGTGTAAACTTTGTCAAATTTAAGCTTTTCGTACCGATTTACCCCCACAGTCGGACATTTACGACCACCTATCGAAACGTATACTTGGTATTCGTTTTAAATTTCGACGGTTATTTTAACAATTACGAATAAAGCAAAATATATTTCCTTCTACGATAAAGACAGAAATTTAAACATAAACCAAACACTCGGGAAACGAATATTTCAATATTTTTGCATATCCTGTTTCAAGTTGTAGCCATTATTTCCATTAAACTTTTTCTTCTAGCGTTCCCTGTTGATACAATTTAATATTTCAACAATTTTCTCATTTTTCCAGACAAATTGAAAATAAGGCCAAGTATGTAGGTAGGTCGTGCATACATAGTCCTGACTTGGCCCCGCCGAGACTTTACTCGATGGTTTCAAAGGCGTAAATAATAATTGGTACTAATTTTTATTAAAACTAAACGCGACGAGACCAGACGCGCGTGCGTCTACATGCGTCGAAATGATTTCCGATCACAGTGTTTACCTGGGAAAGATCGACCGTATAGAAAGCGAGCACGCACCATCGAAAAGAAAATAAACATTTGCACCGATAACTACCATTAGAGTAGCGATCCAGTTACGTGAAAGTAAAAGTGCCTGCCTGCCTGCCTGCCTGCCTGCATTGCGTGCTGTTCGACTACCTAATGAACCACGACTACAAGTGTACGTTCGATGACTGATCTTAAAGAAGGCGGCCATTATCCGTTACATTTCACCGTTACAAAAGAAACATCGATAAAACAGTGACACAATGAACAAAATGAACAATCGGAAACGAAACTACATTTTATCCCACGACGTCTCCGCGACCGTGCTCAACCTTCGAAACTCGTTTCGCTCGTAACGTACCCTTGGAAATACCGACTAAAATAGTACGATACAAGTTCATCCTCGAAATGAGCTTTACCACGATCGATCTGCACCCTTATCGACGAACGAAAGACGTTTTCAAAGGAGAAAATGTCATTCGAACCATTCGGAATATTCTCGGTCAATAGCGATAACACGAATGGAAAGAAGAAGAACAAAGTGCAGAGTGATTTTCTATGACAGCGGATCGATACGCCTGTCAGAAGTTTGTTGGCTCGAAAACGCAACGTGACATATTAGCTGGCCGGTGGTATTAAAAATTGTAGAAATTTAATAGGAAGAAACGGCTCACCTCTTCGGCGAATTCAAAATCCCCGTCAAATTTTCTCTTACACCTCGCCCCGGTAGCTAGAATCAGGAGCACCGTGGCTACAAACACCCACGAAAATCGCATGGTTCTTCTTCCCGCGAGAGAGACAGGGAGACCACCGTACGTACGTCCACCGTGAACCGACAGAAGGAAATAACGCGCGTATTTCCGCGAAACACGTTCACCGTGTCGAAATAAAGGATTTCTGGGAACGGTGACGTTAAAAACCGCGCACGTAAACTACAACACGTTCGTAATATCCCGTATTCCTGGTAAATGCCAACACACGGTTCGACGGTCGAACAAGTTGTGACTGCGCGAGCAAAGTGAAGGCGACGCCGCACCACCACAGACGTGTAGCCACCTATTGGTCGGATTCCGGAGGGACGTCAGGGGCCGCCGCGCCGGGCGGCCAGGTATATAACCTCAACTACCGGTCTCTCTCTCCCTCTCTTGTTATTCCACGAGTTACGTGTCTGCCTCGAATGACTCTCTCTCTGGTAGCAAGATTCGCGCGAGCGCGTGTTACACTGCGCCAGTCAATACCTCCTCTACCTGGCTTCCTCGGTTCACCTACCCGCTGTGTTACCAGTCTGTTGACGAGAGAAAAAACGGCGCAGGGAATTCGGCAGGAGACCGCTAACAAGGAATCCAGATTTCTACCGGGATACTCGTTCGGAAACCGGACCAACCTGCCAACATTTTTCAACTTTTTTTCTTTCTATTCTGCTGCTTCTTTGACTCTTCGATCCTACCTTAGTTACCAATTCCCGTTTCACCATACATTAACCAGTATAAACAACGATTAATCGACAATCTGGAAAATTTTATCACGCTATGTTGTCGTAACAATTTCTCAAATTACGGAACCTACCCCTATACTTTGGCTTCTAGATATTTTCACGGACACTTCCCGCGGGAGTAGAAACCAGGAAGACAACGTCGTACGACATTTCCTCTACAAAATAGATCGTATCGCGGAAAAGATTAAGCGGAACCGTTACCAAGTCAACGAGACGCAGGCGGGTTCCTTTCTTTTTGTTAAACATTAGCTGGTCAATCACAAATTTATTCCAAATACCAAATTAATTTTCCTTGAAAATTTATTATGCCAAACGAACGATCGATCGATCGATCGATCCTGCAGCATGATCATTAAAACTACATACAAGGCCCGTATGTTCAAGCATACGTAGAAACCACGAATACCTTGTATCGAGAAAGGAAAAATATTTCAGAGTTCGGGGGAAGATGGTAATACGAGTAAATAAAATATGTACGACGTCGAATAATTTTACATCGATTCGTACATTTTCCAATTTATATTCTAGTTTGAATTTCGAAAAACCTTAGGAACAGCTAGGAGTAGGTGATTTTGGATCCGTAATACAGGTAACTGAGTTCAAGTAGTAAACTAATTTATTATAGGTATAACACGTGTGTTATGTAACAAGTATTCGAAAGAGACAAAGTTTCGTTTATGTAGAATACTCTTTTCTACCGTATAATGATGGAAAGCCGTATCGCATCCTTGTGCAAGAGTAAGAATACAGTACAGCAACAAGGAGCTTTAATAAATTGTTAATAAACTTTTTACATGTGTTCCGACCCGACGACTACAGATATTTCATTTCATAGAATTCTATTAAAATAAATAATAAAATATACATATGTTTGAGCTGTCATGTTTCATTGTGTACCGCAAGCACATGCTGACAAGTTTAAATATTATCTAGAATTATGGGATGTATCGAAACTTATGACGAAGCAACTTGTTGGAACGATACATGGTATTCCATTAAGTGCCAGCAAAATAAGCAACTATGTGCAGACATCTAGAGACGTATCAATGTGAGAATATCCCCCTTGTTCTCACTTAAGATGTACGTAATGCCACTTATCGACTGAAATTAAACATCGCGATGTTTTGATAATCATCGTTTAATATTAAAATATTAAGTAGATACAACGATCGGTTAAATAAAAAAGAAACTTTTACTAAACTTCCAACAACGAACGTTCTCGATAAACTTATAATTTATGTGGTACTAACGGAACGAAATAATATTTGATAACTGAAAGTAAATTTTACAATTATAAGAATCGACGCACTCTACTAGAACGTATACGTCACTGTACGAATAATAATTCTAGTACAGTTTTATTATTTTCGAAATGTTAACTTACCGGATGGATCCACCGATTGAGGCTCTAATGCCTCCGGAGCCTTGTCTAATATTTCGTCAGCAGCGTCTGTGCTTATTTTAAACGGGCTGTCTGCGATAGTTACGTTTGTACTGCAAACATATTTATTTGTTTAAATCTATATTCGAATAAATTATTCTAGTTACGACAAAACATATAATAATTTTACAAACCATGCAATCCCTCCTGCAGGGGCTTCTCGTTTAATAAGGTTCTGCCAATGTTGATGTACTTCTTCCACTATATGTAATGCAAAATCCCTCGACTTTGCCTCCCCGTTAAATGCAAATTGATTTTCCGGCTTACCGTCTGGTATTTTATAAATTTTAAACCATTCGATCGTAGCCTTCATTAGACCCGGATAATGTTTTTCGATGTCAGTTACATCTACGGATATGAAATGGAACGATTATTACGGTCGCACAAGTAATTCGGTAACTCGGTTTCTTCGTTCTAACGTTCGCTTATACAAGATATGCATTTAATAATAATAATAATAATATTATGTCCCGAGTAAATAAAATCTTTAATCTCGAATTTCCTGAGACACTCGATAAATTTCAACATAAAATTATTGCTTTCATAATAAGCTTATTTAATAGGAAATAGATGTTAATAATATTGCAATTGCATTCTATCGATCTCTACCATTCATCTGTTCCGCTAGAGGATCGTTAACGTCGATAACGATAATTTTCCAATCAGTTTCACCTGGAACAATCGATGATTAAAGTCGAATGAAATTTTTTTAACAAAATAAGGAACATTGTTTAAATATTACATACCTTCGTCGATAAGCGCAACCGTACCAAGAATTTTTACTTTCAAAACTTCGCCCCTTTTTGCAACCTATTTTTATAACAAACTTATAATTATATACGAATTACAATTAACTAGAAGCAAATTTAATATAAATATTACGTACCCTGTATCCAATTTCAAGAACATCGATGGGATCGTTATCCCCTTTGCAACCAGTTGCTTCGTCTAGCACATCAGGATTTTCCCAGGTCTATTATAAATATTACATACTAAAGAAACCAAATATTTGTGCACGTAATATACACTATGTACACGATACGGTTAAATTCTAACAAACTATCTCAGCGAAAGAACGACAGAGGAATACAATAATTTGAAATATGCAGAGTTAGAAAGATAAAGAAGAATGTCCTTGAATAAAAATAAAAATGTTACGTAATGCGCGATAAGGCATTGTTTGTAAGTTACAAGGATGTACGCATCGATATATCAGTTTTCTGTATCATGGAATTACTCGTGTCCTTGTACAAGCTGTACCAATAAAATTTCTGATATCATCCTTTAATTGTTAAGCCACGATACAACATAGATAAAACGAAAATCTTTATAAAGCGTTAAATCGACAATTTCCACATATTTATATAAAGATTGTTAATACCTGTGGTAGAGCACCATAGTTCCATATGTATCCATGGTGTGGAAAACAATTAGCAACGTATCTTAATTTGCCTTTTTTAACATCCTGTTTAATAGGATTTAGAGTCTCTTTGAGATTAATTTCCATCTTTGCATTTGTCCATCTTGGTATTTCGACTATCATATTAACTATTTTATTTATTCCATCCGTATAAAGTGGAATGTCATGCATAGGAGAAATTGGACCAACATCATTCTCTACAATGTACACCAATAATATATGTTTCTCTATAAACTATTTAACATAATACTAATTGTTTAAAGAGAAATATCTATTAAATATATTTTATCAAACATTCGAAAATATTACGCATCCGTGTGCGTATGCCCTGTGTTTGTGCATGTATATACATATAGAATACACACATGTATTTATACATTACGTTACGATATCGATAGAAATTTTAAAAGAAACGATATTTCTACTGAAACTACGGATAAAAATTGAACAAGCATCGATAAAGATGTAAACATAGTGAGTAGAATATAACTGCAGATCGAACTTTTTGTCCTCCGGACTTGGAATTGAGATACTTTCACTAATATTACACGTCACGTCGACAAGGTACGAAAACTCGTTTTGTACGAAAGAGAAAAATGCATATAAATGAAATGCATATGAATGTAAAATCGAGAGAATCGAAATATTTTCTTAGATCGGAAAGTAAAAAATTGTGTAAAATCTTGGAACGCACGAAAGAAAAGTAAATTAGTAACATGTTACGGAAAAAAACATTCTAAACGCGATTTCAACTAGATTACAATGATAGAGGAGGTTGAAAGGTCATGTTTAATAAAACGAAGAACAGCATAATTATAGAGTAGATAGGTTTAATAAAGCGTATTACGTTGACATATTGAACGACCTTTAAAAACATCCGATCGCACGAGAATTTAAGGTTACGTGATGCAATACTTACTAAAATAAATCCTGTAATCAGTGGTATTCAATGTACCCCTTTCGACCGTTGTGTAGGACATGTTTCTCACAAATTTCTTCAACACGGAACAAGATTGCGACCGAACGACAGTAACCGCCGCAGCTAATCTGACCGGAATAACCAACTTATTTAAACCTCGGCAACGTACCACGTGCAGAATTATCGACGACATCCCGACATCTAACGGTAGTCACGTATACCAGGATCTGACCGTCCTATAGAAAAGTGAAAAGTGAAATATGTATTTCCATGGTTTTGGGACATGTCGTAAACGACGCAAATGTTGTTCATCTCGTACAGTACTATACGTATAGTCTGTGCAATAGCTTATAATTCTACATATATGCATTACGTATGTTGAGATTTCTTGTACTGGAAATGGTAGGAAAAGTCGCAACGATAGTCGTACCGAGCCATCTCTGTACGAGCTATGTATGCACGTAGCTTTATACATACAGGTATATGTAGAGTAGATCGTAGAAAATGTGTAATACGCGTTAGGATTTTTATTCATATCGATATTGATATTGATCGTATCAAGGAATCACGTACCGTGATGTCCCCTATTACAGAAGAGACATAGAACACCTTGTATATGGTAACGTTTAACAACAGTCGTAGACATAATTGAAACGATTTACCGCTAGAAAATGCTCCACACGGACTAGAGATATAGCCACAAACGAGGTACATGTGTATATTATGTATACATAGATCGAACTTGATGGAATTTCCTTTTTCACGACTCGAACAACTCTAGAGCCCTCTTCGTAACATTTCGCTAGAACAACTAACGTTATCGATTCAAAATGGAGCGAGAATACATGCAACGCTATCAGCGGAAAGAATTAAAACTAAGTTTGTCGAGAGAGTGCATTGAAATAACCGAGGAAACAAGTAGATTAAGAATAAATGAATTTATTGAAAAAATAACTATAAATATTTATGTCGAAAATAATTGATCATACTATGAAATATTGATGAGGTTAAAAAACACGAAGCATGAGACATCAGCCTTGTAGATGTTATGAATATATGTAGACAGTAATTTATAGTCAGTAAAGATAACGTAGAATACGATCTATGCAATAGTCCGACAATAATTTTGATGATCTCTGTAAAAGAGAGAGTATCATAGAGGGAAAGATTTTGTGTAACGTTTCGAACCATCTGTTAGTCGGTAGACTGTTTGTTCGTACAATATGTAGGTACTTGTGTAGTAGGGTAACGAAATAGTGGCTGTTCGTAAAACTAAGCGGGACCTTGATAGGCTTCGTAAGCGGCTAAACGATAGTCGGTTACCCACCGGAAGATAGTGTTCCAGTAGTAAACGGACATCGAGACCGTCGTTCCGACCCGCAACAAAACGAACATACATCATATTAGGTCTTGGACACGAAGAATCTGCGCTTACGCTTGTCCTTTAAATTCTATTATGCATTTCTTTTTCGATAAATCGATTCTCGATATTTACACATTTTATTTATATTCGATAAATGAAAATCGTTTTCGTATGGTTAGTTGAGATATCGTCGCAGTCGTTGGATTAGGTAAGATAACGCCACGTAACGGCCGCCGTTCATAAAGTTTCGAAAGTCGAGGCTCACTGGAGTTTAGAAACGATTAAAATTTTCGAATATCGAACTCGAGATCTCGAATTGTACGTTTAACGGGAAAGTGTTGATTCGTCTTCCATTCACTAGATATCAGCAAGTTTGAACAGTAGTGGCATTCCTTCGCTTATCTCGAACAAACAAGTCTACGATCGAGGTCTTGGTAGAATTCGATGTTTCTAGCTGTCTCGACGACGACTGAAAAATATTGGTGCTCGAACGCGCGAAACACTGGCACAACGGAAAAAGGTAAACGGAGCCTGGACGCGACACGCGAACGGATACTTGCGCCAACCCCCTTTGTTACGCTTACGAAATTAAAAAAAAATCAATATTAATAATATTTCGAAAGTATGAACCTTTGAGAATTGAGAAAATGAAAAGAGGTCGTTACTGCATATGTAACTAATATGCCTGGAAAAATTTGGCTAGAATATAATGGCGGGAACGTTGATGTTCTCGTTGGAAGTACGTCGTTGTTTGGTCGTCTGCAGTTCCAACGTGTAGCATTTTGATCGAAAGCATATTTTTCCTGGTGGAACGATATTGTAAATCGCCGCTTACTGTTCCACTTGTATCTTGGACCAAGGATTTGATGCTATTTTAAAAATAATGAATGTCGTAGTCGGAAAGATAACCATTGACCTCGTAGCTGTGGAATTGGCGCGCGGGTCGTTACGGCGAACCGTTGCGCAGAAATATGTCGAAAGAAAGCAGGAAATATGTATCGGTGAAATTTTTCGAGCTTATAGATAGAATGGTAGGTCTGGATTGGAATCGGAATTGCCGGGTGAATTAACCCAGACAGAAGCCACGTCCGAACGGCGTGGCGCGGCGATTCCGTTCGGTAACGAAGAGATGAACGGCTTCGAAGCAGAACGAGGGGTAGGGAGCCGAACACTTCTGAGGCTTGGTATGCCTCTATGTGGCTACCTGTCGCGAGTGCAACCCAGCACTGTCTCGGTACAGTCTCGGCCCAAGCACCTGTCGAGCCGCGCGCGATCATCAATGCAATTTTCCGACAAGTATAAAGCCATACCGTCGTCTTGACGAGAACCGGTTTACGGTTCTGACAGATCTTGTTTATTATTCGCATTACGTTACGCAATCGGGCGACGAACGGACTGAACTGTTTCCGATTCGCGATCGCGCCTGGAGAAGATGATCGTACTACCGACGAGAAATACCGTAGATGATTATAATAAGATTGATAATCGCGTGAAAAATTTCGGTAGGTGTTTGCGTTAAGTTGGAAAGTTGTTTTGGTTCGTGGCATCGTGGACACTTGAATGCTATCGCGTAAAAAATGAAAGACGTCGAGGTGATAATGAAAAACATTGGCAACGTAGACGACGCGGCAGGGTCAACGGGCGCGGGGTGCGCGAACATTGGCTCGATTCTTGAACGTCGCGTCGCAAATGTAAGTAGATATGGCGATAAAAGCCGAGAGTATCGTTATATTTAATATGATTCCGCATTCTCTTTGAACATTGTCGGAGGAACGTTTCCGGTCTCGCGGTGACGCGCGACACGTGTACAGATAACACGAGCACGTGTTGCGATTAAATCTCGACGCGAAGCGCCATCTGGGCCGCGTAAAAGATTCACGCAGCTCGTTAGGATGACCTTTCGAGCTCGTTGGAGTCGGAGCGTGCCTCGGACACGCCTCTCTCTCTCGAGAAAATCTTTCGACTGGTGTCCAAGGGGTAAAGTGGGATCAAGAGAGTCCGAAGAGGTAACCAAAGGAGGGAAAAATCTCCCCGAGTGGGGGGGATGCGACCAATAGAACACATTAGATGCAGCCTGTTGATTCATCGGACGCGGTAGTAACAGCCGCGCGCGCCGTACAGAGCGTTGGATGCGAGTCGCGAAGCGATACGTAAAACGTTTCGCCACGATTTCTATCGAGTTTTAATCGGTAATACCCAACTTCTCTAACCGAAGGAGGAAACTCGAGTCGTCCAGAAACACACGCTTAACAAAAAGTAAGTAAATACATACTCGCGCCGCTGCTACGTATCTAGTCGGTTTTAGTCGCACTCCACGTTTACGAAATCCGACCTACTCTAAACATTACGATTCGCCTCACCAACGTGTACTCGCCAATTTTACTTACACTTAATACAATTCTACGTATCTTTGATAAATTATTTTGAAAATGAGAGGGGAGCGAAACCTTCTCGCGGAGAAGCGACGGCTTTACGATACAAACAGCCCCCACCGCCTTTAATTTTCTCACCCTTTTGTCTGCTATAGTAGGTTTGAACAACTACAACAATCGAGTTTACACCACCGATTAGAGTAATTCAGAATTTTTTACGAAACGTACGCAATAATTCTTCTAGTATCTCTAGCGCATTAATATTATCCAACTGTTTTGCGCTCGATATAGTTGATATAGCAACAAGTTGAAACATCGATGCATACTCGAGAAAAGCATCTATCTATTACAATTCGTTCGACCAATACGAACCAATAAGAACCTATTATTCGATTCGGTCGTGAATCTCTGCAAGAAAATTAGGGTTGTTTTTTCTCTTCTTTACTAGAGACGGTCCATCGAAATGAAATCGTCGGAATGCGAATTATGTAGGTACTTGTTTGTCGCGTGGAAAACTTATCTTCGACAACTGCTTAAAATTAACGATTCGTTCGTTTCGTAGAGTCAACCAGATACATACTTAACTTGACGTTCAGGAATCGGGAATTCAGTTTAAATACGATTACAAGCAAACAGACATTCCGATTGCGCGCAATCTTTTGCCAAAAATTATCAATAGCGATAGATTAGAATCGATTTGTTTTAATGCCTGTCCTAGATCGACGAGTAATGTTCGCCTCACCGAAATTCTCCGTCTTGTAAATCGTTTAGCCCGATTTGTACGCGGATAATATTTGAACGGAGCTCGATGCTTCATCCCTGTATATAGTAGGTTGCGTAAAGATCGTTACCCGTGGATTAGCCTTCGATCGATTCGATACATATCGAATAAACAGGGAAAGGATTACGCGTTACGTTTAGTTACGGCGAAATGATCGTTTTATACGTACATACAGAAGCGTAAATAGAGTACGAATCGAGTTGAGCATCGTGTCGCGTTGCTAAATTCGTTGGACGCTCGAGTGATTCGTGTATAATAGAGACGTGTTGCGGTGACTTGCGCCGCGCCGTGATAAATAATAATGGAATGTTCATCGTTCGTTTAAACTGTTTATTATCACGAGTATGAATCGAATACGAAAGTGGATGGATACGAGTGGTTCGAGTATTGAAAACGTAAACGAGCCCTCTGCGGAGCTGCGTGGTCGAGGAAACAAACTGTTTAACCGCGATTGGCGGAGAAGGCTGCACGTAAAAAGCTGTCCGAAAGAGAATGATCTACGTATATGAAATATAATCGGTAAATATGTAGTTTGGTTAAATGTGCCGATCAATCGGGCATTCCGTATACCGAGTGCCAGATAAACGAAACGGAAGTGATAGTATGTATGTACCTACCATGTTGCGATGTCTGTTAATTTATTTTACTCGAAATGTTCTTTTTCTGGTATTATTTTTGAAATTCGACCTCGATGAGAATCTCGAACCACTCAATAATACTCGTATTATCAACGCCGGTAAATATTAACTAACAATACTATTCACCGTAAACGATCGAAATGCTAGAGTTCTTGTTAGGAAACGAAAACACCGTTTCTATCTAACAACGGCTCTTTTTTTAATGAAACATTTTTTTAGAAATTTAACCAAGCACTAGTCGACTAGTGTTTTAAAAGGTTATTTCGAGAAACGGGCCCAAGAGCCTCGCCAGCGTGCCAACTGAGGCTCGTAGAAAAAAGAAAAAAAAAAGATTAAGAACCACCGTTCTAAATCAGTGTACATACGTGTGCGTTGAAAAGCGATCGAGTCTCGGGACGGGTCACGATCGAGAAAAGATATCGAAAGGTGGCAAGGTATGTACACGGGTACAGTCGATTCCAAAGTACGTAATTAGAATAATAATTGGTTTTACAAAAGTATCACGAGTTACTAATTGTAAAAATAAAAATAACCAATAGGTTCTAACCGTAGTGTACGATATAATCCGGTTAACCAGCATCCCTCTGTGCATCGAATAAACCCCGCTCCGCGAGTTATACCCCGAAATGGGTTCGGGTTAGGATCCTTACGTTTCACGTTTATTCGAACAAACTCATTTTCTAGTAGCGCCGAACAAGAAATACAAGCTGTTTGATCGAATGCATATACATATATCAACGAACGTGGAGGATCAATTTCCAACAAGTGTGAGCTCGATACGAAATTAATCATTTATTATTTTCGCACTCTTGACCTCTCTATCTCGCTGACAATGTCGCTACAATGTTTCGATCGGACGGATCCTGGCTACTGGTTTTCGGGCTTGCAACGATACGATGTACATATGTATACATATGTATAGATCGTCGAGTTTAAAGTTGTGCCCTACGCCGCTTATCTATTGAAAACTATCGATGCAAACTAAAACCATATGTATGTATGTATATTCGTAAGCTAGCTTTTTACTGTTTCAGGCACACGATTTTAAAGGGGGAAAAACGAAATTGCACAGAATGTTTTTCTAATACATACATACATACTTGTATGTATAAGAAAAAAAGTGTAAAAAGAAAGGTTCGGTTCAATTATTCAACATAAAAGATGTATCAACTTGTTGAGGTAAGTAAGTTAAAAAATATCCCAGCATGCATAAAAAGCTAAAGAAAAAGTGGCACAGTTTTTTAACCCACCTAATCTGAAAGGATTTTATTCCACAGCTGCTGGCCGTTGTTCTACAAAGAACCCAGCAGTTTGCAAGGGATACGTTTTATCGAACCGTTACGTATTCATACGTATTTCCATACGGACTGCAACACATTTAAATAATTTGAATAAAATCACTGACATCGAGTAAAAAAGTAATCGATTTTACGCTCGATGTGAAATGAAATAAAACAGTAGCGCCGATAGTAACTAGATTATCTGAAAGTTTGTCTAAAAATGATCGTTAAGAATGAAAATATTTTCATAAAATTATAAATTGTATATTCCCCGTAAGTGCATATCGAAATATTTTTCCAGATATGTCATACTTTGTTATCCGCAAAGCCGAAAATTTGTATCGCTCGTCCGTTGTGTCGGGAAAAAGTTTAACCAAAGGTCAAAGGACTGTTCTGGTTAGCGGAAAACGTTTTCGTCGTTTTGTTGGAATCTGTTCTTCCGACGAAGCGATAAAGTGTTATCGTTTCCGTGGCTCGATCGGGAAGCGCGTCGAACGTGGGGATCTACTGCAACTACGGGAAAAGCTGCGTAGAAAAGTGTAACTGTACGACTGATTCCAATTGACGAACGCACAGTAAAAGTAAAAGAAAAAGCAAAGAAAAGTCGATTGTAATTTACAACTTGGCAAGAAAGGCGTTACACGTAGCGAAAAATAAAAAGGTAATAAACAGAATCGGTTGAAATCGGATTAGCAGAGCCGTTAGAGGGTGATCAAGACAGAACGTAGAGTTTTCTGATGTTTGCGCGAAAAGTTGGAACGAAGCGAACAAGGCTATAATAGGTAATCCGGTAGAGTAACCTGACAGTTTGGCGTATCTATGTATAACCCCGGGTTAACCAATCCATGAATGTAGTAGACTCGAAAGGAATACCGGCTCGCAGTTGCGCAGCCTAAAATGCGTGTGTACATATATTTACAATGATGACTTGGAGGGAAAGGTCGATATCAGTAATGGTTGCTTCATCGACCGGTCGGTCAACGATGACAACTACTACAACGGAGACGACTCTATTTGTATGAATGGGGCAGATAGAGCCTTGACTGTAAACATAGACGGGATTATCACGGCGGTGGTATTCCTTTCGAGTATACTGGCAGAAGAATCACTCTGTATTTGTACATGTACATTATAGGTATAGATGTTTCAAACAGTTCCTATTACGATGAAAAAAAAAAGGAACGACGATCCTATCTACGAGGATAGGGGTCGTACGAGGTAGTGGTCGTTAAAGGAATCGAAGACGACGTAACACGTAGTAGACATATTTCCTCGACGATGATTCTGCGCGGGGCAATATTTTCAAATGTTACTATAACCATGGTTGGTCTGGCTGTTTAGGTTAGAGCACGCGGGCCACACGACGAGTATTCGCGTCGAGGACACGCATGCTGAGCAGACGAAGAGCAACGCGTATGCAGAAGATCACACCACCATGAGACCTTGGGCCAATAAGTCCGTTTGCCTCGGCCTCCTTGGCCTGTTCCTGATCGTTTTCGGCACGTGTCTGTACTTGTTTTGGCCGGCACTATTTCATTACTTTCTCCAGAAGGTACGAAACAAAGAAGAGAACGCGACGATTTCTTGTAATTTTTCGCGCGATCCACCGAGCCAGAAATCATTCGATTGCATACACGACATTATATTTTATTTCCAAATAAAATTGCTGCACTCGACCAGTAAAATCCTGTAGAAATAACCGCGATAATTAGGACGTTAGGTGTCCCGATTCTCGCGTGAAACGAAAGAAACGACAGCGTGACAGTAATCAAGTCGGTAGTGTCGTTTAGGTAATTTCGCGACATCGCGGACAAAGACGAAACGAATCCTAGTCGGTTGTCTCGCTCGCGTCTCGCCACTGTTCTCGTCACGATTGGAAAAGTGGTTGATCGTTTTAGTTGCTTGCGCGCTGAACGAACAATTTCTCGTCGTGGACAAAAACACTTTCGTGACACCGCTCGGATCGATGGAAACAACTTTTGATTGATTATTTTTTATAGGCTAAATAGGATAAAAAAGAAGAAAAAACGAAAGTGTGAGGTTTGTCAACAAGATTACATGTATGTATGCATGTATGTATGCATGTGTGTAGGTATGTGTATGTAGTTGGTTACTCGGGGCGTAGGATAATCTTGACGGTGTCCTCGGGTTCGTTCGACGGAAGAACCGAAGCCCGGTAAAGCATTCCAAGCGTGAAATTTCAAATGTTTCGAGGCAGCACGAGCGAGCGTATGTATCGATATCAGTAGGAAAGGATGACTCGACGGAAAAAATTAGGTCGGTTTCGATAACTTTCGATGGTACGTGTAACATTTGCACGTTTTATTCGACAGGAATTGCCGTTGACGCCGACGTCGAAAGCGTTCGAGGTGTGGAACGATACGAGCAGCCTACCGCCCATGTATTTAAAAATTCGTTTCTTCAACTGGACCAATCCGGAGGAATTGACGATTCGAGGAAAAAAGCCGATTCTCGACCAAGTTGGCCCCTACGTGTTTCGGTATGTAAGATTTTCCGATTTTCCGATTTTCCGATTTTACCCGAGTTGACATTACCTTCGATGAGAGAAAAATAGAATAGGAAACGTTGACGCGATGCGACGCAATATTCGTAAATACGTAATAACGGCGCGGCGTGTTTCATGACGCGCGGGAAATAAAACACAGTACGTTCGAGCTCGAGTATCAATTAGCTGTCGGACTGTGTTCGAGGTTTCGATCCGCGTCACGAAAATCGAGGACTCGTCGGGGAAAAAGGTCGTTGCAGTCGATGTGGAAACTCTTGCGTAACGATGAATTTTTGCTCGATGCAATCTGTTTGCGATTACAATACGAATCGCAAAAATGATCGAGATCGACGCGACGGATCAAAAACGTGTACACCGTCGCGTCGCCTACATCTCGAAGCCGTTCGAAACACGATTCACACGACGATGCATCGTCTCGCGACTACCGGACGAGTCTGTTCGACCCTTCCACGAGGCTATTCCTAATAGACTCTCTAATCACCGATAAGAAGCCACGGTTGACCTCACGATATTGACATATTAACGATCGAGTGAAACGTGTCTCGGTCGAGTAACAACGTCGACGTAGGTGGTTCAAAGGTTGTACAAGATAATTGGTTAATTAATTAGTTTCTTGCTGCTCGGGAACCTTTCTTCATCGACGACGCGTTCCTTTTTTTCGTCTCGTCTCGTCTCGTTCGATCGTCATCGTTTGTAAATTAGGGTTTGCGATTCGGATCGCAGCGCGGCGTTCGTTTAATCTCAAGACCCAAGGCAGTTACGCAAGGAAACGATTGCGATGGTAACTCGTAAGGGAACATTAGACGCGCCGCGAGGAACTTCCGTACGGTTACCGATCGACAATTGTCGCGTCAAATCTAATCAACGAGACACGTACGGATCTTAGAGTATCGAATCACGGTTCTCCGATCGGCTAATTGGACCTCGCTACTGGACAACAGATTCGAAAGGACGACCCCCTTAATTGCATGCTGCGCGGTTTGTTCGTGTAATTTCGGCTGATTTCCGTCGACGAACGCGCATGCGATTCCACGGTGTTCGAACAGCGAGCGCATCGCGATAGATTTCAATCTATCCCCACTTTAGGTGTAAAATAGAGGGGAATAGGCGGTGGTAAGTTAGTGCTGGTCGTAACGGTGCCGTTTTCACGATTCACGCGCGTACGTTTAAATTTCAGGGAAATCCGAGAAAAGGTGAACGTGACGTTTCATCCAGAGAACCAAACGGTTAGCTATTTTCTTCGACGATGGTGGTTCTTCGAGCCGAACTTGACCAATGGCTCCTTGGACGACATCATCACGCAATTAAATACCGTTGCGATCGTGAGTAAACCGTTGTATTTACAAAGGAGCTCGTAACCGATCCAATTACTATTTCAAACTAATCGTTTGTCGCTTTTTTCTGACAATTATTTTTACTCGTATCGTAGATTCGGTATAGATTTTACATCCTCGATCCTTACTGTCCCTCGTATACGGAACGGAATAGCGATGAAAATCGATCGGTTCGATCGGTAGATTTATGTGAAAGTGACCGTTGTAATTGTGGTTCCTCCGACCAGGGAGCAAAATGTTTATTATATTGTCAAGATAGGGATTACGGATCAGGGGAAACCAAGACTCAGGCCCCTTGTCCGATTTAAGAAAAAAGCCTAGTCACTCGATGGAGAATAGTCACTCGATGTCGCGCAAACTAATCGTTTCTACTCGCGTTTCAGTCCGCAAAGCACAAGGTACGATACTGGGAGGAAGTGCTGCAAAGTTCTCTCTCGTTCATGCTATCCTCTTCGAAGGTACACACCACGAAAACGGTGAACGAGCTGCTGTTCACCGGATACGACGACCCGCTGATCAAATTAGGAAGATTGATGGGTATGGGAGTGGACGTACCACCGTTTGACAAGTTTGGTTGGTTTTACATGGTAGGTCGTAATATTGTTTATTTAATCGCGATCTTATAATATTATAATAGACGCGTGTGACTCGCGCTGTCCTAGCAACGGCATTACGGGTCGACGATAAATTATTCGCAGCAAGACTTAAATTGGTACTGAATAGGACAGGTCGCGCGTAGGTCGCTGAATGACGAATGAAAAGCAACGGGAGAGCATATTATGTATTAATTCGTTAGGTCGCGCGTGCAATGAAACGTTGGCTAGCCTTTCTTCCCGTGCAATGTAAATCGGTGATGGCTCGCCTCGTTCTATCGTCGATCGATAATTGCACGTTTCACCATATGTAGATATCTAGGTGTAAGAGGATCATGGCTGGCGCGAAAGAATCGGATTCGATCGTGGCTGGTTCTCGATATCGTTTACTTATTCCAGAGAAACGGCTCTACGATGTTCGATGGTCATTACAACATGGACACGGGTGTCGGCGACATAGGTGAATTCGGTGTACTGCGCAAATGGAATTACAAGGATACGACCAGATTCTTTAAGAGCCCGTGCAACGTCGTGGAAGGAAGCGCCGGAGAGTTTTGGCCACCGTATCGGCAAAAAGACGAAATCGTCCTGTTCAGCGGTGATTTGTGCAGGTCGGTGGGGTTCGAAACGCGCGGACGATTTCTAATTAGAGTGTTGTATGGAACCCTGTCGCCGAACCTCGGACGATCTTAATTCCCAAGTTAGCTCGTTAACCTTCGACACACGTAAATTGGATCGTCCGGTCATCGGTTGTTGCGCGACCGACGCGACGATACGGTTTTTCCGTGGGTGGACCGCACGATAGATAAGTCAAGATATCGCGTCTTTCCGTAGGACGCGACGGCACTCGAATAACACAAGATTCTCGCGACAACGATACCTTTTCATCTTCGTATCGATTTATCTCGCGTGTATTTCCAGACCGTTAACGTACGAGTACGCGCACTCGACTTATCACATGGGTGTAAAGGGTTACCGGTACGTTCTCGGCGATAAAACGTTAGGCAACGACACACGGAGACGTTATCCTCACGAACAGGCCAAGTACATCGAGCAAACTACCACTACCGAAGACTTTTTCCAAGCCGAACACTCGGCAGAGGTCACGGATTCGCCGGACGAGGATCCTGACCTTGTAAACGTAGGCAATTGCTTTTGCAACGGGAAATGCACTCCCGCGGGACTGATGAACGTCAGCGCCTGTCGTTACGGCGCACCGGTGTTTGTCAGCTTGCCGCACTTCCACAAAGCGGATCCTGGTCTCAGGGACAGGTTCGTAGGATTGGATCCTAACGAGCAACAACACGATTTCTCCATTACCCTGGAACCGGTGAGTGTGCGCCGTTTTTATGCGTGCAAACTTTCTATCGCGATCACTTTTACGCCCGCTATTCGTTATGCCACCTGTTACCGACCAACCTCTCCAAATACCTTCAAACATTTTTCATCAAACAATCCTTCTTTAATCTCATAATCGATCTATACCAATGGAAAGCATAATGTATAGCGTTTAGATTACTTGATCGACATTATCGGATGACAAAATCCTGATAATTAACCACATTAGTAATAACAGAATTAATATATCCGTGCTGTTTCGGAATATCTACCTACGTTCATTTTCGATTCATTTTCGGCGTAATGTTTTCTATACTGATGGCTCATTCACGGTACGTATACAAGGAAAAAGTAATCGGAGAGTGTTTGGAAATGCGTTTAAAACGTTCGTTGATTGATCGCTCGGTCGAATAAACTATCCGAATCCGATTGATATCCAAATGTTGGATAACGAATGGATCTTATTCGCAGACAACGGGCATTCCCCTAAAAGTCTCGGCAAATATGCAGCTGAACGTGCTTCTGGAACCATCAAAGACCGTGTCGTAAGTACGTCTCGGACGATCGAATAACATCATCGTCTAACTAAAACGTTCTTTACCGATCGAACCGTCTCTACTCAGGAAAAACTCCTCTTTAGGCTTTTCAAACAGGTTCCGAGCATTTACTTCCCGGTGATGTGGTTCTCGTTGGAGGTCGAAGCTACCGAAAAGTTTGTCGGCGACCTAAGAAGGTTGCTGTCGCTGTCGGACGTATTCCTGTACGCCGGTGCGATTCTGATTCTCGCGGGATTTCTCGTAATCTTTGCACTGATGTTGCTCTATCTATTGAACAAACAACGAGGAGCGAGATCGATGGTCGTTAGTATCGTACCTTTCGATTTTTCCTCACGCTGATTTCGATTCGTCGCCACTGATTCGATGACAATTTTACAGAATGGAAAATCGGCTACGATATCCTCGTCGACCGGAGACAAATCAGAGTTGATGTACGTGGACAAAAACGCGTGCAACGAGGACGGTAACGCGAGAAACGATCGTAGGCTGTATCCAAGTTCGATCGAGTGTTTCAACATGGATCTGCAATCGAAGCTTCAGCATCGAAAGTAGAGAAAGAAAGCAGGCGAGATCGATCCCCATCTCTTGGACTTGGACTTGGACGCGATGCGACGATCGGTTCGGTTCGGTTCGGTTCGGTTCCCGAACAAACGATCGACTTTCGATTTTCGTTAACGTTCTGCGAGATGGAATATAATATTGCGTTTCTTCTAATTTAGATCGATCGATTTCCAACGTAACGCGCGTCTCGATAATTCGAAACTGCGTTGCCTGTGCATGCGTGCGCGCGCGTGTGTGCGCGCGCGTGTGTAACGAAAAAATCGATGAAATTTAAGACTGACGAAAGCGACAAACGTAACCGAACGAAGCTTTAATTAGTGTCTACATATAGATCGAATGGTTACGAGGCGTGAACGAGCGAGTATTCGTCGACGGGTAATTGGAAAAGAAAAACGGATCGACCGATACGCTTGTTCCACAAGCGAAAACTGACGTTCGCTTCTCGCAACGAGTCAACTAGAATACTTGAACGGGACCAACGAAATACGCGTTTAAAATAGATTTAAACGACCAATTGCATCGATTCTAACGAGGTGTTGAGTTCTTTTTACCAGACACGCTGCTGTCGGGTCAAACATTACCGCATAATCGTCCACGTCAGCAAACTCTTGCTTCGAAACGTATCAACGATTGCGATCGACACTTTTAATAGCGCGACTCACGCGTTAAGATTACCGCGTTCAGTAGGTAGAATATCCTATTTACAATCTTACTTGCGCTTTGTTTATTTTCAAGGCTTGGCGGGGATGCCACAGTGACGCGATTACCGCTACGAAAAGACTTTGGTCGCTGAGATTTGATCGAGTACTCTTATTACGCAGCTACGTATACTCCTATTTCGTGTTTACGTTTAAACATGAGATACAAAATACGGTGAATGGTTGCGGTCATCCTAAAAGCGTACGATTTTATATTGTATTTAAATAATAATTATCTATTATTTTATTATACATTTTCTCGTTTCTACGACGCAAATGCGCAAATCATTTCCTTCCATCTAATTTTATCGACGCCTCCATTTCCTCTAGTTTCAACCAAGATGGAACAGTTTCAAATAAGAAACTCGCACTCGCTGGAATTATATTCGAAATTACCGTCCATTCCTACGAAACTGCATCACGGATGCGATTCTTCATATTTTTTAACGGAATAAAAGCTGTATAAATAGTCCAGAATTGTGCATCGATCGATTAAGAGTGCTGGTCCCCAGTGGTCACAGCGTTCCACGAATGGCCTGGCTTAGGGCCACTATCAAAATCGTATGCAAATCGGATTTTTCAGCTGTTTCGAAAGCAAGAAAGAAAGACTCACATTCGCCTTCTTTCTGTCCAAACCGCTTAAGCTCACCTACACATGGCTGTGGATTGGTGTGCGTAAATGGAGGGGTAAGCTTACTTTGGGTATGAATCATGCCGTCTGATAACACTGCTATGAATCAATTTTTACATTTATCAAGACACATACGTATTACTAATTTTCTATTCGTTAATACGTGTATTTTTCTCCATCAGTTCGAACAATTGCCATACCGAGCGAAACGTCCTCGTAACGTCTGTGTAAATAAATACCTACATGCGAGTTGAAATTCATTTCGAAATCTGTTGACACGAAAATGGTAATAACGGAAATTGGATCTACTCGTATAGCTCGTCTGTATGCTACTTATCTTGCGATCATAGACGAGAAATACGCTGAACAATATAGTATCGACATAGTAATTCGTTTCAAGTGTTTCCTCGTCTTATTAAAACGCATTCGCACAATTCTGTCAAGTTTAACACTAATCGAGGGAAAAGAACAATTCTTGATAAGCACCTACGATTAATTTTATTCTTTTAATCGATATTGTATATACACTGGATATTACACTTAACAATTCACCGCGTAGACACGTTTTACAAAGAATCGCGTATAAAATAGTCGCCTCTGTGCATAGTTCTTTTCATTTATACATATAACTATATTCGAACGCATATAATACAATAACGTTTTACGCAGAAACCAAAGTAACAGCACTGTGGAACCTTGGGCTGTATTGCCCGCGAGTGATATTAAAGGAACGACCGGTGGTACGAGATAGAATATAATCTGTGTCGCGCGTTTCAACGCAACTAAACTATCGAGCTTAGGAATTGTGTAATGTATTATTGAAAGCATTGTACGAAGTTTCCAAGTCAAAAATCAATTGTCTTACCTGCGTTTCGGATAACTCGTCGGACGCGGACATGTTATTAAGAGTTTGCAGCCACTCTGCAACTTTTTCTTTTCCATCAAAATCGCTTGGCAGTATACTGAGACGATTCATAGTATCCACCAAGTCCCTTAGATCTGGATGCAGCTGATCCATAGCTTTGATTCCCAGTCGTAATTTATCCATTATTGTAATGAATAATTCTACGATATCTGCGATACATTTGGACGTGTTGCCTTTATCGTCCTTTATCGTGATCGGTCTATCCTCCTTGATCCTTTCCAGTGCAGCTGGACAATCCAAACGAAATACCCTAGCAAAAGCATCTATGGTAGGGAACTGATCGCTTTGCACCTAAACAAAAAGAAAGAAAAATTATAGTTAGAAAACTATTCCCATAAGGATCGTCGGTAGCGGAAAGTACCTGTTTGAAAGCTGCTTTGTATTGCACCAGTAGCTTGCTGCAAGCAGCTGTGTATTCTTTAGGAGTCACGCAATCTCTGATGTAAGCTTTTTCCAAGTGTTGTAAAGTATTTACAACGGCATACAAATCAGCCTGGTTGTCATGTTTTTCTCTTTCCCTGGCATTCTTGTACAGCTTCACTTCTTCGTAAAGTTCCGGTCGATCTTGAGCTATTGACATTATTATTCACAGGTCCAGCGTTCTAAAATCCAAACGTTTCAGGTTAGGTATATACCACCGACAATAAGTAGTGTAAAAACCTCTAAGGAAATAAATTACTATGGCACAACTATTAAATAATGGAACACCTCGGTAAATAGTATATACTTAATGACATGTAAAGTATCGAACAATAGGATAACATTTCTATAAATTAGTAATATGAATTCGATTATGTACCTTTCTATTTATTATGTTTCTTCAAACTAAGGAATAACCGTAAAACTTGCATAGAAACAGTTGTATTTGCAAAAATTAAACAAACTTTTTGATAGACTGACGTAGTACCACAGACGATGCATACGAATAGACCTTACAACTTATGGACTGAAAGTGGCCCAATCTGACTGACATACCGACCTGACAATTCAGGGGTGACTTTAACGACCTCTTCTCACGAATGGCGGTCAGTTGAGAAACTATTCACTGAATTAGTATTGATGTAAAGGCTGTAAACAGCTGTAGTGCTTGCGTAAATACACGTGAGTTGACTATGGAAGGGATTAAAATTCATTTCTGAATCTGTTGGTAACGTTTGCGAGTTACACGAAAATGGTAATAACAGAAATTGGATCTCGTCTTTGACAATACTCTAGAATCTTTGATGAATCAATGAGAATGAAAACTAATCTAGCGAATATTTATAATGACCTATGCAAAGCGGATCGCAGCCAATTTGCTAATATTATTTAGCTTTTAATTAATAATTGCATTACCCAGCTAAGAGCGATACGATTATTAATTAAACGGTAAATAATATTACCCAGGTCTCACCACGAGGAGGTTGCTGCGAATGGAGACCCGAAGGGAGATAGATGGAATCCAAGTTCCATCGATCTCCCTTTTACATCCTTAGAAACTAGATTAGTCATGCCAAGTAATTATTTTGTTTAAAAAGGGATGAAGCTAAATTGTTGGAGGCGCGACGCGACGCGACGCGATACGACGCGAACCGAATAGCGAGGTCAAAAGAGTCAGCTCGTTGCCTCTTGGCAAATCCGATCGAAGGGGAAGGGAATCGACGCACCCGACACAGAGGTTCCCCATTTCTCCCAAGCATCCTGTTGGGAGCCAACTGGACCCAACTCGGGATGTCTAACAGAGAGAGGGAGCGTGTGTCGGGGCTACCTCAGACAGGAACAGTCCCTGATCCCCTCTAAGGCCGAAATACCCTTTCCCTTGGATCGTCTCGCTAGAGGACGGCAACTGACCCTTCGGACCAGCTAATCGGCCGATCACTTGCTTTCTACATGGAAGCAGTGGTGATCGGAGGGGACGAGGGACGAGTCAAAGAGAAGCTACTTGTTACATAATTACTTGGCAGGACACGCGGCTATACTAGGGACTTAAGACTAAATACCAAGTAATTATTTTGTTTAAAAAGGGATGAAGCTAAATTGTTGGAGACGCGACGCGACGCGATGCTGAACCGTGCAGCAGATCCCGAGAATCGAATCAACACTACCCTTGGTAGATTGATTTCTATTTCTAGAAATCGATCTATCATGGGCAGGCGACTAGATCTTTCGGACAAACTGGACGGCCGATCACAAGTGACCGAAGCAAGAAACGAGAGAACGAGTCGAGAGAAGCTACTTGTTAAATAATTACTTGGCAACATTGGGAGACGCATACAATAGGGACTTAAAATTAACGTCGAAGCTCAAGTCTAGTCAAGTTGAAGCTAAAATTCGGACGACAGAAGGAAACAAAGTTCCTTGATTTAGTTGTACCAAGCAATTATGTGGTTAAAAAGAGGGATGAAGCTAAATCGTGGGATACGCGACGCGACGCGACGCGATGCTGAACCGTGCAGCGGATCCGAGGATCGAACCTACTGCCCTTGCTAACTCGATCTCAACAAGAAAACAGAGAACTGCAACTCCGAATCGAGGTCTCCATTTCTCCAACGCAACCCGCCGGGAGCCCGAAGGACCCGACTTGGGCTGTCTGACAAAGAGAGAGTACCTGAGACAGAGTCGACTTCCGCTGGAAGGTATGCGTTTCCGCAGAATACGGAAACTCCACACCTTCCAGCAAAGTGCCGTTTTCCCTCGATCAAGCTTACCAAGGGAAGGCGATTAGATCTGTAGGACCAGATACACGGCCGATCACATGTTTCAATCGATGAAACAGCGGTGACCGAAGCTACGAACGAGGGAACGAGAAAACGAGAAGCTACTTATTGAATAATTGCTTGGTACAGACGCGGAGATACATATGTATAATAAGGAAATCTTGGACGTTAATTTTAAGATTCGCGACGAAGCTTAAATCTAATTTACTTGGAATTAAATGTCCCTCGGCGGTTGTGGCGTCTTCCCTCGATGTCCTGGCGATTAATCTAAATCTAAACTGAAATCAAAATTAACATTTATATTAGCGTGACATGCAAGGAAATTAATAAGGAAATTTAAGCTGAAACATAAAAATAAAAATCTTATATTAATCAGTATCATCGAAACAAATATGGTATATGCATCGACACCATGTTATACAAATCAAAACGAACATTCGTAATAATGAAAGAAACTTGGATCGAGACACCAAATTGAATCAACCCCAAACAATCAAACGAAATGGAAAAATCCAAGTAATAAATATAATAATGAAAGAAACTTGGATCGAGATACCAAGTTGAATTAACCCCAAACGAAATGGAAGAATCAAACAAAGTTCCTCCGCAGATCATTACGAGAATTCGAGCAAGAACGTAAAAATAGAAATTCATGCAATTGATAGAAACAAACATAGTATATGTAAAAGTAGAAACATAGAAAAGGAACATTCATAATAACCAAATAAAATCAGATAGATAAATAAACAAATGAAAATAATGAGATATAAAGAGGTGGAGTAGACTTACTACTTGTTGTCAGTAGGATAGGATAGTTACCCTATAGGAGAGTTACCACTGGGCCAGCTGTAAAATAAGAAAATATTCAAATTATAGCAACATCAGTTGATACCAGAAATTGGTATCAAACGACAGAATAGAAGAGGGGAGAGAATTTTTGAACAGTTCTTACCGTTGGTCATCACGGTCCGGCACTGGTCAGTAGTGGTCAGTAGTGGTCAGTAGTGGTCAGTAGTCGGATCTGCACTGGTCAGCACTGGTCAGTTCTGGTCAGTTCTGGTCAGTCCTGGTCACTCCTGGTCCCCCCAGTGGTCAGCGGTGCACGAATGGCCTGACTTTGGCCCGCGAGACCCGATTCCCCTGGATGCTCCAGGGGTACTGAACAATTTCTCCAGCGGTAGTCTTCGAGTGGGCAAGTCGAAGAGTGGGGAGACAATGTCATACGTGAAGAGTTAAGAACCGCTTGGTCAAGAGGACAACATTATTTCGATTGATCTCATCTCTTGACCATTTCTAGATCTTCACTGGACCGCTGACCTTGTTGTCAACCTCACTGCTGACCACCAGTGACCATAAGTTAGTCATTGATCATCGACCCATTAAAACCATTACGAAGATTAAAGCCTTCTTACGAGGATCCCCTTACAATTTGATGCATCATCTTTTTAACATTTTGTTCCACTTTGTAAGAGTGTATCTCATGTTATAAGACACTCGTGGTACAGCGACAACGTTCATCCCACTAGCGATAGGTCTATTCTTTACCTCGTTTATGTGTAATAGGTATACATAGGTGTGGAAAATAAAAATGCCTGGGCAGTTGAGACTGAAAATCGTATGCAGGTTGACACAAATCGGATTTTAGCTGATTTTAGAAAGAAAGACTCACATTCGCCTTCTTTCTTCAATTCCCGAACCTGTCCAAACCACCTAAGCTCACCTACACATGGCTGTGAATTGGCATGTGTAAATGGAGGGGTAAGCTTACTCTGGGCACCGGTCTGCCGTCTGATAACACTGTTACGAATCAATTTTTACATTTATCAAGACACATATGTATAACCTCCGTATCTGTAGTATTACTCGTTCTTTATTCGTTAATTTTTGTTAATACATGTCTTTTTCTACATCAATTCGAACAATTGCCATACCGAGCGAAAAATTCGGAGGTGATTTTAGCGTCCTCGTCAGTTGAGAAACTAATCACTGAATTAGTGTTGATGGGCAGCAGACAGTTGTAACTGTTGACTATGCAGGGATTGAAATTCATTTCTAAATCTGTTGGTAATGTTGCGAGTGACACGAAAATGGTAATGGGGCTCTAGAGTCTCAGAAAAATGGACCGAAAAAATACATTGGGTGAAAGTCTACTCGTATACCTCGTCTGTGGTATTACATTTAAACTTTTACAATTATTATTGAATGTATATAACTTTCATAAAATTGTAGAGTAAGACTCTTAATTGAAACTTCAAGCACTTCTTGTTATGTACTTTATTTTAAGAAGTTCTTTTCAAAATACATATAAATAAAAATAAATGCTTCCAAGTGATATTTAGAACATGCATCTATGTAGTTACATTTTGATTGTTATTTAACACTATAATTTGTATTTTCCATAAGAAAATAGGACAGTTAAAATTAATTTTAAACTTTTCATATGACACTTTTTATATACCACTGTATTAGCAGCAAAAGAGCGCTTTCACGAGGATACGATAAATGAAAAATAATATAAATCCATTATCAAAATTTTGATTGCAATATGTTTGAAAGCATTAAGAGAAGATTTGTACCATTCCTATCTATTTTCAATACAATCGACTTTTAAACTTCTTTGTACAATGTAATAACATAATTCCTATAGATTATCTAAATATTATCAATTATAAGCGTGGAATAGCAATATCACCATTAAGCTCCCTTGTGCTGCTTTATTACTACAGAAATTAGTGGTTTTACAGAAATTTTAAGAAAATAGATGAGTGTTATGTTTATACATTACTGACGATTAAATTTTTATCTTAGTGCATGTACATACATTTGTATTCTAATGCAATCTTATTCTCTTTGTTTGGTTCATACTGTTCTACCTAAATTGACAATATCTTAAGTTGAATCAATACTTTCATGTCCTTCATTTTATTATTTCGATTTGATTGTTTTCCTCTCTTAATAAAAATGTTTATTTATTGATTAAACGTGATTTGAATATAAATTTTGATAAAAGTTTTCATATAGAAATAAAATCAGATTCTTGGTGACTAGAATATCTTTACACTTCATACATCCATTCTTTGTATACTTATATGCAATAATACATAATAAAGATCATAAAAGTTACATTAAAAGTAAAATTGGACTTTGGTTTGTAGCATCCTTTGCTGTTTTCTTTCTTAAAAAAAAAAAAAAAAAAAAAAACAAAAAGAAAAGAAAAGAAAAAAGAAAAGAAAAAAAAAGAGAAAAGAGAGACAGTCAATGTTAAATACCTTTGTTAAATGCACAAGTTGTAAGTAGTGTAATTCATTTTACCATTAATACGTATAAATTCAGAATTTTATTACTAATATAAATTTGTATTAATTCAATTCTGATTTTCGCTAAAACTAACGTGCATGTAATGAGCTCGAATATTTTACATTAATTGCCATATTAACTTTTTTTTACTTTCATATAGACAAAATAACGATTAATTAATAAGTGGGTACAGTACATTGCAAATCCGTAACAGTTTAATTATGATGTATAAAAAAAATTCATATATATGTTGCATATTTTGAAATAGTAGAATAAAAATTTTATTTACATTGTAATACTGTCAAAAACTTATTAATATTAATCTTAAGAGTTAAATAGTATTTAAAAAAAGATTGTGCTTTGTCTTGCACTTACTTTTAACTGATCTATGTTTGATACATGTTATAATATGTAATCAGACTTTGGATTGGCATTTTAAAAATCTAAAAATTGTTGCTAAAAGTGTTTTTTTGTGTGTTCAATATACGTGTAACAAATAAATAACAGGATACGATACATATACACGGTAATACTTGTAAAATAAATGCACTACTTACAATAAATGCAAATTTGCATACAATTATTATATTACAAAAGGTGGTACTGTTCACTTTATATAATAAATGTATCATATTTATGTACGTATGTACATAATATAATAAATTCCTAGGCTTAAACCTGTCATAGAATAGCATTAATGTCTTCAGTTGTGCTCTTTGAAGTATCAAAGAAAAATTTGTCTTACACAGGAACTACAAATGTATTGTACGTCCTTAACTAAAAGTTTAATTTATAAGATATCTTGCAGCAGAAATGTCAGAAATAAATTTTCTGTGTAAAATTGTAGCAAATACAATAAAGTGTAAAGCTTACTGCAAACATCTCGCGACACACTCTATACTTCAATCACATGACTAATTGCTCTAACAGATTGTGTACATACTGAGATATTTTAAGAGGGGAAAAAATCATATTATTTCATCGTCAAAATGTGCTTGATTGAAATTTAGAGCATGTTATTACTATGCTACAGTATGTACACTCAGCAAACATTAATATGCCTCATTCATAATTCACTCTCGCTTATACTAAGAATTTTGCATTTTAAATATGACGATGACATATTTCTAATTCGTTTCAAAATTCATGTTGAGTACAAATGCAAACAAAGTATGTTATGTAATATTCGTTTTACAAATTTGAAAGCATATGGCACACATGTCCTATCTTTCTATATTCTATGCTTGTTTTTAAATATAAGAAAATATGTTCACGAGTGGAGGAATATTTGTTAATCATCATCGCCACGCTATTCCTTTTTTTCATCGAGTCCTTTTATAAAGAGCATCTAATATCTATGAAAATAATGTTTTAATATGATAAATCAGTGTAAACGAAGTATGTTACAATACAATAGTAAGAATAAAAAATTCACAACATAAATAAGATGTAATCATAGATGCAAGTAATTTGATACATAAGAGAAAAATGATGCATTTGTTCTGTACAATGTACTCATTATTCTAAAATATGTCGTATTTTTTTTTTTATAATTGTGAAGATTTATATAAATTAATTTTACAAAAATAATAATAGTGGAAGATTAAAGATGTCATGGTATTATTTAAAATAAATTGTGCTATGTTCTTCATTTTATAGGCATAATTTGCACCATATGTTTGTTACTGGTAATACATTTCCTTATACAATTCAATATATATTTTGATTATTACTTTTGCAATGCAGTCTCAGTTACTATGAAAAATAATTTAGGGCCTTTAATTGTTACTCAAATTGCACCAGTGCAACAATCTGTAAAACTGTATCTGCCACGTGAAATTGCAGCAATTTGAAATACACGTTTAAATGTTTTGTAATAAATTCCTTTTAAAATATTCTTACATAGTACATGATCGAAACAAAATAAATATTAACGTACATAATACACTATGGCGTGCTTGTATGACGTAGGTATAAGAAAATGTTCAAATTCTAGACAATAAAGTGTGGTATATATATAAAACTATTAAATTTGTTCACAAAAAATGTACATGTTTGCTGGCAGTATATCATACATAAACGTACTTTGTTTTCTATTACAATAGTAATATTTATAGAAAATTTTAAGGTAAATATAAAACATTACCTGTTACAAGACTTTTCAATTCCTTCGAATCCTTTTTTAACTTCACTAGTAAGGGAGTCTAATAAAATACAAACATATATTGTCTAGAATTGACGTAAAAAATGTTTGCATTATTAATTTGATTTTTTCGTTGCTATGGCACTGTATGTTTAAATAACCCTATAATGCTATTTTACATTTTATAAAAATTGTTAGTATATCGACTGTTACATATATCATATGTGTGTATTAAAATGAACGTTTTTACTATTATAAATATAAAAATTTTGAAGTCTGGCAGCTCTCATGCACAAAATTCCAAGATTCTGTACATTTTTAATTGTACAGACATTATTGGCTTTGTTTCAGTATTATTAATTTGTAACATTGCATTACGAAGTAAAGGAATTATATGATATAACAACAAAGTGAAAATTGTCATTTTATAAAAATAAAAAATAACCTGTAAATATGTATGTTCTCACGTTTTTGAGATATTTCCCCTCAACATTGACTAGTACATTAATATATAAATTTATATTAGAAATGCTACAAACAGGACACATACAAATCTATAATAAATTTAGCCTGTTTCAATTTCAAAAGATAAAATGGTCAAAAATTTCATTATTACTTTCTCGTTGTGTAAGCTTTTTTTTAGTCTTATAGCATTGATTTTGCAGCTTATATTAAAATAAGAAAACTGTAAATTGTACTTTATTTATCAACTAGTAAACTACAGCTGCCAGAAATGTTACTATTAAAATGTATGGTCTGCTGCCTTCATTTCAAAACATTCATATTTTCTTTTACTTTATGACAAAATTAATTTCAGTCTGTCAGTTTATATATGGCTTTACCTACGTTGATTCATTCCTGACCGTTTATTGTTTATAACATAATGCATCTTCTCTGTCTGCGTTTTTGTGGTTCAGGTCTTAAAACAGCACGAACTGCTTCGTCAAACACTTGTTTCAGACCACGTTGCGTGAGTGCAGAACACTCCATATATTTCACTGCACGGATCTACAGATTACATACATACAAAATTAATAGTACTGATTGTAAGGTTATAATAAAATTAAAAAAATTAATCTTTCGATTACTTTCTTTAAGTAAATTTTGTTGTAATTACACGGACCTTATTTGCCAATTTTTGTCCTTGTTCACGTTTTATGGCACTAAGGCCCTGTTCAGCTAAGGCGGTAAGCGTTTCGCGATCATCTCGTAAGTCTATTTTAGTCCCAACAAGTATCATAGGTGCATCAGGACAGTGATGTTTTATCTCCGGATACCATTTACTAGTAACATTTTCAAAAGACGATGGGCTTGTTACTGAGAAGCAAATGAGAAAGACATCGGTCTGTGGGTACGAGAGTGGACGAAGCCTATCGTAGTCTTCTTGACCTGCTGTATCCCAAAGCCCTAAACTAACAGGTATTCCGTCCACAACCATGGGTGCCGAGTAATTGTCAAATCTGTACAGTACAATGGAAACTATATTAAAGTGTTAAAAAACTAAAGGAAGTTAAAATTAGAAGACATTTAAATATCATATTATATTTAACTATAAATACAGTTAAACATTTCTCTTAAATATACACTTATTAAATTTGTTTTAAATGAGATATGAAAATATTTTAACATTTATTTTATTTCTATAGCCACACATCTGAATAAAGTCTTAAAAGACTTTACCACGCAAAGAATATTATAGAAATATCACGCAGAATAGATTATTTCTTTAAGTAGTGGAAAGGTGTTCAATACTACTTTACTATTATTAACCACCTTGTTTTATTACTACAAAAAAAAATTCTTGCAATATTATCCATAAAAATAAAAGAATTTTTAAAAATAATTTTCAATTAAATAACATATTTTATTTGTATTATATTATTATTATTATTGTTAATTATTAATAATATAATATATTGTAATTCCTACAACAGTAATACTTACACTGTGGGTACATATTCTCCTGGAAAACTGTCTGTTGTATACGATATTAACATACACGTTTTTCCTACTGTTCCATCCCCTACCACCACACACTTGATCGGTCTACCTGAACTCATGTTTTTAATACTGGAGTAACAAATAAATAACATTACTTTATCATTAAAATACTATATTTTGTTTTGAATATTATACAAGTGCTTCAGTTTTGTAATATTTTAAACGGGAGAAGACAATAAAAAATTAAAGTTCAAACGATGAACAATTACGAATAACATCGTGTATTTTGTTTGAAAGTGTGTCATTAGCGTATCTGAAGCACTTGTAACTTAATAATTTGGTAAATAACGATTACCTTTATTTGACACCGAACAATCGTTGATTCTAATCCTATAGTCCGTAAAAACTGTAAGATGCGTTAGATGAAGAAAAATATTTTTCATATAAAGTGTTATAGCCAAACTGTATTTTATATTAATGTAGCACGTATTGTTAAGTCATGCAAATCTGTTAAACAATTTGAAAGAATAGAACGATGCACGTTTCAAATTTGAAGGTTAGTCGTAAAAATATGCAGTTTCCAGTTTATCTGAAGGGCTTGCCCTTTGATTTTACTTTATTTGTTCGGTATGCAATTGGTAAACAAGGATAATCGGTATCATTTGATCACTCACCAAATATGAACAAACGTTTGAATAGGAAAAAAATCACTATTTCAGCTCGAGTTTGGTTACGTGTATGTTAGACTTTCCTCAAAAAATTATAAAACCGGGTGCCATGATGGTATTGCGGTTTTTGGAACTAAAACGGACGTAGCCTTCGCTTGGTGACAGATGTTCGACAATCTTCTTCCTTCCCCTTCTACCTGACACGATTATTATTCAGAAATGACGAATGGCGACATCTATCGAACAAGTATTTTGATTAGACTAAAATTTCTTCACCATCGAAGTTTCATGTATCGTATATGTAGTGATATCAAACATATTTTACACGCAAATAATCGATAACAATACATTTTTATATGTTGCAAATACAACAATGTTACCTCTTTAGAGTATCGTTTTACATTATTAAAATTTTTTCATGATAAACGTTTCAAACATTAATATAATAATTATAGTAATTGATAATTTAAAATCTCTCGAAGAAACTTATATAATATCGTAATTAATTATTTTATAGAGTTTCTAAACAAATTTCTTTCTGGTTAATTGTCCGAAAAAAGTTCCTAAAAAATTGTCATTATATGTGAATCAGCATTTAGTATTTGATTTGGTTGGTCATTGAAAATCAGAGCTAAGAAAAATACATGTTTCAAATACTAAATAATTTACTTTCAAATTAATTCATGCCATGCCAATCGAAATACAATGTCGTTCTACTTATGATGGTATGTCAATTTTAAGCGCATTAACGAATTTACAATTACCAAAATACGTTTAGAAAAATTTCACAAACTTTCTTTACATTGAAAATGATTGATTTAATTTCATCTAGAAATAACGTTTTCGTATGGAGTGCAGAAGGTAATGCTTTTTTTTATTATTGCCTGAAATATTATAAATGGTACAATGATAACGTGAATATAAATCTGCAATAATGATTATTTTATTTTATATTTTTATCTTTCAGACTGGTTAAAACTTCGAAAAGATTACAGAATAATTGGTGATTTAATAGGTTGCCTTCCAAAGAAACCTAGACAAGATATACTTTCAGGCCTTCCGTTGCTTCTACAACCAGAAGAAGTGTCTCTTTTACTTGAAAAAAACCTTGCACGACTCATTCATTATCCATGTTTCCAAAAACCACCGACAGATTTATTGAAACAAGTTTTTAAGGAATATAGAAACACATTGTACATAGAACAAGAAGAATGCTTAAGGAAAGAGAGAAAGAAACAGGTAAAATTTTAATTATACGTTAAATAATTGTAACTTTTTAAAGGTCCTTTTTCACTAAAATAATAAATATCGCTGTAGGTAATTGGAATGATGGACAAGATTATAGAAGGGAAGAAACGGAAGATACTCGGAATAGAAACAAGGAAAAAGAAAGTAAAGAAACCACTAGACGCAAATGTACAAGAGGCTCTTAATAATATTGAGATAAACAAACAAGATTTATTAGAAGAAGAAATGGCAAAACTACCTAAATTAGAGAAGAGTGATGCTTTAGTTCAAACTCATACGGGTAAATTATATTAAGTTTCTCTTCTTTGTTTTTATTAAGGATTAATCAGTTGGTATGGAATGATCTGTATTTACTTGTATGACATTTATACTTATTTCTTAAAGAGATAATAACAAAATATTTTCAGTATATCCGTGGCTAGACAATGTTGAAATAATGAAGTGGAAATACCCGTCCAATTGCAGAGAACAATTGCGATACAAAACATATAAAGATTTATGGGAAAGAGGATATTATGTAACAAACGGGGGAAAATTTGGTGGAGACTTTTTAGTATACCCTGGTGTGTAACATTTAACCTACTTTTTACTATTTAAATATTATTTGAAAATTAGATAAATGGTAATGAAAGCAGGTAAAACAGAAAATGTAACAATTTAATCGTGTATATACATAATGTTTAACATTTGGAATACATGAATAAATTAATATTTTATAGACGAATAATTCGTCTTTTGAGGTATGTAAAATATTAAATTTTTGCGATTAAAGAATTAAAATAAGATTTTAAAAATCGGGAACTGAATACCTACTATAAATTCACAAAAAATAAAATTGAATACCCACACAGTCGTTAGAATGTTAAAATAAATATTTCAATTTTCTATCATTTTTGCAGGAGATCCTATTATGTTTCACTCTCAATTTATAATTCAATGCAAAGACAGAAATGAAGAAATTCCAATAACCGAACTATCAGCCCAATGTCGAATTGCATGCCATGTTCGAAAAGTACGTGTTTATGCATTTTTCTCTAATGATCGGAATAATATATTGTATCAATCGTTTCAATGGGCAGAAAGTAATATACTCGAGAATGGATAATACATATACTATTAAATTTATAAGGAAAATAAAATAAGAAATAGATTCCATTTTCCTATGTTTATACATTTATACTTTTAATTTACAAATAAAACAAGTAACCTTGACCGTAATATTTTATCTACACAGTATCAATTAGAATAAATCTGTCATGCTGTGGTTCATTGATAACATTAAAATGTTTCTTGTATATGACACTATTTTCTCTACCCGCATAGTTCATTTTTGCCCAGGGATGAGTTAAACTAGGATTAATTTTTTCACACGTGATCATTACCATTCCACGTTCCAAAGCATACAATGTGCCATTTTTACCCATACCAACCTGTAAAGTAAATAATAAGTCATAATAAATGAAGATACTTTTTAAAACATGATTTCTTTCTGTAAGTATGCATTTTAGGAAGCATAATTAAACTCACGTTAAGTCCTGGATGAAATCTAGGTCTAAGTTGTAAGGCCAATATTTGCTTTTCTTGAACATAGTGTCCATCTTGTACTTTTATCCCTCTATGTTTTGGTCTTGGATGACCAGGTTTAATTCTTGTACTACTACTGGCTTTCTTTGATGCGTATCTAATGCATGCTGTTAAACACTTGTACATTAATTTTAACTGAACAAGAATTAGATAAGTAAAGAATAATCTACATGAATTTGAAGAATGTAATACTATTTTTGACAAACCTAAATTATTGGCAGTAACACTAATAAAGGGTTTCGTGTTTTGTAAAGTGCTATTAATTAATTGCGTTAAGATCATTCCTGAAATGCAATTATATCTATTTTAAATACATTGTTCGTTCATTTAATCAAATATACTTTAAAAAAATCTATACGACACTTATAATTAATCATAAGTTTATATAATAATATTTTCTATTTTATATTTACTTTTATTCCGTTCAATTTATACTGATTTCTGCATCAATACTTGCCCCTTACAAATAATTTACTATTAAAACAACATAGCAACACGCCGGGATTATTCCTTAGTTCGGTTACGCCATCTATATTACTAGCGGTAATATTATCAATACTACTAGTGAAAATGGAACGTCGTACTCAATGAAATTTTGATCACACAACTAGATGTGTTCATGTCTAACTTTATTTTATAGAACTTACTGTAAAAAAACATTTCTCATCTACAATTTTAAATTGATAAATTAACATTACCATTAATGAATAAATTAAAATAATGACAATAAATAAACCAATCATAAATAATGCCAAACTTATCCCTAAAAGGAAGTAACAAGGATAGGCGTCGCTGATCATCGTCATTATTATTATTATTATTATTAGTTACAGGCGGATCTTCTCGTGCGGAAAAATTTTGTCGACAACCGAAAAATTTGGATCGTTGTTCAGTTGTAATTTATAAAAGAGAAAAAAGTTGTTAAAAAATGTCGACAGTAGCAAGCCCTTTAGCTGTTGGAGGTGTGCGACAGTTTGGAGCTCCTGTACGAACACGAAATGGTATATTACGAAAATTTTGGTTATAATAGACATTAATTCAATACCACGATGTATACTTGAATTTTCATTATGGTTATTGCTCTCATGCCTATGTATTAATTTAGCTTTTCCTAGACAATTTTCATGAAATATTGTTCGTAATTTTTTCACTTTGAAACATGAAAATATCAATATTAAATGATTTGAATCTATGAGAAAAAAACGTGTATACATGAATGAAAAATTATATTTTATGTATTATTTTTTTTATTATTGTATATTTATTTATTTATTTATTGTTCTTTCTGTAGTTATGGCTGCTTGTGCGATTGCTAATATAGTAAAGAGTTCATTGGGTCCTGTTGGCTTGGACAAAATGCTGGTAGATGATATTGGTGTATGTATATATTTTTATTAATCATTTTGTTAGATATATTATTTAAAT
Organism: Colletes latitarsis; assembly: GCF_051014445.1. Lineage (NCBI taxonomy): Eukaryota > Metazoa > Arthropoda > Insecta > Hymenoptera > Colletidae > Colletes > Colletes latitarsis. Next base: position 32,559,208 of record NC_135142.1, on the reverse strand, counting down.
TGATTATATCATTTTTATATTTGAAATAATGTAGGATGTTACTGTTACCAATGATGGAGCAACTATTTTACGTTTGCTTGAAGTTGAACATCCAGCAGCTAGAGTCTTAGTTGAATTAGCTCAACTACAGGATGATGAAGTTGGAGATGGCACTACGTCAGTTGTAAGTATATATATATATATATCTATCTAACCTTTAATCCTTTTGATATGGTGAGCTTGGCCACAAATACTGTTACTATATAGAGTAGTCAAGATATGAACATATGTAACATCTGACTTTCTTGTGTCATAAAAATCCCTGTATTCGTAGCGTAAAGAAAACATGTGGAAGAAGCACAAACTTACATTGTAATAATAATATACATGTATTAATATCTATGTTAATAATATACACAAAATTTTAATGGCTGACTATATTTACTGGTAGGATACAGAAAACAATGATGGCAATGATGGGACAACCAGTCATCATCGTTATCAAAAGATTTAATTCCTACAAGAACATCATTGTAAAAACTTTTAATTTGTTGCTCTTAAATCTGCACTTGAATTTAAAACTTGAATTTATTTCATAATATACTCTTTTTATATGTATTTCAGTAGTCATATTTATGAACTATATATTTCTGAAAGTAAAACTTATTTAAACAGGTAATTATTGCGGCTGAATTACTGAAAAATGCAGATGAACTTGTGAAACAAAAGATTCACCCAACATCTGTAATTAGTGGTTACAGACTAGCTTGCAAGTAAGTAATAATATAAGCACTAAGAAATTCGCATCCTTTTACCATCACATATTTTCTAGTGAAATAAAAAGCAATATAATTGTTTGTTAAATATATATTTATCGTTTGTGTTTCAGAGAAGCCTGTAAATATATTCAGGAACACTTAACAGTTAGTGTTGATGAGCTTGGACGAGATTGTTTAGTTAACGTGGCAAAAACTTCTATGTCTAGTAAAATTATTGGAGCGTATCCTTATTTCTATTTAATGATTATAAAATTGAAAAATTACGATCTCTACATTTTTATTTTTGTTGCTGCTATTATTGTTTCCTTAATGTATTATTAGTGATACCGATTTCTTTGGAAATATGGTTGTGAATGCTGCTAATGCGATAAAGATTAATGATGGAAAAGGAGGATTTTTATATCCTGTGAAAGCAGTAAATGTTTTAAAAGCTCATGGAAAGAGTGTTAGAGAATCTGTATTAGTGCATGGCTATGCACTAAATTGTACCGTAGCCTCTCAAGCAATGTCTAAAAGAATAGTAAATGCCAAAATTGCATGTCTAGATTTTTCTTTGCAGAAAACAAAAATGAAATTGGGCGTTGAAGTACTGATTACAGACCCAGAAAAACTTGAAGCAGTACGTCAGCGTGAAGCAGATATTACGAAAGAACGTATTCAGAAAATTCTTGCAGCAGGTACAAACGTTGTTCTTGTCTCTGGAGGAATTGACGATCTTTGTTTGAAGGTACACTTAAATAATGTTTCATTCTGGAATTAATTAAATAAAAGCTTATATGGATCATTTATTATGAAAGTGGTATAAATCTATTTATTCTTGTTTCAAGGTATAAAAGGTTTTACAGTTTGATCTACTGAAAAATGTTGATAAGTAAATGTTAAATGTAAATGTTTATCAAATGTTTAACGAATATAGATATTACCTGAAGAAAAATGTGGTTTTGATTACCACAAATGGATTTACACCACTTTCATTAGTATTGTTTCATAATTATGAAAGTATAAACTTGTATCAATGTTTCTTTTAAGTTTTTGTATTAAACGATTCATATATCATTCACTTTTTTCTAGTATTTCATAGAAGCTAAAGCAATGGCAGTTCGTAGATGCAAAAAGGCGGATCTGAAGAGAATTGCAAAAGCTACAGGAGCACAATTTCTGACTTCTCTGACTAACATGGAGGGAGACGAAAGTTTTGATTCTAGTTTTCTTGGAGAGGCTGCTGAAGTAGTACAAGAAACGATATGCGACGATGAACTTATTCTTATCAAGAAGTCTGTTTTGATTGCACTGTTATTATTGTAGAGTATTTAAAAATTGAAGAAAATTGTAATTAAATTCATGTTATTTTTACTAGACCAAAAGCAAGAACAGCCAGTTCTCTTATTTTGCGCGGACCAAACGATTACTATTGCGATGAAATGGAACGATCCGTGCATGACGCACTGTGTGCAGTTAAACGAGTTTTAGAAAGCAAAAGTGTCGTGGCCGGCGGAGGTTGTGTTGAGGCAGCACTTTCAATATATTTAGAAAATTTTGCAACATCCCTAGTAAGTTATTTTGATTAGAACAATACAAATTATTAAATAAAAATTCATTGTAAATCTTGCTCGTCTCAAGAAAATTTCATATAATTTTTTCTTGACTAACAATTTCAGTTCTCTTCTTCTCTAAAATATAATATATTTTATTAAAATCGTAAAGATATATTTCTTATCATCAAAGAACTTATTAAATGATATTTTGTAATCATGCATGCATATTTTGTAGAGCTCCCGAGAACAATTAGCTATTGCTGAATTTGCAAGATCGTTGTTAGTTATACCTAAAACATTAGCTGTTAATGCAGCGCAAGATGCTACCGATCTTGTGGCCAAATTGCGAGCTTACCACAATTCCAGTCAAACAAAAGCAGATGTTGCGGATTTAAAATGGTAACGTAGTTTGACATGTGCCACGTATTAAACTTCTTTACGTATGTTTCAAAAGAAATAATTTAAGTATATATATATATATATCAATGTTTTTTTCATAGGGTTGGTCTAGATTTATTTGAAGGTACTATTAAAGATAATAAGAAAGCTGGTGTATTAGAACCAGCTATTTCGAAAATAAAATCTTTAAAATTTGCTACGGAAGCAGCAATAACTATTCTTAGAATCGATGATATGATAAAACTGGATCCAGATGAGTCAAAAGATAAATCTTATCGTGATGCAATGGAAGCTGGTGAACTGGAAGGATAAAATTAAATTGCATTTATAATCATCTATCTTTTCATATGGTTCGTTATGGAGCAAAGATTTAAATTATTCTTAATTACGAACATTGTTTCATACTTTAGCGATAAAAAATAAAATATTACACTTTCAATAATTCACTCATTAATGTTAGTATATTACATTTGTATTACATTTTATGCTTCGTATTAAAAATGAATTTGCTAATAACAAGTGAAATAAAGCTTTTACAAATAAAAATTGTTCAACACATTTTTTATATTCTCAAAAACAATATAAAAGTACAACAGTGTATTTTTTAAATGATTTATTAACAATTTTGGAAACGATCACATTTGTCTTTAATATTTGTTAGGGAAAGTTTCTTAAAAAGACAAAATATTTAAAATATTGAACATATTTTTTTGAAGTGCAGTATTTGGATACGCATTACAACACATGATCTTAGCAAACCGCACTTTATTAAGAATATTTATATTAAAATGATAACTTGATATTAATTTGGTGATATTTTCGAGTAACGTCAATTTAATCATATATATATAGTACAATCAAGTTCACGAAAAATATATATTAATAGGTAGAAATTAATCATAAATTAAATAATTCTAACACGTGACACTAGAAAACAAATATATTAACACAATGGATAATGCGTCTGTCTTAGAAAAAGTATTTAATACATAAATAGTACCTTTAACACATGTATGCCATACACATCATACAAATAATTTAAAAAATTATTCAAAATTATTAATTATGAAGTGTTCTGGAATCAACTTAATAAATCTTGATATAGTGTAGATAACAGTTTATTAATGGAAAATAATGGATTAACATTTTTAAGTATTATGTGATATGTACTTTAGGGTTCGAATTTTAAAAAGAATATTTCAGAAATTTGTTTATTTTATAAACAGATGCGTATTGATTAATGAATCATGAGGCTATTTACAATCAGGCATTTCAAATATGTTATAGCAGTCGATTTCTTTTACGACATGCCTTCAGACAGGCATACGTGCGTAATGATAGCATATGTGTTTATTGTGCATGTATATTTACAATGCAATATGATAGCTCTTGAGAAATTTTTGACATGTCAATTTGATAAAATATAGTACTTTTTTTTTTAAATACGATTCAACATTCCTGTATCCCATAAGATTGGCAGACATATATAACAATAAATTATTGAACATTTCTCGTGATCAGACTAATTAAATTACTAACCATAATATTATTTTCTGTTAGAAAATAGTATGGTTAAACAATTTTATCTTTTTACACGGTTAATAGACTTTCTTTGAAATAATAAGAACAAAACAACACTCTTTGGAATGTTATTCATAATGTGAGTATAAATTAATAGTGGATCATAAATTTTCAGCGATTTATATGAAAAAGTAATTATATGAATCATGTCAAGTGTACACAAAAATATATATAGCATTTATATAAATCTGAAAAATAACTTAATCACACAGATATACCTAAAGCATGACTGCAATACATAAAAGTATTATCCATAAAATATTCTCTTGATTCTTCCATTAATAATTGTTCACAGTAGCGATTAATGTGTTAGTACACTAATAAAAAAAAATTATTATATTGCGTATTTAACTTTTCTTAGATTTGAAAATAAGATACATGAATTTCATACATAATCTCACTTTATAAAATTTTTAACATAATTTTGTCGTATTAAATTTCATAAATTATCTAATATAAGTTTATAGATAATTTTGGACCATCCTGCAATACATACTCAAGAAGTTATTTGTAAATAGTAAGATATAAAATATGTTTTGACTACATATTAATGTTATATACAAACCCTGTTCGGATCGATAATAAATTTAATGAAGACAATTGATCTTTTTGCCGAAGTAAAAAATTATGCATTTTTCAATAGCAAATTTTTGTACATGTAATTGAATTTTTTAGCGCGATGAAAATGCAGAAGGTCCAAAACAATTCTGCCCTGATTTATACAAAACGTATACATTCCCGAATCACGTGTTAAAAACATGATTTACAAAATTCTTTTGCCTTATTAGCTACCCCAAGATTCTGACAATAGATTCATATATTATTTTACATGTACAATTTATCTATCAAAAGAATTTAGATAAATCGTTCCTTTTCTCTGTACGTCTCAAAATAACTACAATTCTTCTCTTTCTGTTTTTTGATCATTTTTAGTAGTAAACGTAAGGTAAGAAATACCTAATACTTTTATAACGCAGGATTCTCGAATTTTGATCCTTTGCCGACTATAATATCAGCATATGGATATTCTTGATGGAGCTCTAATACTTGAAACTTTTTAAGAACTAATAATGTATAGAATTTTTGTGCAACCTAAAAAAAGGAACAGCATTTTTAATTATATGCATAAGTCACTCATACGTATCACATGATTTTTTTATAAAAAAAACATGTCGAAATACAAACCTGCTTGCGATTATTTTTGTATGCCATTTCCGCTAATGTCAATCTATCTTTGGTATCCAGTTTGCTCTTAATAACGTGATACATGTGCGCTGCTCTTTTATTAAGGACTCGTTCTTCGAACTGTTCATAAGTTTCATCTACTTGTTGTTCTTCTTGCTGCAAAGGGAAAGGAACGAAGCTGTATACCCTTTTCATTATACCGATTACATTTTAATATAAGAACATCAGTAAATTAATACGTACAGGTCCTACAGACGGAGGGAATTCGTAATCTTCGTGATTCCATGGAGTTGCCGGTCCTCTTTCGGATATAGCGGGTGTGTGGGGTGGTGCAGGATGTTCATCGTATCCCAAGTACGGTACTTGAGGTTGTGCCTATTACGCGTATAATGATTAATTGACAATATTCTTAAAAATTTAATCTTAAATCTTCAACAACTTATTGTTTACATTACTAAATGACACAGTTAGATGTTACTTGATTCACTTAATTCACATAATAGTTTCACTTTGTACATGACTAATATAGATAATTAATATAAATAATTAACCTGATCGTAGCCCATATTTTCCATTTGAGGCATTTCAGTAGGTGGTACAGCACTAACTTCTGGTTCTGCTGGGGTAGATGGAACTAGTTCTTCAGGTGCAACAAGGGTTTCGGTTGAAGGAATTTCAGGTATTTGTGGGAAAATTAAAGGTGCATCAGGAACTGGAGCAATCATTTCTATTTCTTCAACGGGAGGTACGATACCACTAATTTCAGACACTGACGGTTCTGCTGGTAAAGATACTTCGGGGGGAACTGGTGATTCTGCAAGAGGAAGGCTTGGTTGGGAAACTATACTCGGAACTTCCACAGCTTCGGAAACAATGTCCATTGGAGGTGGTGCTGGTGCTGGAGGTGGTGGTCTTATCTAAAATCAAGGATGCAAGTTATAAATAATTACATATAAATTTATAATCGATATGTATTAAAAGATAAATAAATAAAAAAATGATACGTATTAAAATGTGCAACATACCTCTGCCTCTAAAGGTATCTTTCGTTTTCGAGCCATACGTTTATTTAAAATACTTTGTTCGTATGAATCTTGTTCTGCAGCTTCTCTCATTTGTTCTAAAGGCATACCTTCCTCTTCGCCCGCTAAACGTCCAAAGTCCTCGTGATCATAGGATTTGCTTGTTAGATGTCGTTGATAGTTCTATTTCAAGCACGCAAAAAATATTGGACATTGTACAAATATTAATTTACTTTCACGGAAATAAAAATGTGTTTCGTATTTCATATTTCATAATTTACGATAGAAGCAATAAATATTTGAATTACCTTGAATAATACACGTGCTGGTATTGGTCTGCCTGGCAAAGCAAACAATTTCTCAACTCCACCCGTTTCTTTCCAATGCATTAGTCTCTTTGTGGGAGGCGCTAGGTCCAATGTAGTTATAATGTCACTAGTGTCTGATAATTGTGCTTTCATTTCTTCGCCAGAAATGTTCTTCACTTCATCAACAATCAGCTTGCGTTTACGTTTTGCTTTTGTGAATCCTGAAATTTACTTATTAATATTATTATGATTGTGGTAATGCTTAATATTATAATTTTGATAAAGTAGTACTGTAGTATTTCTAACCTTTTAAAGCAGATGTATCAACTGGCGCAAGAGCAAAACTCTCTTCTTCATCGTGCAATAACGTAGTTTGGTCTTGTAAAGGTGGTGTTTCTTCAATAACCTCCATTGGACGTTCTTCGGGAATCATTGGTGGAGCAGGGGTAAATCGACGACTCGCTACACTTATTCTTCCTTCAATTTCTTCACCAGCTACAGCAGGAGAGGCAGGTCTGGACTCATCAGAACTATATAGGAAATGTAACAATAAACAATAATCCATTTAAGGTCTATATAAGATCCGTTAAATATCCATATAAAGTCGTGAACATTCATATAAGTTTCCGTATTACTGACGAATAAAATATATTACTTGTTTGATTATGGAACACCCCTTTACTTGAAAAATTTAATAATATACACAAATAACACTTTTTTAATATAAATTATCAATCTCTGAATTATAAGATTTTTTACAATTTAAAAATAATGAATACAGTAATAAAATAAACTTGCCTCATCCCTCCCATAGGAGATGGTGGCCCTCCAAATCGATCCCCCATTTCTTCTTCAGATTCATCATGGACAGAAGGTGCAACTCCAGGAATTGCGCCTGGTTCTTGTGGTTCCGCTACTCCGCTAACTTCAGGTACAGGTACTTCACCCATTGGCGCTTCATCAAATAAACCACCCTCAAATAAGCCACCAGCTAAAGAGCACAATTATAAATAATTGTATAATAGATGATCCATAGTAAAATATACTTTATATGTTTTTCAATCAATATAACTATTTTTATACATATGTAAATTTATATTAGTTACATATGATATCTTGACCAAGATGTCCACCAAAGCCATCATCCCTAATTGGCATGTCAATATCCATAGCTTGTGCTGTTACCGATGGACCTGGAACTGGCTCTTTCTCCTTTTGTTCTAAAGCTGCTTCTATCCCTGGTCCATCGGTGAACAACATATGAGTCTAAAAAGTGAAGGTAGAATTTATTCCTTAGAATTAAAGCTAATTTACAAGAAAGATGAAACACACCTGATCTAAAGATGGTTCTACAGACCCGGCATGTCTCAATAATTCTGGCGGTTCTGCATCAAAACTCATATCACCAAATCCTTGATCATGAGTAACTAAAGCTAAACTACCATAGTCCTCCCTCATTGTGATTTCTTCTGCTCGAGATTGGTTTAAACTAAATTGTGCTTCAATATCGACATCTCTGAAATAGAATAATTGCATTGAACTATTTATAATAGTGTTTATGTACATACAATAATATGTTAATTAGTATTGGACTAATTTAATTTGAATATATTTACTTCAATTCAGGCATTGCGGTATCAAAGTCATGAAACACTTCGGGTAATGTTATAGCTGTTACTGCAGCTTCTCTGTGTTCTTCTGGTAAATCTACCATGCCTGGCCTAAAGGCCATTTTTATTTTCACAAAGGCTTCGTTACAATCAGCTAACAGATATTTAGCTTTTCGCGAGTATATACGCACTACACCCAGCAATAAGTGTCCAGATGTTCTTAAAGCCATTTTTACCTACAATCATGAGTCACGATAAAACATTAAATCAAAACTTACGTCTGACATAAATAATAAATGCTTTTGAAACCTCCTGAATTGATAAAAGATTTTACTATAAATGTTTTATACAATAATAATAAACATAAGAAACATTTATTTAAAAAGGAAATGTCAAAAGCTATTGAATTAGCGCGCATGAAATGTTATCTTTCTAAAATTTGAATTTCGATACGATATAATTCTTATAATCCACGAACATTAAATTTTTAAAAAAGATTTTCAGTTTGTTGTTTATTGGCTTCTATTTTATGCTATGAAAAAGACTGTTACATTTTCAAAATTCAGAACTGGTATTATCATTGTAAGTAAAATTAAAAAAAGAATCAAAAGAAATTATAAACAAATTTTGGAAGGAATTGCTGAAAATAATATATACTGTATTATACGAAAGATAATATCACAAATGAATATTTGATATTTCAGAATATGTTCTATAATTCTACTATGCTACAAGGCATAAGCGGGACTGATATAATTTTGCTGATTAACACTTAAGAAAATTAGTTATATTATTATACCAAAGTGACAAAAAAAATTTATTCTTTACAGAAATCACTACTTGTGTCAAATAGTAAATTTTATATAATTGGAAACAAGTGGTACAACAACAGTTGAATAAAGAAGAATAGACGATATATATGCTTAAATGTCTTAGATTTCGCCCAAACAGGATATTAGTCAATGTTTTTGATCATATGCAGGAAAAATCGTATAATTAAAAGAAAAAAACATAACAATTAAATACACAATGTTGTAAAAAAAGCTACACGACTTTGAAGTTCGATTAAATAAAAATTTCGTAGATACCAAGCTAACATAAGAACAACATTGAAAATTTATAAAGTTTATAGATAGAAGTAAGAAATATACCTTTGGCTGTAATATACCATCTACAGACTTTTCGATGTTCGTCTCGAATACGTGGGCTTTTGTTAACTTTTTGTCCCAATGAGCGGCTAACCAAATACGGGCCAGTGGCCCTTTTTTGGCCAACACGAAGTGTGCGTAAAACATTATGAATTTGTGTTACGTACACTTCTGAAAAAAAATAATATCATATTAGTAAAATGCTTGATAACGTAAAGTTCACTGTTTGTAAACACAAATCTAAACATAAGGGTGAACAGAATGATTCGTTAAGGCAATATCCCGTTAGCAACATGATTATCACCTTATAATGAAAAGCCTGGATGACGCGTTAATTAGTACATAAAGTTAGCACCTTTTTAACATTTATAAATACACAAATCGAGTCGTGGGACTCGAATAAATAGCGATCATATAATCTTTTCCAATTTAGTAAAATGTCAACATCTCTGCACAAGATGGCGTTTCTGTCTGTAATTTTGGCGGTTACGCGTAAGCTGTTGAACACGTAGTATGTTTTATTTCTTTTTGCATGGGAGATGTTGCAATAGCGTGTCGTCAATGAAATCTATACCGCCACTCTTATATTTTATGAAAAGAATCACATTTAACTGTAATATTGTTGAATTGTTAACACGTACGTTTCTTTTCACCGCGTCTTTGGAACCATCTGCAACTATTTCACCAAACGTTCAGAAACTCCCTCTATCAATGGCGGGTACTTGCACTCATAAATCTACAAAATTTTGTCCCTTAAAATTGATAAATTATTAATACGGTTATATTAAATATTCTGTATATAATATGTTGCTAATATAAAAGTAAACAAATGAAAAGCTTTCTTTTCTATTTTGATTAAAAATTTATTTTCAGTCATTGTACAATATTCTGATTTCTGTTTCGAGTCAAGTTCACGAACCTTCTTTTCAAAATGACATTTCAACATATGTTTTTTAGACAAGTGCTCCATCGATATCATTATTTTCAAGTACTGAAAGTATAAAATTAATATTTAATAATTCCCTATACATATTCACGAATCCCTAGAAATCTACCTATGGTTCCTTTTGAGAACCGTGGCGTGGACAACGTGGATTGGTTCGAGGGTTTGGCCGCTAGAGGCATTACTTTTTACAGTTAAAAAGTCTGGTTCAAGTTAGAGGACAGGTTCATCGACAATCTCTATAATCTACGCTTAGAGCAGCTTGGACCCCTTGACGTGCAGTCGATGACATCGATATGTCAATACGTATGAAATACGAAAACTGGTAGAAAGTGTACGATGTCGTAAAAGTACGCGATATACACGCAAATTAATCGTAGTTACGATAGCGATTAGGTTATGAAAAAGTCGAGCAAATACTGGACAGGTGTGGGTAACATTTCAACAGTGTGTTTGTCCGAGGTGAAGAGGGACCGTGAGGACCTCGAAGACAGCCTTCCGACCTTTTACATGAAGGAACAGGATATTCCTGAATATCTGGAAGGCTGTGGTTTAACCACCTGTACAGCCGGCGACATGCCTGAAGACGTAGACGTTTTACGAGATAATAAGGAACAGACAAAAGAGAAAAAATTATCGTCCGCGTCCATAGCGGGTCCTGATACGAAGAAAACAGTAACAGTCAAGCATCCCGAATCAAATAAGCCAAAACCCACTACGAAAAAGGGGAAACCGATACAAGCCGATTTAGACGTTTCCAAGGAATTCACGAGATGCAGAGAGGAGTGCGTGAAACGACTGGATTTAAGTAAATCCAGTATCACTAATCTGCCCAGCACTGTACGAGATTTGACGCATTTAGTTGAGTTTTATCTGTATGGTAACAAACTTGTAACTTTACCATCGGAAATAGGTTGCCTCGCAAATTTGGAAACATTGGCTTTGAGTGAAAATTCCCTTACCAGTTTACCAAATACATTAGAGAATTTAAAATCTTTGAGGGTACTTGACCTAAGGCATAACAAGTTAAGCGAAATACCCGATGTTGTTTACAAGTTGACAAGCCTCACAACTTTGTTCTTGCGTTTTAATCGTGTCAGATATGTGAGCGATAATATGCGCAACTTGACAAATTTAACCATGTTAAGCTTGAGGGAGAACAAGATCAAAGAACTTCCAGCTGGTATTGGCAAATTGGTTAATTTGATAACGTTTGACGTGTCTCATAATCATCTAGAGCATTTACCCGAAGAAATTGGAAATTGCATTCAATTGTCCACACTTGACTTGCAACACAATGAGCTTTTAGATATTCCAGACACAATTGGAAATTTAGTCTCATTAACAAGATTAGGACTTAGATACAACAGATTAACCAATATTCCAAAATCATTGGCAAATTGTAAATTAATGGATGAATTCAGCGTTGAAGGAAATCAAGTGTCCCAGTTGCCAGATGGACTACTTGCAAGTCTCTCTGACTTAACAACAATCACATTGTCCAGGAATGCATTTACTGCATATCCATCAGGGGGACCAGCCCAGTTTACCAATGTCCATTCTATAAATCTTGAACATAATAAGATAGATAAAATACCATATGGTATATTTTCTAGAGCAAAAAATCTAAGAAAATTAAATATGAAGGAAAATCAATTGACCGCTTTACCCTTGGATATCGGTACATGGATCAATATGGTTGAATTAAATTTGGGTACAAATCAACTTACAAAAATTCCAGATGATATTCAATGTCTTCAAAGTTTAGAAATCTTAATACTTTCTAACAATTTGTTAAAACGTATTCCTGCCAGCATAGCAAACTTACATAAACTGAGAGTTTTGGATCTTGAAGAAAATAAAATTGAAACTCTACCTAATGAAATTGGATTTCTACGAGACTTGCAAAAGTTAATTTTACAATCTAATCAGGTAACTTGTTTACCAAGAGCAATTGGTCATTTAACAAATTTGACATATTTAAGCGTAGGAGAAAATAATCTAAATTATTTACCTGTAGAAATTGGCACATTAGAAAATTTAGATTCATTATATGTAAATGATAATGCAAACTTACACAATTTGCCATTTGAATTGGCTCTGTGTACAAATCTCAGTATTATGTCAATTGAAAATTGCCCCCTTTCTAAAATCCCACCAGAAATAGTCGCAGGAGGCCCTTCTTTAGTGATTCAGTTTTTAAAAATGCAAGGACCTTACCGATCCATGTAACAAAATTAGGAAGTTGTCTCTTGTATGACTTAGGTGTTGATTCTTAATACGAGTGATACAGAAACAAATGATATTTGATACAAATATTTATTAACTTAAATTCTCACCATAATGATCTCACATCGATAAAAATTATATGAATATTATCAATATATATAGAGATGAAAATGTGCATATATTTATATTCTCATAAAATGAATAACATATGTTTGCAATACATCGTCAATGTCAAAGAAGAAACATATATTATACATAGATATACAATGAAATTGGTGCTGAATTGGAAATATGCACAATGAGTAAACTACAAAAAAAATGGAATCGTAACAAAATATTTTAGATACAGTCGAAACATAAACCATACTGACATTTTATTATATATATATATAATATATGTAGTTTACAACACTTTATTCGTTTTCTTTTCTTGTATATTATTTAATTATATAATAAAATGTAAGAATAACTAGTGTAATATATTTTAATTTGCATGTCATGTACTTTATTACTATTTTGTGTTGCAGTACGCATTATAATTATCTTGTAATTTCAAAAATTACTGCTTAGCGTTTAAAAATGCCATAACAGATACATTGAATTTACAGTTTTGTTATACACAGATACCTGAGAATACTATCCTTAGATATGTAATTATTATTTTAAAACCTATTAAGTGTAAAGGAATGAGATAGCATTATTCAGTTAAAGAAAGTATCAAGTTAAGAATCGGCATCAATAAATTTACTTTTTAGTTATTGCTATTCATTGCCATATAAATAAAATAATTTGCTGACATACAATAATAAGTTGATACTCTATTATAGCATAAAGCTTGTGTGTTGTTAGTTTCTTCTAACATGTAACATGTCATCTTATCAATTATAAAAAGAGTTTCATATATAAAAATTTTTAGAAAAAGTTGCTCTTCCAAGATACTAAAGATATCTTACTTATATAATTTAGCAAACTGTAATGAATGACATATTATTTTTTTATTTCTAAGACTAAGTGTAAACAATTTTATATTTAAGCATCCCAAAAATGATTAAAATAATACATGTATCATGAAATATACATAATTTTAATAGTAATTTTTACTTTTGCATCTGTTATGTAAGTTGCAATAATCAGTGGCAATTATAACACGCATCTAAATGTATACTTCTATAAAACAGTGGAGATTCAATGGCACATGTGTTCTTTTAATTGATTAGTAAATTTTAAGTCTAACAATTAGTGCAATTAAAATTTTTAATTAAATCATTAATGTGCTCTCATCGGATGAAAGAGCTGCCAAACATAAGCATACAATTATCTAGTATTAGCATCATATTGACAAGATTATCTTTTGCTAAGTTCCATAAATGGTAGTTTCTGGTGTAATTAAAATAATCTTTTTTATTATCAATAAATTTTTGTATTCATTATGCACAAATAAATAATGTCAATATCAATAATAAATAATTATAATACAGCTTATGTTTATATGTCAGAAGTCATTTTTTATGATCAATTATGCATAGCTTCAAGTATGTGTATGCAGATTTTGTATCAGACTTATTGTTATAATATTTCATCGATGTGTTTTATTTATAGCCAAGGACATATTGATTTCTTAAACATATTATACAATTTTACAAACATAGAACTAATCAAATGATGTTTGTAGGCTATTATTTTTATTTACAACATAGCCACTCAATGATAAATATTTGTTTTATTACACTTTCTATTTATTATGCAATTGCTGTGTAATTCAAATTTTAGGAGTTAACACTATTTTACTTTCATTAATTGTAACACTAAATAACATTACATTAATGTTTTGTACATTTTACAAATTTACAAACAAACATCTTTTATCTTTTAATTAGTATTATTTCTATGCACTGGACACACTGTATCTATTACAATTAACATAGATCATTAATATTAAAATATTTAGTGTTCGAGTATAAGTTAATTACACTAGTGTCTATGGATTCTTCACATTATTACACTTTATCATAAAAAATGAAAAGTTTGTTACTATCGAATGTATGTTAAAATTTTAAAATATAAAATGGAACTTAGCAAACTCTTAAGTATTTAATCAGAGAAACTATATCTATTCTATAATTACTCACTGATGTATGTAAATGTATAATTTGTTATGTGTCTTTACTTGCAGTTTTTCTACGTTAGTTATGTTCCTACAATCGTACTATCATGTAATGTATTTACATTAAACTTTGTCTTTTACATTTCTACAATTTGTCCATGAAATAATAAAGATCGATAATAACGTTACACAAATAATGCTTCGCTTGATTTTGTGTTGAATTTCTTGTCTAAGTTATGTAATAAATTCCATGTACAAAATCAAAACATAAATTTTACACAAGTCTACAAGGTATCCCATTAGAACCAGAAAATTGAAAAGAATAACTGGAACAAACTTTTTATTATATTATATACATACTGTGGAATCATTCGAATAATATCCAAAATACTTTTTCGTATCATTGAAAATAAAAAACGCAATAGGATGTTCTGTTTCTGACAGGACATTATATACAATAGTAGAAGTTATTAAAAATTACAACTATGTTAATTTTTAGAATTTATGTAATAATATTTGTATTTGTGTTTCTTATTTGTAGTATCTAAAATTTGTTGCAATATTTATCTTCATTACTAAAAATATATGTACAAAATGTTGCAACTAAGGTAACATTTTAATTCTTTCATCAACAGTATATATATATATATATATGTATGTTTAATATGTTTTAAGGTATTAAGTAAGTTTTGGAATGTATGCAAGAGTTGCCAAAAGGAAAGCTACGATACAAATTGTTGTGATAAACTGTACAACAGTTGTAAAATACATAAGTAATATATTATAATATGTTTGAAAGATAACTACATTTATATTAAAAAAAAAGAATAACTATTCTCAAAGTATAATCTTGTTGAATAGTTTACCAAGCGCGATATATATATATATATATATAATTTCAAAATCATAATATTAATGTAATTCAATGTATATGACTAATTATATAGGGTACTGTATATTTCTAAATATATAAATATGCTATAAACATGTTTTGATTTCAACACTATACTTTATTACAATTTAATATCAAAGTAAATTTAGTAAATACTTTGTTACATAACAGTTTGTTATACTTTATTAAAAATATAATTACATAATATTATATCTACATACATAGGGAAATGATCTTTGGCAATATTTTTCATGTTTTCTACTCAATTCCCTGGAGTTTGTTGAAATTTGAGAGAAATGAGACTTTGTTTTTTCATGACAAATTTCCCAAATTGTATATTGTTTACATTGCAACACTGGAATTTAAAATATATACAATATAATACTTATTCTTTGAATCAAATTCATTTAAAAAGTATTACATACTGTTTTAGGTCTTTCGGTTATTGTGTTTAAAGATGTAACTTTTTTTTCAATTAATACACCAGAATGAAAACAAGATTTTTTGATGAATTTTTTAGCATTTCTAAATCCTCCAGTAATACGTGAGTGTTGATGTATAGGTACATTACAAATATTTTGTGAATTTTTTGAAGTATTTATTAATCTAAAATTTATATATACAATATAAATTATTTTGATTAAAGGCGATACACACTATGTGCCAAATGAACTAGCAGTCTATTGTTTTTTTAAATTTATAACATAATAACGATACCTGATAAGGTTTAATATTTTTTCTGAAAATGATTTTAAATTATCTAAAATAAATGTAGCATTTTTTATATCGTGTAAAATATCTTGATTGCGAATGGACGTTATTTCATTATTTATACTATCAATTTCATTTTCCAATTCTACAAGTACAATTTCTTTGTGTACGTCAATATTTTTTGTAAAATTATATATGGCTGTATTATATTTACAATCATGTGATGTAATTGTTTCCTTCATATTAGGATAATAATTGAAAACATCGTTAAAATTATGTACCGAAGAAAAATTCCATATTTCATTACAAAATTGATCTTCTATAGCCCAAACGTTATAATTTACATTATCCTGTAAATATAAAGTTATGTATTTTGTATATTTTTACTAATGATCATTCGGCAATGACAAATTCATAAAAATATTGTACGTAAATGCTATATTTGATACTTGAACTCTTTGATAGTCGATACTTTTTAATTTATTAAATATTTACCAATTTCATGTATTCATCTCTTAGTACTATTTTTTTTCGCCGAAGTATATCATAATTTAAATTCAAAACATTTTTAATAACTTTTAATTCTATATTTTTATTAATATATTTTGTTAAATGTAAATCAGACAATCGACTTTTCTCACGATTCAAAGAGGTCATAACTTTTTAATATTCACGAAATCTATACATAACAATAATCAATCAAATATCCTTTTTTTTTTCGATTGCAATTATGGCTTTTGGTACATATAATATACAAAACGGTTTAAAGTTTAATTTATATGCTAGAATAACAATATTAATAATTTAGCTACATCTAAATAGAACGAAATTCATATTCTTTTTTTATGTTTTGTAGTAACAAATATGGCACCTGATTGGTGACTTGTATTGAAACGTATTTAACTGCCCTACCTATATCTCTTAAAAGCAATTGCATTTATGCATGGCGCATCGAAGCTTAGTAGCGTTGAAAATTAACCTATTTTCGCATGTAAACAAACTGTATATAAAAGTTTTTTGTTTTTAAATATACGTTGTCGATGAATATGATATAGAGTTCTAAAATATTCATGATTATAAATACAAGATGAGCTCAAATGGTTTGAAAGTGTTAAAAAAGAAGTTAGTATATTATTTAAATACGTTTCTCGTAATTTATGCGTATATCAAACATATTGTTTATAATTTTTTTTCAATATTTATATCTAAAGAATGAGAAGTACATTATAATGTACATTGATTATTGATATTTTAATTGTTCTGAATCGTGTGATATCTTTAGCAATCCATATCCACAAGGGATGCGATGTCAGAAATGCCTTGAACTGGGACATTGGAGTTACGAATGTAAGGGCAAAAGAAAATATGTACATAGATATTCACGCACATCACAACTGAAGAAAGCTTTGAAAAACCAAAAAGATTCTACCGTGTAAGTTTGTAAAAAAATAATTGCCTGTGTAAACTTTAGCCTCTAATTTACCATAATTTAAACAGAAATAAATCTTTACAGCGATGAACAAAAGAAAGAAGTCAAAAAGAGTCTTTTGCAGAAAAAAATAAAGAGAAGAAAGAAGAGAAAGAAGAAAGACTCTAGTAGCTCCAGTGATTCTAGCGTTGAAAGCAGTAGTTCTAGTAGCAGTAATGACAGCAGCAGTAGTAGCTCATCTTCGGACAGTGAATCAGACTCTAGTGACAGTGTTTCCAGTAGTAGTAGCAGTAGTAGTAACACTAGTAATAGTACTAGTAATAATTCTAACGATAAATAATACTTACGATACGTTTAAACATCATATTCTTCTGACTATTTTAAGTATTTTTTTTTAATTGGTAAAATAATAATTTTATATTTTTACAGATATTGAATCTAAGAAAATTTAGATCAGAAACAAAAATTTATAATAGATACATTAATTTTATAAATATTTATGAAATAGTTACTGATTTCCATGCTATAAATATATGTATAATAGCTATATTTGTACATAATTCGGATAGTTAACCGTTTGTAGACTAAAGCTGGAATATTTCTGACACAATAAAGGAAATATCTTAGCTTTGGGCAATAAAGGGTTAAGGTACTTATATGTAAAATATATTTAAAGTAATAATTTGTATGATGCATCTTTTAATTTTAATTATATTATGATAGTAGATACTGTTTGAGGCTTCTGGGTGTAAGTTGTGTCCTTTGAGGAAAGTATTTCGATGTTTCAACAGTATTACGGATAGTTTCTTTGACGGTCAAATGATATACTAATATATTTGACCCCTGAAAAAGCTTCCTGTAATGCTGGCAAAATGTTAGAACACTTTTTGTCACTTCATCTGTCAGAAACCCAAGACATGAAAACCTCAAATATTGTATTATAATACCAATACATTCTACATGTATTGACTTACTTGGAATTGAAAGGTGTAATGATTTTGTACCCAAAAATTTATTCATAAAATATGATTTATTATAAAATCAAAACTATAGAAATAATAGATATATTTGTATTGTATTATTTTTAATGTTTCATTAGTCATCGATAGTTTCAGGAATTGTTTGTATTATGACTTTCCTCTTTGAATCATAAACAAAGTTGTTTGTTTTAAAAATGTCGCTTTCATAAAATGGATGAAGATTGTATATATCGATTTGTTTAGCCTGGAAAAAAGAAATTGTAGTAAACTAATGTTTATAGATTTGTACCAGAGGATTTAAAATAAAACTATCGATACCCGATCTAGTAGATCTTTTTCGGAGATTTCGATCGTTGTAACGCGACTTCCATGTAAAGCTTTTTGGAATGCTAAAGTATCTAATGTAACTTGTCTAAGTATGTAATACAAAAGTTCATTATGATCTTTTTTATATGATAGATATTTCTGGAATGTCTACAAATAATAATAAGATATTATGTTATTGGAATTTTCATAAAATTACTGCAGATATATTTGCAACCTAAATTAGAATATTTACCTGGCGCATGCTTTTCATTACTGAGTATTTTTGTGTTTCAACAAAACTATCGAGCATCATTCTTATGGCAAGATTAATATCACTTTCTTGAACATGGTCACGAAGATGAATTTTAGCACTTGCTTCAGCCATACGTATAATACTTTCTATATGTCGTACAGTAATTGGTAAACTTCCAGTGGCCTACTCATTGTTAAAATAAGAATTGTATTACTATAACAATAACAAAGTTTATAGTTTGCATATTTTAACTCACCAAACTTTCTTGCCTTAACTGACTGTATAACTTTGCAACTTTATCTTGATCAATATTCGTTAATTTAGGATGAACATTTTGCCTTGCATAAACTATATATTTCTTTAAAAGGTCTTGTGGAATAGATATATCGTGAGTATCATCTTCTGTAGGCATTGCTTTTTCTGCACTTGTTGGATGATGTCTAATGTGAGAGTTCACAACAAATTTAGATAAATGTCGATCTTGCATAGGATCTATTTCATCTTTTACTACGCAAAGAATATCAAAACGAGACAAAATTGGTTCTGATAAATCTACCTGAATAGAAAAATTTTTATATGAATATTATTTATTTTAGTTTTTTATTGATAATAATTATGTGTAATTTCTTACATTTTCTGAAAATGTCATACTAGCATCATATCTTCCTCCAATGGGATTAGATGCAGCTATCACTGAACATCTAGCATGAAGCGATGTTACAATTCCTACTTTTGAAATAGAAATACTTTGTTGTTCCATGGCTTCATGAATGGATGTTCTATCTTGATCATTCATCTGGAAAGACAATAATAATCACATTCCGTTACAAACATTTAATAGAGAAAATATATTTACTTTATCAAACTCATCAATAAGGCAGATTCCATGATCAGCAAGTACTAAAGCACCAGCTTCCAATGTCCATTCTCGAGTTGCTACAGATCTTCGTACAAAAGCAGTTAATCCAACAGCCGAAGCTCCTTGACCTGTAGTAAATACCGTTCTTGGTGCAACTTTTTCAACGTACTTTAAAAACTGAGATTTAGCTGTTCCTGGATCTCCACATATTAATACATTAATGTCTCCTCTTACTTTGTGTTTCTTACCTGGATATTTAATCGTAAAATCTCTGTCATATTGTATTATTGAAAGAATACGCGACGAAAGTATTAGAAAATTTAAATACCAGGATTTTTCGATTCACCACCAAACATTGCTAATGCTAATGCTCTTTTTGTATATTCATGTCCATAGATCGAAGGTGCAATACTTGCGACAATGCGATCAATAATTTGATGATCTTTACTCAAAGTAATAATACTGGAGATATCTTCCTCGGTTAAGGATTCAACAATTTCTTTTGAACCTTTCACTTGCAGATGATTAGCTAGGAGAACCGTTGCAAACACTGGGAAGCCCTAATTCGTGAAATAAATAACAATTAATCAATGTAAAGTAGAGATATTCGAGGTTCACATGTGCTCTTGAAAAAGTGTCCTGACGTTTCACTAGTATTCCAGATAGTATAATCAGTGTATTATTTGGTTGATCCTTTAGTGAAATTTGAAAACGTTTTTACAAAACAAAAAAAGACAGTTTCTACAGAAAAGCTTCAAGCAACAACAATTACAATATGTAGTTTTAAAATAATTGTAAATGGATATATGTTTACTTGTTCTGTATTTAAAGAACCATCATAGTTATTCGTATAAATTGCAGTAACATCTACTTCATCTCCAGGTTTACAGCGATCACAAAGATCTGACAGAAGAATACATTCTTTGCTTCGAGGTACTCTACCTGCAGGAATTTTACCTGGTGATTCTTGGATTGTAATCTTTTGATAATTTCTATATATTGTTTGTTCCATATTTATCTATAATCAGTTTTAATATAATTGTAATATACATACTTTTATGTATAGATAAAATGGTTTTAATTAAGCTTTACCATAAAAGGTCCAATACTTTGACATTCAGGACACGATCCAGGCTTAACTTCGGTACTTTGATTTTGTACAAAAGGTCCAAGTACATGTCCACATTTCATACAATCATATTTTACAACAGATAATTGTGGTAGTACTCCTGTTGTTGCAGTAACAACTCCCAAAGTTCGTACTAATTGATTTAAATGTAACTTCCTAACATTTATTATAAATTGTATCATTGATCCATTCAATATCAACTGTTCTATTTAATCTATAGCAATGTTTTACCTAAACGTTCGTATTTCTTCTATTAAAGGTAGCTCCGATATTCTGACATGAATTTCAGTTGTAACTCTTTCATAACTGGGGAAAATTGTTAACACTAGCTCTTTTGCCACTCCATCAAATATCTCTAACATTTGAAACGGTGCTTCTGGCAAAAAGTAAGCTAGAACGTGCTCTTTACTAGCAAGAATAGGAAATTCGACAACAAAGCTAGACTGTTAAAAAATAGAAATAAGTTTCTTTCGAATCTAAATGTTACTATTGTAAATAATAATCGATAGCAAGAAATATATTACTTGGTTACTCTGACACATATGACGAATTCGTTCTTTGTACATGTATTGTCCATTTGAATTGGTATGTGTACGTAAAAAGCTTTTAAAACGGTTTGAAATTTCTGTTCGAGGTCCTAACATAGCTACCCATTCTTTAACCGAATGACCTTTCATATCTTCTAAATTTTCAATAGATTCAACCATCTAAAATGAAATAATAAATACTATTATATATTAAATGATAAAACAAGAATCAGAAATCAATACTCACCTCTGTATCTTCAATTTCACCTGTTGCAGCTTTTTCAGCCATGCGTCTTGTACGGGCTTGTGTTTCTTCTTTGTCACTTTCATCTTAAATGTGTAAAGATATATACTATAGTATATTTTAAAAAACATTAATCTCATTAAAGGAAAGACCTTACCATAAAGTAAATATCTATCATCTCTAATAATGCCTGCTGATCTATCTCTTTCCCGCATGGTAGCTTCGGCAGCTGCACGTTCTCCTTGAGACATTTCTGAGTATTGTTCATCGTCAACCACATCAGGATCATATCTGTCTAATCCTGGCATAGGACGATAATCACTAGAAGATTACAATAACATTAGCACTAAATACACTTAATGTCCTTATAGTTTAATAGCATCAAAAGTTTTACTCCTCCATATTATCGCCAAATAACTCTTCTCCTTCTCCTTCATCTTCTTCTTGATTAACATCATTATCATTACCAAGTAAATCAGATTCATCTTCGAATGGTTCATCTATATCTGGAGCAGGAGATGTCATTGCCTCTGTATGTCTATCAGAGCGTACTGGAGAACTACTAGCATCCTAAAGAATATGTAAAATAACGTAAAAATACGAAAACTTATAAAAAGATTGAAAGAAACAAAGAAATTAAATTTTAATATGATATATCACAATATTTTTATTACATTTCAATGTTATAGATAGTTTTGTACTTTTACATTTAAAATCTTACCATTGTATTTGTTTTAGGAGAAATTTTATAAAAGAAAATGTAAATAAATCAAATACCAACAAATATACGTAAACAGACTTATGAATGCAGGAAAATATTTTTTTATTTATTCTCCACCTAAACCAAAAAAGAAATTGGCGCGAACTTGTCTTATACTTCGTTCAATGAAACGAAGCACTAGTGGAAATAAAACGTGATTTCGACAGAATCTTATTGGTTGTAATAATTTTCATCAACGTAACAAATATCACCAGCAATAGGAACGTGTTGTAAATATTAGGACCTTTAAAATGAATTTTACTATTATATATGTATATAGTAAAACTGCCAACTCTAATACTAACCCAGACCTAAACGAGAAATAGTAAAACCGCGAGAGTCTGATTTTGTATTTAATAGAAGGAGTACGCAGTATTTATGCGTCTCTGTCTATCCAGTGCAAAATTGGGGCTTTCGCAGTTTTACTGCGTCTTGCTTAGCATGGTTCGTACTAGAAACAACTGCGATAATATTCGTCACTTCGGTTCTATTTCAATTATATGATTTTGTTTATCACATGTACATTTCTCATTTTTCTGGCAAAGTATTTGGTCTCTTTGTAACACCACAATGAGGTGCCTCAAATTTAAATACGTCGAGAGGATGATGGAGGAAAATTTGAATTTTACATCAGGTTTCTTTTCGTACTTCTGTTATTTATAATTCTATTAATGCCACTGTCTAAATGTAATCATTATACTTATAAAATGTATACATTTACACACCGCGATAGATTCTTTGAAATTAGTCACAGATGCTAATACGTTTTTGAAACATTTCTCAACTATTAAATTTAAAATAAGGAACCTACATAGGAAGGAAAAGAAATTAAAATTAATATTTAATACAGAATAAAATTATATTTTATACTGTCTAATACATGACGTATTTGATTTTTATTTAAAAAATGTTTTATTTTACAGATTTGTAGTTTCAAAGCTAGTTTATTGCATATACATAACAATGTAATATATCTCTTATTCATTCCCTTATTTTGTCAGACAAAATACACGATTAAAGGTTTTGAAAACTTGTGCCTGTCAATGGGATCTAATAACTTGAAACTGTGAATTTAAGATACAATTATAATTTATAAATTTACATTTACAAGGCTTATAGTATAATTTTAATATTAAAATAAACTTAGATAATAATGCTATTTCAAATTTTAATGAGTTATGGTAAACCCTAACGCCGCGAATCACTCAACATAACTTACAATGTAGATAATTTAAAATTTTCAAGTAATTATAAAATTTCAAATTTATGCATTATTATACAGCAAACAAATTATGATCTGACAAGAAGTTTACATCTTGTCACTCTTCTTGACAGTTAGAAATATTAAAAAATCGATTGGCGAATCAATTAATCAATAATAATACATACACGCCAGCAGAAAACTTAAATGAGCCATATGCGTAATTACAAGGCGTATTTTTTATGGTATTAGTTTCTGCAGAATTAATTAACAACTTATACTTAATATCTAACTTGTTACTGCTAACGGGGAAATAAATCAATTTAATGAAAGGTACAGCAATAAATTATGTAAGTGAATAAATATATATCAAAATATATGGTCAATATGAAACACGTCCATTCATACTGCGATAGAAAGAATTTCCTTCGTTGGAGACATATAACTTTGGCTCTCTTTGCATGCCAGGGTAATAAAAAATGTCAAATGCGTGTATGAGATATCAATCAAGACGAAGATAAATCGAGCATTATGTTTGGATCTTCTAACACCGGTAATGGTAGTTCATTTTTTTCTTCTTCAATTCTGGCATCTGACATCTTTAGGAACTTAATCACCTTTTCAGTAGCGGCAATTCCACAGCTACTTACTTCATTCTGCAAAAAATTAATTATTTTTATATTCAGAAATAATTAAATATCCTGATAATTGATAAGGCTTGACAAAAATTATTAAAAAATAATTACCGATGCCGTTAAATTCATAAAATTGAAAAATTTCTGAAGTACAGACACCATAGTAGTAAAGTTGTTATCTGGAAGTCTACTACGTACCAACGATTCATAATCCTAGAAATACATATAAATTATTTGGTATTTGATTTTGATGCATCATATTTGTAATACATCTATATCGCTCTACTTGTATTCCTTTTATGCTGAATAGTTTAAAGTTTATTACCTTATTATCCATTATTAAGTAACCAAGTAAAAGCACTACGTATGCTCCTATTAAAGTATGTTCCATATGACGTCCCGCCTTTTGCAATACTGAAAAAAAAATAGTTTATGAATTACGTTTTATAAAATTTTAATTGATACAAAACTAAAATTATACAAACATTTTGTAACAGTTTCTTCAATAAATTCTTCTTGAGATTTAGTTGTTGTCGATACAGTTTCCGTTTGTTCAGAATCTTTTTTACCATCTAAAATAGCATCCGTTTTTTGCTCCTCAGCACGAGCTAATTCTTCTTGTTTGTAGAAAAGATCAATTAAAGATTCTACTCCGCTCTCCTCAGCTATATTACAGAAATGGTGAAATAAGTACAATTAAATTTTTGTCATTGTGAAAAAAAATCTATAATGTATTTACCGTCAAAAATATTTTCTGTCGATGGTGGAGCTTTAGATTCGATAAGAAGTTGTTTATTATCGTCACATTGCTCTACTAAATTTATCAGTAGAATCAAAGCCAACATCATCATATCAAAACGCTTTTCTTCGGGAAGTGATTCGGGCACGCGTAACAAAAGATATAAACTGCAATCTAAGACACCTGGTTGTGTACCTACTGATTTACTTCCAAAAGCTAAAATAGGTATAAAACATGTTGTTATTTAGTATAATGACCGCACTTTAATGAACAATTTGATGAAGATACCCCATAATAAAATCTTACATTGTCTATTGAATCGATGTGTAAGATTAATGAGAACTTTAATAATAGCAAATAGACACTCTCTGATAACAGCACCAGTGGAAGTTTTATCACTTGGATCTATAGTTGGATAAATAGGAATTTCTTGTCCACAAAGATAATACAAGTTTGCTAAAGTGCTGACTAAAACTCCGTTCTCATATTTTAACAAATATACCTGATTTTCTTCATTCATGTGGGTAACCTGAAAGAATATGAAATTTTAATAATATATTTTATTATAGATATTATGTATCTGTATTATTGGATACAAATAAGTATAACCCACATTTTCTAATACACGTAGACATCTATCAACTTTACGTAATTTGTCTAATAATGGATCTGACCAACCAGATCTTGTAATATCCTGAGCATTAATATGACGGTGACAATCTCTGATTGTTTTTATAATGTGTTCTAAACCTCCCAATTCTCTGAGTTCTTCTTTGAACCATTCACCAGCACGTTTCGATGTAAGACTAAGAAGCGTCTCCATAGCAAGTTGACCAACCTAATTAAAAATAATTTATTATTGGTCACATTCATTGTTCATATCGTTGCCACTTTATGAAATTATGTACGAAATACTTACAGTTATATTATCAAGATTTAAATGTTTTGCATGTCCTTGAGCTTGAATGTCAGCACATAATTGACGTACTTTTTCTTTATTTTTTAACAGTTCTGCCCGACTAAGGCCACAATCATCAAGTGCATCTTTATGGCTGGCATCAGATTCTAACAAACTTAACATTAATTCCAAGCAATCACGGTCTAAATCCATAGCTAAACGATCCTGACTTAACACAAACATTACTGTTGCTGTACATAAAGCAAGACTCTGAAAGAAAGTATACAATTTTTCAGATTTTAAACATACAATAGAAAACTTATACGCAATATATTTATAAAAAATAAAATTCTA
This sequence comes from Colletes latitarsis, assembly GCF_051014445.1. Taxonomy (NCBI): domain Eukaryota; kingdom Metazoa; phylum Arthropoda; class Insecta; order Hymenoptera; family Colletidae; genus Colletes; species Colletes latitarsis. The sequence continues at coordinate 32,532,469 of NC_135142.1, read as the reverse complement.
TACCTGATCCTTAGTGGCATCATGAAGTGCTTTGAAAAACTTAGCAACAGTTCCATGAGCACGCACATGCATGCGAAATGCAGGTGCCATACATTTGCTTGCTAATCGTATAGCTGAAAGGCATCGAGTAGCATTCGGATTGTTTTCTCTTAAAGTGTCTAATATATATTCAACGTCATCGTTAAATTCTTGAAATTCTCCACTTTCTTGAATTTGATGAGCTTTTTTCACATTTTTTACTACGGTATAGAACTATAAAATAAATATTATTTGATATCATACTGTAAATAATTATACAATTTTATGTATATCGCTTTTAGTTTTTTATACACGCAATGGAAACAAGATGCTAAAATAATTTCCTACAACATACTAAACTAATTATTAAAAGATCGATATAATATTAACTTTTTGTTACCATGGTGTATAAAAAATTATGAGTGCTACTATAGAATATGATAGTTTAGTGTTCTAATATACATACTCCTTTAACTTTCTTGCCACAACGAATACTTGTTATAGCATCCGATTCATCTTCAAAACCAGTATCAGCTTCAGGGTATATTACAACTCTTGTTAGTTGCGAAGAATCAAATTCTTCTTCGTATGCTACAGGACCTGTACCACTATGGGACCCTGAAGCAATGGTTGGTGTAGTATTTCCAGTATTAGGAGCATCTGTGGTGCTAGATTCTTTATCACTGTCGCACCACTTATGCTTGTACAATGCCCGTCTTTTATTTCCATTTGTTGCACCCGTCGAACGACTCTTAAAAATACTACCCTTTTTAGTAACAGGTTTCTGAATAGTTGCAGATGGAACATTTGCTGGCTGTGATTCAGAGACTGTACTTGTTACATGTAATGCTATATCACTTTCGACATTGCAACTGACACCTTCACTATCGTCACTACCAGAGAACCAATCTTGATCAACTAAGATCTTAGCTGTAGCCATATCAGTGTCATTTGTACGAACTGGTTGTTCTATTTCTGCTTCTGTTTCAAGATCAGGTTCAGGTTCAGGTTCATGCTCGGGTACAAGTTCAGGTTTAAGTTCAGGTTCTGGTTCTAATTCTGGTTCTAGGTCTGATCCTAATTTTGGTTCTAGTTCCGATTCTAGTCCTGGTTCTAGTTCTGGTTCTGGTTCAATTTCTGGTTCTGGTTGTGAAGTAGATCTAGAAATTACTTCATTCGTTGGAATATCTATTGAACAATGTTGAACCTCGTCTGGCACAACTTCTGTATTTTCTTCAGTTTCTGGTGCATTTATTATCATTGGTCTTGTCTGCATAGGATCAGAATCACTTGATAATATATCAATTAGTTCTTGAGTTGTAGTTGGCAGTGGTTGATCACGCCCAATTAATGGTTCAATTGCTGGCTTGCAGGTATATGTTGAACCACAATCAGTCTTAACAATATCATAATGGGATATTAATGTGTTATTAGAGTCAGTAACAGATTTTCTAAGGGTTAAAGAAAGACCAGAACCATGCGAATTAGGAGTTATTGGTGTTGTAGATACAACAGAAGTTGTTGGTAAATCTAAATGCAGATTTTTTGCTCGACTGCGAGTAGTTCTTCTCATTTCTGAATTTTCTAAAGGTATTGACACAGTAGAAATAATAGGCTGGTGGGAACGAATTGTTTTCTGATCAGGTTTTGATGCATCTGTACTGAAATTCTTACGCTCAATATCTACTTTTGTAGGGCTAATAAGTGGTGTTGAAATTCTATATGTTTCAGGTTCAGGATCTTGGCTGTTTTGCACATTTCCACAAACTAACCGTGCTGTACCTTTGCATATTCTTAATACAATAGGAGGTTTTGCTTCTTCTCTAGTGGGAGCATCATCTGTTGTTCCATCTAAAGCTTCTACTACTTTTTTAGCTGAAACACTTGATACTTTTGGTAAAGATTGTTTTGGTGGTGGTTGTGGGGCGTTTTTTTGAGCACGTGCTCTACCATAATGCGAATCAGGTACTTGTCTATATATTGCCACATCCTGACGAGATTCTTCTATTGCAGGGGGTACGTTTCTACTTTTAAAAAATTTCTTAGGCTTAACGACCGGAGTCGCAACATCTGATTTATTGTCAGGATCAGTTTCAAATGAAAATGGATCTTTTCCAGAATTTACACGAGCATTCTGATTTCCATAATCAAGTTTTATTCTTTTTGCACCAAATGTGTTATGAATATCATCTCTTCTTCCTATAAACGAAATAACATTATTATGATTTATTGCAACATAACAAAATATAATATAGACTTTCCAAAAGAAAAGTAACAATCGGACCAAGTTCTTTTATTAAATTGTTACTGAAGTTGTCGCTTGTTAATAAACTAAAAACTCTGTACATTGAGAGAAATACTTCTAAAAGCAGAATCTTCCAAGTACGATATACGCAATAAATTAAAAATATTTACACTAATAATAAGATTTTATCAGTAAATATTGAATGCACAATTATTTAATATTTGTTAATTAAAAATGCATGCATATACATATACATTATACGCATATATATGGGTATATCTTATATGATACAACAAAGTATACAATTTCCATTGATAAAAAAGATGCGTACCATTGATATTCGTACTCCTGATAGATGTGAATGATGTTATACCCCATTTTCCAACAGTGCCTGCTGATTTAGCAGCAGAAGGACGATTGCTATTTTCTCTAAAAAGCTTATCAAATTGAATACTCCCAGGCGTCACACTGCTGACCTTACGGCTGTAAGATTTTGTGTAACTACGGGACGTCATGTTGTATTCTTCAATATTTCAAAAATGTCCCACATCTCAAAAGTCACAAATAAGCATAGCTTTCTTCATTTTTCAAAACTCATGAAGTAAATTGCAAATAAGTATTGACGGTTTGCACGCTTGTGATAAAGTGTTATAAAAGGAAAAAAGCTTCAATGCATCGGAACGCTGTTCTCGACGATAATTGAAAATCCGTAAAAGAAAATCAAAAAGTAATATCTTCGGAACATATGAAAGAAACAAACGCCATGTTTCATTCGCTATTTACCCCGATGCACAAATTTACGAAACTGCAACTTCAAATGCAATTCATATTCGAAAACATTGTCCTCATACTCATTATCTTCAATTCTGTATTCACACTTATTCTTAAGTATTATAATTCTTATATATCTGCATAAGTACAACTAAAAATATTAGTCATAACATGATCTTGAGCCATCTGTCGATGTTTTTCGTTTCAAGATTTAGATACATACCATACACAAAAAAACGAGTAATACAATACACAAGATTGTAATACTTGTCCTCCTACCCAGTAGGTAGAGCCAAAGAGTTAAGTTTCCTACCTCCTAACTACGTTACCGATAGAAACTCATCCAATCAAGATCTATTTTATATAATAAATAAATTACTTATCTTTTACCTAGATTTCTAGTCTGTTAATTTTTGCGTTTTATAAAAATATCAGACTGTTTATATCTAGAAATATTTATGATTCTTTTCTTCATATATTTTATTTCGAAACACGTAACTCTGTTATAACGAAATATTTTCATAAATAATTTTTACCTATAAATGTTAATTTTCGCAAAATAAAATTTATACAAATTACTATGAGACGTATTTATAGTTTATGATTTTAATATAATTTTTAAGAATAAAATATTTAATAACATAATATAATTTTTATAATTCTACGAATCGTTTAAATAGTTTAGATAATATTTATGTAGGGATATTTTCATAGGGAAAAGGAAGAGTTGATACTAATCTAATAAATGTAAGTGTAGGTAGCCAATAGAAATCATGTAATCGTACATACTATATGGTGGTGCTACCTGTCAAATAATATTCACTTCTGTCAAATTTCGTATATGTATATATACTTTGCAATGTGATTTTTTTAAAAAGATCACGTACAATTTTGCACTCGATTATGCTATTTTTACGTATATCGTATAAAATGAAACACTGTGTTTCATAATTAAAGTTAAAAAGATTCGTATGAAATTTTACTTTCTCTTTGCTAGTTCTTGGTTATAGGGCGTCAAAGTGTATAGTAATCTATGAATTTAGGCGTATTTAATAGAGTTAATCTTAAGGTTATCTATCATTGTGTACTATTTTACATTTTTTTTTTATCTTCGCGTCAATGCTAGCAAATGTTTATGCATAAACCTTTTAATTTTTAGGATTCCCAGGGAGGAATGTATTCCGAATGGGCTTCTCTAAGTGTTCTAGTTCAACAAGGATCGGAGGAGAGCCAAAGTGTTCTCGAAAAATTTTCGCCTGGGGCAGGAAAAGAAGTTGCCTTGTCTATTGTACGTCAACTTGCTACAAATCTTGGCATCACACAAGCTGCTGAGCCTAGTCCATTGTGTACCGATAAAGAAGTACAATGGTGTATGGAAGTAATATGTTTTGGATTATCATTACCATTGGCCGAACATGATACTGTTAGGGATTGTGTTAATGTGTATTGCGAGTGGTTATCTGCATTATATTCTACGCCAAAAATTTGTGTACCCAGACCAATTGTAGACGATCCTAATTTTTATGCCAGAAAAATAATAAGCCATTTTCATAATTTATTTGTTCCACGAAAAGGAGAAGGTGAAGTATATAGCTTTTATCTTTTATTTGTTATTTCTTCATTTCATACATAATATAAATCATTTACATAATATAACTTTATACATAATTTTATTGGTAATAAGATATTTGAATTGTAATCCTTTTGGATTACATTTCTTAGCCATTTTCATTTATCCTATACTTATTGTTACCTTAATCTATAACAATAGTTATTATATAACAAATATTTACATCTAACAACTTATAATTATCTTCCTTTTCATAGTCTGGCCATTTTTATATCAGGATTTAGGTAATTTGTAATTATAGAAACCAAATTTTTTTGCATGAAGCATCATATTTTTCAGCATAAATGATAAATAAATGACAACTATGAAATATTGAATATTATTTATAGGAACGGATACAATTAATCGACAAGCTGTTTTGTGTCATAGAGTACTTAGAACATTACAACAAATTGCAAGGGGTCCTGCAACTTTAGAAAGAGAAACTTGGGAAAGCTTATTATTATTTCTCATTGGAATTAATGATGCACTTTTAGCACCCCCAGCAACAAGGGAAGATGCTGGAGAACAATTATGCGAAAGAGTTTTAGGTGTATTATTAGAGGTATTACGTTTATATAAAAATATATTATTAATTGTTAAATATTTTTTTGGACTAATAGTTACATAGAAATACCGTTTAGGTGTGGTTAGTAGCATGTGAACGTAACTTTCCTTCTCCACCATTATGGCGTACTTTACGGGAATCTTGTCTTCGATGGCGACACAGATTAGCATTGGTAGAGCAATGGAATCGTGTCTGTCTTGCACTTACAGCAAGACTTTTACAAATTATGTATGGTCCAATGTTTCCAGAATTAAAAATAAGTTAATACTTTTCATTGATTGTTCATATTGCTTTTACGTGTTAACAATTTGTAATATATAATAATACATTTAGGTGAAGAAGATTCTCAGCTTGTACCACCTTCAATGTCGGACGAAGCTGTGGCACAAGCATGGTACAGACTTTTGCGAACGATAGGTGATCCAGTTGACTTATGTAGGCCTGCTGTTGTTTCACAGACACAAGCATTTTTGCAGTATGCCATTGCTAGTCCAAATGTTATAGATCCTTGTCAACACCCATGTTTACAAAGTTTACCGCAAATATTTTTAAAGGCAGTAAAAGGTATAGCAGGACAAGTTGATGCTTTTCTTGGTAAGTAAATTAAATTATACACAATTTTGTAGTACGAAAGTATAAATAACCTTATGTTCTTTTGGGAATTATGTATGCAAGTTCATAATGTATAATGAAATATACATTACTATATATATATATATATAAATAAGGACAATCTATTTTCATACTTTTTTCACTTTTAAAAGTAGCACATGTACCCCTCAGCTTGCTTTATTGGTGATGGTTGCACGCAGTCACAAATGTTTTAGGAGTTTCACAGGCATGTTGCTGGGAAGAATGTTGTGTATCCACCATCGCCTCTGGATCTGCTAGCATTGGAAGTGGGGGTATAGGGTGGGACAAATCAAGTGGGAAGGATTCGACACAGCCTTCTCCTACACCTCCAACACAACGCAGACTTGCCAAAAGTTTCAGTGTAACACCTTCTGCAGTAACTAAGGGTATTCAGCACTTCTCTTTCTGTGTTTTCTGATTATATTTCTTCAATTGTATATATCTTTAATGAGTACATTTTTAGGCTTCTAAACTTCCTTGTCCTAAAGAAGTATTATATTTAAAAACTACCACGTTAAAACGATATTTTACACATTATGTTTTATCATTGATTTCTATTATAGGAATTCCAAAAGCTTCCTTAATTGGTTTAACAACAAGTCGTGTTTCGAGTACATCGCCCATGTTAATATCTAATTCAGGACCTTCATCTGCCTCAAGTACAACATGTGAGACTTTATTAAATAACATTTATTTTCCAAGGTAGTAGGCTTAATCTATTATAAAATTGTTATTATTATAGCTATGGCTTCTCTAGTCCAAGATATTAGGCCTCCTTTAGCTCCAGGACGTCCAAAGTGCAACAGTATATTGCATCTTTTTGGAGAGTGGTTATTTGAAGCTGCATTTATAGGCACTGACGGATGGTCACAAAATTTACCACGTAAATATTACTTGGTGTAGCATTAAGTAAAATTAAACGTTATTAATTTCATTCATAAACAGAACCATCGGGTGCGACAAAACGTCCATCTTCTGTACTCGTTGAGGGCCCTAGTTCATTACAAGAAAGCATTAACGATGTTCCACCAACACTTTGTATAGATCGTTATGAATCTGGAAGGGCAGAAGCCTTAGGTGCACTATGCAGGATATTTTGTGCTAAAAAAACCGGTGAAGAAATTTTACCTGTTTACCTAGCTAGGTTTTATCAAGCAATGAATCATGGTCTTAAAGTTGACGAAGTAATAACTTATTCATTCAAGTCTTACAAATATAGTACTTGTAAAAATGTACATAATACGTATTTTTATCTTTACTTACAGTCTCGAGAATGTGGCGAAACGTTAGCAAGCATACTTTTGAATTCTGCGGATTTATTTCGCTTAGATTTAAACGGTGTTCAGATATTAGTACCTGCAGTGATATCAGCTTTAGAAACAGTACTACCAGAAAAAGATTTGAAACTTAAATCTAATATAGTATCAAAACCAGATTTACGAAGAGCCTCCATACATCTATTAATATCAATGCTAGCATTACCTCTTCACTTCCAAGTAATTAATATGTATAAATATGTATTCAATTAATAATATTTGGAATACATAAAGTAAATTCACATAATCGATAACATTTTTATTTTATAGAATCTTGCTATCAAGGAATTACCAACATTCTTAAACCCAATGATTACAGAAAAAGGTCACATAACATTTGCACAATTAAAATCAAGACTTATGAATTTGCTTATCAATGCATTACAAGTTGAAACTGATTCTCAGAATACTCATATGTTATTAGGTAAGTCAGAAATTAAATATAATAGAACTTTTATAATTTGTTGTTATTCTTTAGGAGCTCTTTTATTAAGCGTACAAGATTCTGCAGCAGCAGAAGAAGTTGAACAAGTCACACAACCTGACACTGTAGCACATGATTCTACAGTCAATTTATTATCATCAGGTTTGTCATACTTTGTAATTTAAATGATTCTAGTTTGTACATACAAATATTGAATGCACTGTTTTGAATTCTCTGAGATTAATTATCCTTTGTATTTAAATTTTGAAAAGTATTTGTAAATAGCATCATTCCAATAATAGTAGCTGGAGTAATGCTCCACTGTTCTGAAATGGCAACTCATTAACACCTACCAGTTGCTTGTAAACGGAAATTTTAATAATTCAGCATAATTATGCAATGTAAGGTCATAATGCTTAATATCACTTTTTATTGTATTTGCTTTATGCGTGCTTGTGTGAGATGTTATTCGTTTTTATTATTATGAGTTGTGTTTTGTTGTGCATTCGCCATTGTACCGTCTCATCATCGCTTGATAGTCACCAGCGATTCAGCCAGTCAAATAAGTATATCCAGTGATCAACGATCGCTCGGCGAAGCCTCAGATATTACAACTCTTCAAGAGGAATGTATTGTATTCGGTAAATACGAGTATTTTTTATATTAGTTTTGCCTTCGATTATTGCGCGTATACGAAATATTGAGAAATATCATATTATTTTTCTTACATTTTTCGTTCTTTTGGACAATATCATACACAGGCTTGCATTTTGAAAGACTTTTAATGTACACATACAGTGGTGCTTTAAAAAATTAGTTTAATATGTATGATTTTAACGGCTGATAAATATATGGTAAATGTTACAGATTCAGCTCATGCTCTTTTCGTGCGAGCAACATATTTAGTTTGCCACAGATTAATATCATCTTGGAAAACAGACCTAAATATTTCTTTGGCAGCTCTTGAAATATTATCTGGATTAGCAAGAACACGCATTCGTGAAACAGGTAAAATATAATATACTCGTCAAAACATATTTTAAAAATTTCTGAAGCATATTAAGTTATAAAATGTTTGACACCCTACACGCAGCAAGGAAACTTACAGGTTAAATTGTGTTTTATTTTATAAACTATAATTTAAAATGTAACTTCGCAGTCGAAATTTTCTTTAAATTTCACAGATGCTTTGGAATGTAAACGTGCTGTAAAATGGCTTTGCGATTACATTGCGTATCAATGTTGGCGTCCACCGCCAGCACATTCAAAAGATCTTCATTCCTCTATTGTTGCTGCTTTTAGTTGTTTGACAACTTGGTTAACTGCTCATCCACAATTACTGCAAGTTAGTATTTTATTTATGTTTAATTATTATGAAGTATTCTTCGTAACAAATTGATACGCGCAATTATTTTTTCAGGATAAAGATTGTCTAACAACAGTTTTGGAAGTAGTTGAACTTGGAGTATCAGGAACCAAAAGTGTAGGGAAACCTGGTGAACCTATTAAGATGAAAGATGAGAAAGAACTAAAACCAGCATCTATGCGCGTCAGAGATGCTGCTGATGCTCTTCTTACAGTTATTCTGGAACAGGTACATTGAAGCTGTTATAATTTCAGAGTTTAGAAATATATTTAAGAAACTATTGAAATAAATTTGTCTATTTATAGGTTGGGTATTTTCCAAGTGCATGTGGAGCGCAATCATTATCATCTTTATTAGATGAAGTATCACTTTTACGACATTGCAACAGTTGGACCGGTGGTTGTGTACCACGTCAAGCTGCAGTTGAAAGATTTCGATATTTCGTTGCTGAAAATGCTACTATATTAGCTTTATTAGAAGAACCTCTTGGGAATGATCAAGATCCACAGCCTACTGTAACTGTATTAATACGTGGTCCATTTGGTAGGCATGCATGGACAATGCAACTTCGACATTTACCAAGGCACAGATCTAGTATAAGAAGTATAAATACAAATCCTGGTCGACCGCTGCCATTAGCAGAAGCAGCACCACGAACAGATTATAAACCTAGATTCTTTCCTGATAATGTTGATCGAATTCCTCATTGTAAAGTGTATGTTGAACTTTATCGTAATATTGTTTCAAATTTTTTGAAATATTTAAGAATTAATTTTGATCAAACTGATGAAATTCTTTTGACAGAGATGAATCCATACCAAGTCTTGAAGCAGTCATGAATGATAACAATGAAGTTAGAAACGAACATCAAATTTTATCACAGTTATTAGAACGTCAAATGAATATCGAGTCAAAATATAATGGAAACGATAAAATCTCAGAAGAAAAAACAGAGGAATGCATACCACCTCAAATTTGTCATGAATTTCAAACTGCACGTCTTTTTTTGAGTCATTTTGGTTTTTTGAATATGGAACCTAAACAAAACGATGAATCTAGAAACAGTGGCCTTATTGCTATAGATCCAACCATTCCAGGATTTTGTTTAGATTTAGAAACTTTAGATAACATTAGTCCAAGAACGTGTGATACTGTATATATTTTTTATGTGAAAGCTGGTCAAAAAGCTCCAACAGAAATATTATCTAATGTGGTAAGAATTTTAGAACGCTAATTGAATGTTTTGTCGTATCGCGTTTATATTTATATAAACAAATTTATATTCATAGTTACACGAAACAAATGTATCGCCAAGTTTCTTGGAGTTTTTAAATTCTCTTGGATGGTCAGTCTCTGTATCAGTGCATGCAGGTTGGACAGGCCACGTTTCTACCTCGTGGAGAGTGACAACATCGCATCTGAATATGCCACCGCCAACCCATAACGATCACGGTGGATCTCTTTATAATGGGGATACTCATGTACTTTATTGGGCAGACGTTAGCTCAGAAATTGCTTTTGTTGTACCAACTCAATCGAACAATATATTAAATTCAGACTCGTTAGAAGAAGCAAGTTATACTAGTGATATTAGTGTTAATCAAGGTATGATCTCTGAAAAAAGAGTAAATAATACATAAAAAGGTATAACTTCATATTATATATGTTAACTATATAATAAATAATTGTAGTCTGGTTTGAAAGAAGTATCAGTGAACATACTAATTCTCGAAATTATGGAACAGGACAAAGTACAATACAAAACTCACGAGCAATGTCACTCGACTTAGAAAAGCAACCCCCAAGTTTAACAGGATCTAGTCCTTCTAGTACTTCTAGTACAGACCCAGTGAAACCAAAAAGGACAGTTAAACAAGTTTTACCTGTACAAACTGATATTAAAATTATGGTCGTTTGGCTAGAAAGTTTAGAAGATTATGCTCAATTTCCAATTGGTACTTCCACCTTTTAAATATATTTATCATTTATTTTTATGAAATCATGAAAATTATACGATTTCTTTTTGGAGAGCAGGTGATCTTCTCCCTTGCACTTATACTGGCCTTGAACAATCCAGAGTGATACAACCGTCAGATGTACAAGTAATTTTTCTTCAAGCTCTTAGTAGTGGATTAATGAGAGTCAGATTACAAGGTCCAGTTTCTAGAATCAATTTAGCTACTCCTTTAATTGATGGTATGGTTGTGTCTAGAAGAGTATTAGGAACACTTGTTAGGCAAACAGCATTAAATATGGGACGTAGAAAAAGACTTGACAATGATAGGTACGTAGAATTAAAGTAACATTTTAATAACATTGGTATATTTAATATTTGTGATATATTACAGTTATCATCCACCACATGTACGTAGACGCTTAAAAATTCAAGAAATTGTACAAAAATATAGGAAAAATTTAACCGATCCAGAATTATTAACACTTCTATTTAGTAGCACTCAAACTTATCAAGTTTAATAAAATTAATATAAATTTAATGAAAATATACTACAATAAAGCTCAATTTCTGGTAAATTAATGTGTATTTAACAACATAGTATTACACTTAATATTTCCAGGTTCTATATTTCAAGAATATAAATTTGAATGATTATTAATATATATATATATATATATATATATATATATATATATACATATATATTGTAATAAAAAGTAAACAAATTTGTAATTACTCTTTTAATAAAAATTCGAATATAATTAATTAATAGTAACTTTAAAATTGTAATTACATATTGCTGATTGTATATTTCATTAATATGTGAAAAAATAAATTTATTTCTAGACACGTTTTATGCATATGTACATACTATATACATATATTTATATTAATAAAAATATAAACAAACAAGAAATTTTATTTATATTTAATATAAAAAGAATTGCCTTGTGTACGAATATTGTTTGTGTTTCAATATATTTACAGAAGAAGATAATAAGTACATTTTTAATGATACATCGATCGATGCAATAATCACAAGGGAATAAATTTGTACTTGTTAGTAGTATTATCTAGATAAGAAAATGGCTGAACCAAGAAACATACAATGTAATTATGTCATTACATCATGCTTCTCTATATCTGCTCTTTATCTCTATTGATATATTCACATAACATTTCTTTTGATAATTGAAATAGAGGTCAAATTGATTTGTAGCATGATTCCTTCCAATGTGTTTCAAGATCTTGTCTCCATAATCAATGGACTACACTTACCATACTTCTGAAACAATTCATGAGCAAACTATGCTTATAAATAATTTATCTTTATTATCCAAATGTGAAAAAGCATCTATCTATAAAAGTAAAGAAAAATGAAAAATACCTAATTTAAAATTTAATAATATAACAAAAAGTATATACATATGTAATGTAACAATAGCAAACACTTAGTTAAGATAAATAATCTTTGTATTAAGCACCGTTCAGATAGTAACAGATACAGATTTACTGTAAAATAAACACATAATTAATTCACAGTGAATAGTAATATAAAAATTAAAGAATTGAATGAATATTTCTATAATTTTATAGGCAATGATTGAAAAACAAAGATACAACTTTTTAAAATTAAATTATATACAATTAATGTAAGTTACATACATTAATGCAATGATTGTATTATCGTTATGTTTATCAGCATCAAAATTTAGCAGCGTCATTATGTACGTTATCTGATTGTAATACTCTCAATGCAATTTATACGGAAAGACAATGTACGTACTATGTGCTATCTCTTTTGCCTTGAGTAAAAAAATTCAAGGTTATGCATTGTCAAGCACCAACTCAACAAATACAGTTAAATGTCTCGAAACAGTCTCCGATAATATTTAATTATTTATAACAAAATAAATATATACTACTTAATACTATTCAAGTATTATAATTTCATATTACATACATTTAATGTTAGATTTTGTATATGAAGAAATTGTAAACAAAGTTTACTATATTTTTTTATTACAACCTCTTCTTCTTGTTCTTTTATACGAATATTTTTTGAATTTCATAAAAATAATTTATTGCATGAAACAAATGCTAACGATAAAAAATGCCTGAATTGTATTCTAGTAAATGAGAAAAGTAAACTTTGTACCAGTACAGTACGTACACCATGAATAGCGTAAAGTTAAATCACATTAAACTAACATATTACTTTATTAACAATGTTCTTTTTCAAATGTGTATTGTCTATATATTTTAGGAAGTTCTACTATCTTGTGTGAAATTTGTCATAGTTCGTATGAAAAATTAGATTTGTTTTCAAAAGATGAACCGTTATTTTAAAACTGTGCGCATGCAGAGAAGATAATGTGACGCAATGTACAGCAATGTATCTTGATTGGGGAAATAAACCGACAATGCTATATAGTGTGAATCGGACTGAATCAGGCACAGTTTGCGTTTACTTGAGAAAGCGAGTGGACGGTGAACTATCATCGATGTTGGGCATATGCCAATACATCATATAATTGTGCATTTCTACGGACGACTGTCTTGTGGCCAGATACAACCTCTACTCGAAATTGGAGATATCTATTAGTTAATGTATAACATCTTATTAAGTGTCTCAGAAAACTTATGAAGAAATACGATAAACTGTATAATCCAAATATAACTAAATAAGAAAACTAATGAAAAAGTAAATGTATCATTAGGCAGAATCAAACTATGGATCAATTTTGTGGTACCAAATTTTGGGTGAGCAATTGAGTATACAGTCGCATGCACGTACGCACGCACGCACGCATCATGCACACATGCACACATGCACACACACGCACGCACCACACACAATCATAAAAGACACATTGTGTAAGAAATGATGGTTTAGTGTAGTTAAAGGAAAAGGATTTTGGTCAAAAATGAAATTACTGATCTCTAGCTTAATACCGTGCGTTTACGGGAAGATGGCTAGGATGACGACACAGGAGCAAGGGGAGATATACTGCCCTGCTCCACCTGTTCCCACTTTTTATATTTCCATATACCCCAGTGTAGGTTCTTCGTGTACAAGTGACGTAGTAATAAGATTCCCGTACTACGGCATACATACCTTTCAAAAAATGATAATATTCACATATTTATAATTAATAAAATTGAACATTTTCTTAATATGTATACGTACAAGATATAAATACGAAAGAATGAAATGATGACATAAATACTATTTTCTGTTGTGGATAGTGAAATACATATCAATAACTACATTGCATGTGGTAATATATCTTCATATATATTTCGGATATTTTATTTACATATTTGACATATTTTAAACATAGAAACATCTGCAGTTTACAAATAATTTTGTCTGTTTAGTAAATTTGAACACATCTTCTTGGTAAGACTGTAATTCATATTATTTAATTGTTTAATGTAGTAGAAACAAAAGATAAATAGAAATAATTGCAATGAAAACAAGCTAACATTGACGTGATAGCTGTTAAAATTTAACCACTTTTACAATAGAATTGGTACTTTCAGTTAAAAAACAAGTATTGTATACATATATTTTTATATTTTAGGATAATGATAGAGTATGGAATACACACGATCCAGATATCCCAGAATGTTTTCAAAAAACTATATTACTATGGGTACCATGCTCATTTTTATGGCTTTTCTCTGCGATAGAAGTTTATTATCTTATAAACAGTAAAAGAAAGAATATTCCATATACATGGTTATATGTTTCTAAACAAGTATTTATAGCAGCATTAATTGTACTTAGTATCATTGATTTAGGAGAGGCTATACATAGAAGTACTTCTCGGTTTGTTTATAGTGTTGATTATTGTACACCATTAGTGAAGATAATTTCTCTTGTAAGTATTACTTTTAACATTTTTAAAGAGCTACGGAAGATTAAATTTTTACAGTAACATGATTTCTATTATTTTTTTGCAGATTCTAGTATTTACATTAGTAGTATATAATAGAAAATGTGGAATGCAAACCTCTGGACTATTGTTTTTATTTTGGTTTCTTCTTGCACTATGTGGTGTTGTTCAATACAGAAGTTTACTAAAGCAATATACCAATGGGGTATGTTAATTGTAGATTAGACACTTTACCTGCGGATATTATACTTTAACTGCCCTTTCTATAGACATTCCTCAACCGTCTGGATGAAATTATTATTGAACACTCTTAGGAATTCCAAATTACCGGTAGTTCCGTACATTCTTGGGTATACCGAACATTTTCGAGAACTCAAACCACATCCCGAGAAAAATTCTTGTCCCGACCCGACTCTATATTTTCCAAGTCTTGCACACTTTTAGTAATTGCATAAAAATAAGAAACACGAAAAGTTTCGTGACTTGCGAATAAAGTGTTAATACAAATTTGATTTAAGTTACAAACTATTTTATTCTTTTGTTCAATACCAATATAATTGTTAAAACACAAAGATTTTTGTATGCTATCGTTAAATATATTATTGTTTTTTTTTTTTTTTAAATGTATTATCGAGTAGATTATGTTGTATAATATATAATTTATTACACATACTATTTCTTTAGGGAGAAGTAACCTATTCCTTTGTATCGTACATGATATATTACCCAATAGTGGTACTTCTGTTCTTGTTGAACTTTTTGGTTGATGCAGAACCAAAATATTCTGAATATCCAAGGGTAATTTAATATAAATTAATAAATTACTTACGTATATATATTATAGAGTAAATTAAATATTTTAGTTTAATGTTACACATTAAAACCAATAGGTAGAAAGACCATGTCCAGAACAAAAATCTTCCTTTCCTGCAAAAATTTTGTTTAGTTGGTTTGATCCAATGGCATGGCAAGGCTTCAAAAAACCTTTGGAAGCTACAGATTTATGGTCTATGAATGCAGAGGATACAGCTAGTGAAATCGTACCAAGATTTGATAAATATTGGAATAAAAATGCACAAAACAGTAACAAGTGAGTGTGATATTTATGTATTGTACTTATTTATTGTTCCCTTTAAAGTTGCACAGATCTCCATCTTCTTTTACATTTACTTCTATATTCTCATATTTAATTACTAATCGTGCACTGGCACATTCTTGTTTTACTTGCCCCCCACCATCACCATCACCACCACACAATGTACATTTTTTCGTTTTCCGAAAAACAGACATTTTTGCAATATCTAAATTCAATATCGAATGATATTAAAAAAGGTAAGATTGATTACAATAGTCTTACGATCTTAATGGAAGGTTGAGAAAAGAAAATGTGAGATTAATGGGTATGAATATTTTGATACACTGTACCTTACCTTTCCCTAGTCTTATTCCACCTTACCTTCATCATTTCTTCTTCCAAGTGTGACATTTGTATTTAATATTAGATAATAAGAAGACAGTTATAATAAATTAAAGAAATTACATAGAAAATTACATTAATAATTATTAATATCAATCTATTTTTGCTAACAAGAGTATTTTGGACTTGTTTTAGGTAAGTTTAATATGCATAACGAGTTTTGTAAATAAATATTATATTTAAATATAAGTGTAACTTTTATTACTTTTTCAGTGTACAAAGCACTAAGGCATCATTTAGAAAGTCATCTGGTCAAGTAGATTTTAATAGCGGACGTAGAAAGAAGGTATCGTCGGTTTTACCACCTCTTTGTAAAGCTTTTGGTGCTACTTTTCTATTTGGAGCTCTACTTAAATTTATACAAGATATTATGACTTTTGTTAGTCCACAAATATTGAAGTAAGTAGCTTAATTTATTTTGTTATCGACTTTTCTACTTTGAATAATTAGTTTGATATTTCTTAAATTTATAAATTATTATAATTATAATTATACTGTTTTTAATTTAGACTGCTCATTAAATTTATCGAGGGACACGAAACAATCTGGAAAGGCTATTTGTATGCAGTTTTACTCCTAGTTACAGCCATATTTCAAACATTAATTTTATCACAATACTTTCATCGCATGTTCTTAGTTGGATTGCGAGTACGTACTGCATTAATAGCTGCAATTTATCGAAAGGCATTAAGAATGTCTAATTCTGCCAGAAAAGAATCGACACTTGGTGAAATAGTGAATTTAATGTCTGTGGACGCGCAGAGATTTATGGATTTAACAGCATACATAAATATGATTTGGTCTGCACCACTGCAAATAATTTTAGCTTTATACTTTTTGTGGGATATATTAGGACCAGCTGCACTTGCTGGTTTAGCTGTTCTACTTATTCTTATCCCAATAAACGTATTGATCACAAATAGAGTGAAAACATTGCAAATCAGACAAATGAAGCACAAAGATGAAAGAGTGAAGTTAATGAATGAAGTTCTCAATGGTATAAAAGTATTAAAGTTATATGCATGGGAACCTTCGTTTGAAGAGCAAATACTTAAGATACGTATGAAAGAAATCAAAGTATTAAAGGAAGCAGCATATCTTAATTCTGGAACAAGTTTTATCTGGTCTTTTGCTCCCTTTTTAGTAAGTTTCCGTTAAACAGAATTACATTGTTAAATACAAGAATGACATGTTATTTTTTTTATTTTTTCTATGAATTTTTAGGTATCCTTAGTATCCTTTGCAACATATATACTTATAGATGAAAACAATCGTTTAGATAGCAAAATTGCTTTTGTTTCACTCAGTCTTTTTAATATCTTAAGGTTTCCTCTTTCTATATTACCTATGATGATTGGTAACATGGTTCAGGTAAATGAAAATATCTCAAGTTCAGTCACAATGCATATAATTATTTATTTAATAATTAAATATATAATACCTAGGCTTACGTATCTGTAAAACGTATTAACAAATTCATGAATACAGAAGAATTGGACCCTGATAATGTTCAACACGACCCATCCGAGCGTAAGTCTTCTATGTAACTAACAACGAATATCCGTGAAATGTCTTTCCTCAATTTTGATAAAACTTTGCAATTTTGTAAAACGGCTAAAAATAAGAGGGGTACGTATATTTTTAAACGACAGTGACTAAAATTGAAGGAATGAAATTACCGTCCAAAGTTTGTCTTTTGATGGTATTTTATGGTTTATTCGATATACTAAGAAGTCTTTTAAACAAATTCTGTATGGTTTTTTAACGCTCAGACGGCGGCGTCAGGTAACTCTAGACTCTAGATGTGAACGTCTGTTTCTTCGATACTTGACACGCCGTGCCTTGTGTTTATGTTAGAGCGATAACGATAAAAAATGTTCGACACATAGCGATGCTAACCCAGAACCAAAAGATTATTAAAGTGACGAATATCATATTGAAGAATGCGACGAAACTCTAATAGGCAATAGAAATCATACTAGACATAGTTCGTTGTCATCTCTTCCGTCGCTAAAAAAAAATACAAGTTCTATCAAAATCTAAAGAAAGGATAAGATATTTTGCAAACATTACTTATAAGCATATTGTGTTATACTACTAGTATATTATATAATAAATTTACTCTATTGATACGATATAGCACACGAACTATTAATTGAGAATGGCACTTTTACATGGGACATGGAGAATGTTGAAAAACCAACATTAAAAAATATCAATATACAAATAGAACAGGGTCAGTTGGTAGCTGTTGTTGGCACAGTGGGATCAGGTAAAAGTTCTCTTATAGCTGCATTTCTTGGAGAGATGGACAGAATAAGTGGAAGAGTTAATACAAAAGTAAATATATTTTCATTGATTCGTATGACATGAAAGTATATTATTTATATGGGAATCCTTTTTTTTTTTTTTTGTGTGTATAACAGGGCTCCATTGCATATGTATCTCAACAAGCATGGATACAAAATGCATCATTGCAAGATAATGTTTTATTTGGGAAACCGTTGCATAAAAGCTCGTATAATCGTATAATTGATGCATGTGCATTGTGTCCAGATTTAAAAATATTGCCTGCAGGTGATCAAACTGAAATTGGAGAAAAGGGTATAAATTTATCGGGTGGACAGAAGCAAAGAGTAGCATTAGCAAGAGCAGTATACAATGATTCTGATGTTTATTTCTTGGATGATCCGTTGAGTGCTGTAGACTCACATGTCGGAAAACACATATTTGAAAATGTGATTGGCAGTAGTGGTCTGCTTAAGAAGAAAACAAGAATACTTGTTACGCATGGCATTACCTACTTACCAGAGGTCGATAATATCATTGTACTTAAAGATGGCGAAATAACAGAAATTGGAAGTTACAAACAGCTTCTAGAGAAAAGGGGAGCTTTTGCTGAATTTTTAGTGCAACATCTTCAAGAAGGTACACATCAATTCTTCTATCTCTTCAACTTCTATATTCATACTTTCTATTAATCTTTAATTATATTTTTCATGGATCTAAGTTGGAAATCGTAAGTCAGTGAAAAAGTAATTACGATTCCTTTTCCTACTTCAGTTTATGTGATTGCCCGGAAAATGGTTTACATTGCATTTGGCTTGTGATATTAGAGTATCAAGGATGTTAGTATTTTTTGCAATTTGCTACTATAAAAACTTATCAGCCAGCTTATAGTATGAAACCATTTCCAGTGCAATTTTCTACTATCCTCTTAGTATAGTATTATATTAATATAAAAAAAGATATGCATGTAGAATTTTTGTATAGTGCATGTTAAACTTGAGTCAGAGTATTATTGGAATATTATTAATACTAAAATGCTAAAACTAACAGCTCATGATTTACTGAATGTATTTAGAACTTTTTAACTTGATGTAAAAATGTAATTTTTTATTACTATTTTCTAATATTGTAATAATGCATTTTTAAAATTTGTTGTATTATTTTAAATCTGTTATGGTAAATTTAAAACAGTGCATGCTGATAATGGCTCAGAAGCAGATTTAAATGAAATTAAACAACAATTGGAATCAACGATAGGATCAAGTGAACTGCAACAAAAATTAGCAAAGGGTAAATCAAGAGTATCAGAAAGTCACAGTGAGTCTGGTTCTATACCTGACAGAAAATCATTAAATGGCTCTTTAAAACGGTAAGATTCTCTCATCATCCTTTGTTTCCTTTGCTACTTGTGCTTTTTTTATTTATGCTGTTTCTAATCTATCATATTGCTTGACAAAAATTTCAGACAGTATTCTACAGATAGTCAACAATCTGGAAGTTATTTACACAGTAATAATCAAAAGGAGACAAAATTGAAATCGCTAAAATTACCAGAAAAATTAATAGATGTAGAAAAAAGTGAGACTGGAAGTGTAAGTTATTTTTTATCATATGTATTAAAAAATTCTTAATAATATATTTGTATACTGTTTTCGTTCATAAGGTGAAATGGCAAGTGTATTCTCATTACTTCAAATCCATTGGATGGTTTTTATCGATATCAACTATCATAATGAATGCTATTTTCCAAGGATTTAGTATTGGTTCAAATTCTTGGCTTGGTCTATGGTCCGATGATAACTTAACAGATTATTATAATAATAATACATTCAATAGAGCAAAACAAGATGTATATCTTGGAGTGTATGGTGGACTTGGTCTTGGACAGGGTATGTTTTTAAAAATGTTTAAGTATTCAGTAATATTCAGCAATTTTTCCCCTTAAAAAAGAGTATTACATTAGAATTACATTTTGACAAAGAACTATAAGGTAAGGTTTTCCCTATGAAATATCTTATTATCTAAACTATTTCACTTATGATAACATCAATGTTGTCTAAAAAGCATGTTCCTTCACAGATTACACAGTTTTGGGGCAACTAAATTTATTATTTAATTTTAAATTATGAGTAAAAAATATATTTGTATAAGTCCTGCTATTAACACTGTGTACGTTAAGTTTATAATAATAACATTTCTTTTACTTTTACAATTCCGTATTACACGATAACTAAATTTATTCTAAAATGCTAGTGCGAGTGTGGTTTGCTGTGTTGTTATAAGCAAAGTAAAGCTTTATAGTAATATATGTTTAAATACAGCTGTTTCGGTTACTTTGTCGTACAAAATTAAATAATTTCGATATCGCATGTACTTGCATATACTGTTGTTCACTTACCAACTCAAATGTATATAAGTTCTTGCAACTGATAGTGTAGAATTATAGAAATTAATTAAATAGTTATATTGACACTAATATAACATTTGAGCATGAAGTAGTCAAACAGTAAAGCTTTTTAACATCTGCTTATTACCAGAACATTGAGTTTTTTTTTTAAGTATCTATACTTATAAATGTTTTTCAATTATTATCATGCACAAAACAGTTATAAATGCAAATAGATTCATTCTGTTCATACGTTCAATAATGTTACAATTTCTAATCAAATCAAATAACCATTCTTTATGGCAATACATGTAATAATTATAGTATACTTCATTAGGATATAGATCTATAATTTTTTAAATATTTATTTTTAATGCCATTGACTTGAATAAGTTAAATTGTATTTATTATAATAACATTTTATGAGAAAAGTATTACATTTTACCGTGAACGCGTATCCTGATTCTATTTGACATAACACACTCGGGTTGAATGTTAATTTGAGAATATCCTATCACTGAGGATTAAGCAATGGTTATTTTGTTTTACGGAATGTAGAATTCAAAGTTAATCCGGTAAAATGAAATTAATTTTTATGTTATCTAGTTCCGGAACTATTTTAATTAAAAACTGATCAGTCATTTACCAATGCGTAAACACGCGAATTGATGGTAAAATATAGAAATGTCTCTGCCAAAAAATCTGAGACTTTGTTATATAGAGAATTGTTTTTTAAAGTCAAAGATATTTAAAACAACAATTACCAAGTGCATGTTTACTATTTAATTTATATACACACTAATAATACTGTTCCTAATTATAAATGCACCTCAATACATGTGTGACTGCAGTAAGGAACTTGTACATGGTGTTAGACATATGGTGAGTAATAGTGAAGATGATTATTGCCATTAAACGAATTAGGTCTTCCCTTAATTCATCTGCATTAACGTAAAATGCAAATACAAGAACTGATGAAATTCGTGATATAATGTCGGGTTTAATGATATATCAAAATTATCACCAATCATTATAGGCTTGACAGTGCTTGGAGGGGCATTAATTTTGGCAAAAGGAGCAATATACGCTTCGATATATCTTTTCGAGAGAATGTTGCACCAAATCCTCCGCAGCCCAATAATGTTCTTTGACAAAACTCCAATCGGTCGAATTCTTAGTCGACTCGGTGCAGACACTGAAGTCATTGATAATAGTCTACCATCCATACTGCGTTCTTGGATTGCTTGTTTCTTTTCGGTATGATATTTTCTCGTTGTAAATATTGCGCTTAATAAGCACTGATTTTCGTAAAAGTATTTGAAGTTAAAGTTTATATTTACGTATCAAATGGTAACGTTTAATGAAAATTATAATGGTAATATATATGATCAATAATTCAATTTTTCAAATTTAAAAATTACAAATTCTTCAAGTCATTAAAAAAGTAATTTGCATGTTAAAATAAATTAGTGTTACATAGATACGTTGTATATCATCCAGTAAAGTTGTTATACCAAATAACATTTGTAGTTATTCAATTGACAAAAAGCATTAATTCAGTAAGAATACATTTATAAAAATGCTTTTAATATAGCAATATAATATAATAAAACTGTAAAATACTTGTCTTCAACTTTTATGATCATCATTTCTTAGGTATACAAAAATTTGATTGTATTGTGACTGTATTTTAAGCGCTATTATAGTTGATAGAAATCTTTTGATATCTTTGCAAATTTTTTTTTATAAAATTATTATTAAACATTATAAACAATACACAGAATAAAAATCGTGTATCGTACTACCATTTCTTTACAATTTCTTTATCTACAATTTCACCTTTAATAGTTCTTTTATACAGTCACCAGCAATCTCTAATTTACAAAACTACGGTAAAATACTATAACATCATAAACAGTAAGGTAATGGACACAATTATACGATAAATTTTTAACTAAGAAGATAATGTTGCCTGTGCTTGAATATATTTATGTTATGTATTTGCTTTTTTACCTGCTTAAACTTTTTGAATGCTTAATTTGCTCGTTCAGGGTGTTTACCTACGGATGGATAATAATTTAGGAAGTGATTCAGTAGGCTAAAACAAGACGAAAATTAAGGCTAATGTAATTGCGTTTTGAGTCTTTATGTTCGAATTATTCATTATTGAATTTATGTGAAAAAACTAAGATTTTATTAAATTTTGTTTTTATTAGAGAAGATAGAGAAAAAGTTTAATCAATTATATTTGTGTAAAAGTCAGTTCTTTTTAAGTTCTGTTCATAAACTTTTTAATTAAATGAAATATCTCGTTTGTTTTTTATAAGAAAGAAATGTTAAAATATTTATTTGGAAGAGGCAAATATTATTTTACAAAGTAAAAACGTATAAAATGCAATTCCGTCTTATTTTGGCATATAGAATCACATCCTAATACTGGTTATTTATTGGAAAACATCCTGAATACGTTGTTTCATTATGTGTGCCTGGCATGCCTCCCCACAGCAAACTTCACCCCCTCGCATAACATGAGACAAAACAGTATTTTTAGTTTTTGGTATTATAAATTTATTTTTTAAAAAGATATGTCTTTTTACTTGTTCATGCATATTAGAAACGAATAGAATTTCCAAATTTATACATATATTACATGATATAGAATATACCGTTGAATATTTTATCTTATGAAAAGTTTATAGTCATAAATATAAATTTATATGAAATTATTAAACGAAGAGAAACATTTATTGAATGTTTTAGATTTCTAAAGTTTTGGTACAGCTTCAAATATTAAAAATTCTAAACTTTTCTTAGTGTGGTTACAATGAAAGCCAACCATGTCTGATGTTGTAGCGATGGCGAGTTTTTTCTGCGATTTGGCACCGCAGCTGGGCTGTTGGCTGGCTGCTCGCCAGATGCACATAGTGATGCTGCGTGCTGTGATGCGTGCTCCATTGACCTTCTTTGATACGACTCCTACTGGTCGTATTATCTCCAGGTTTGCTAAAGACGTCGACGTCCTGGATACATCTCTTCCTCAACAAATTTCTGATAGCATCTATTGCTTGTTCGAGGTAATTTTTGGAAATGCCTGAACCAGATTAAGACAATTGATTCTTATTATTTCCTTCCTATAATTCCTTTAGTCATAATTCATTGGATCTACCTTCGCATTCTTCCATTTCATCAAAGGGTTTGTATTGGTTTTATGCTGATGTAATTTTCATTTAAATACATCATGGGCATTCGTTTATTCGATGACATCTTAGAAAAAACAATTTGTTATGGTTTTTGTACTTCAATTATAGCTTTTTGATAAACTTGAACCATTCAAATTACATTGTACGATGATGTACAGTTGATTATAAATGGATAGTGTACGTAAAATATGTTGTTATAGAAGCTATAATTGAGTATAATTGTGTCCGTTCCAATAAATTATAAATGCAGTTTAGTGTGTTAGAAGTGGTGAATATGGCTAATGTGTTTCTGTAATAAATGGTAGAAAATGGTTGTGCAAGTGTATACTATTAATATTTTAATAGTATAATTAGTATACATTTGTTTAAAACACTATTTAATAATCGTGGGTAAAAAGAATATATTGTTTGCATTCAGTTGCATATTGGTGTTTGGAAAAGTAGACATGGGTGTTTCATCTTATAATTTGCATGATCATTATTAGTTTCTGAATTCTTCTGTCACACAGCTATTTTATTAATTTTACGATTGCATACATGAACTTATGGGTATTTTTTATGTACATACAAATTTACTTTTTTGTCCTGTGTTTTTCATGTTCTGTAAGATGGTTATATTTCATTAATTTTGGTATTATATATTGAAAGAATTCTTTAAATCTATTCTCCTTTTTCTAAGTAACGCATTCATATTACAGGTTATAGCCACTCTAGTGGTTATAAGTTTTAGCACACCAATATTTATAGCAGTTATAATACCAATAGGTGTACTTTATTACTTTATTCAACGACTATATGTTGCAAGTTCCCGACAACTGAAACGTTTAGAGTCTGTTTCAAGATCTCCCATATACTCGCATTTTAGTGAGTCAGTGTCTGGTATGTGAATAAACTCTCTTATGCTGTATTAATAATTTTTATAACTTAAATATACGTATATGTGTATATACAAATTAATAAAAATATGAATAATTTTTTAAATCTGATCATACCGTGATACATATTAATTATATATTAATTATGTATTTATTAGGGGCACAGATGATTAGAGCATTTGGTGTACAAGAACGATTTATTCGTGAATCCGAAAGTAAAGTGGACTTTAATCAAGTGTGCTATTATCCTAGTATAATTGCAAATAGGTATAAATTTTCTTAGAAACGGTATTATAAGATTAATATAAAGGAAACAAATGATTACACGAAATCTAATTAATGTTTTTATTGAAGGTGGCTGGCAGTACGTTTGGAAATGGTTGGAAACTTAATTATCTTTTTTGCTGCATTTTTTTCTGTATTAAATAGAGATACTATGGCGTCCGGTACAGTTGGTCTGTCTGTCAGTTATGCCTTACAAGTAAGAGCAAATACTTAATTTTACCTAATAATTACACTTTACGTTTATTCGATTGTAAAATATTTTATAATAAAAATGATCTCTTTAGGTTACTCAGACATTAAATTGGTTAGTAAGAATGACTTCTGATGTTGAAACAAATATAGTAGCAGTAGAAAGAATAAAAGAATATACAGAAACTCCTCAAGAAGCATCGTGGAAAAATCCGAATTATACGCCGCCTAATGAATGGCCTACGCAGGGACACGTTGAATTTATAGATTACAAAGTTCGTTATAGAGAAGGCCTAGAACTTGTACTTCATGGATTAACATTTACCATTAAGGGAGGGGAGAAAGTTGGTATTGTCGGTAGAACCGGTGCTGGAAAGTCTTCTTTGACATTGGGTTTATTTAGAATAATAGAAGCAGCTGCAGGACAAATTTTTATTGATAATATTGATATTGCCAAATTGGGTCTGCATGATCTAAGATCTAGACTGACTATCATACCTCAAGATCCTGTACTATTCTCAGGAAGTTTGAGGATGAACTTGGATCCTTTCAATCGGCATACCGATGACGAAATATGGAGAGCTTTGGAACACGCGCATCTTAAATCTTTTATAAAAAGTAAAAACAATTTGATTGGTTTTAAATAATTAATATTACAAATACACGTTAAATGTTCTGCATTTTATTGTATTTCAGATTTGCCAAATGGTATTTTACATGAAGTAACTGAGGGTGGAGAAAATTTGAGCATAGGTCAACGACAGTTGATATGTTTAGCAAGAGCATTACTTCGAAAAACAAAAGTACTTATTCTCGACGAAGCAACAGCATCAGTCGATCTAGAAACAGATGATTTAATACAAACAACAATTAGACAAGAATTTAAAGATTGTACGGTTCTTACTATAGCTCATAGACTTAATACAATTCTCGATTCAGACAGGTATGTTTCGAAAAATTATAATATAACTTTTTAAAATATTCGTTAATGATAAATAAAAAATATTTCATAGGGTTATTGTACTGGATAACGGACTTATTGTGGAATACGAGTCCCCAGAAGCGTTACTTAATAATTCGTCTACTGTATTCTATGGTATAGCTAAAGATGCAGGCCTTGCAACATAAATGAAGCGCATATCATGAATATTGTACAAGCAATGAAACAAGTTTCTAATCTATGATAGAACATGTACGAACAAATTATAAGAACAAAAGTATAGCGATTCATTTACATAGAAAAATACAGAATACTTTTAGGCTTGAAACGATCAGAAATTTTGTAGAACGACTTTTTTCAATAAGATCTTATAACATGTCTAAATAATGTCAAGCACAGCCCATTTATAAAGTAGTACGGTTATCCGTTACTTAAAGTACTGCCATTTTAGCAGCACATTCTGTGCTAAGTAGAATAAGTTTATAAATTTGTGTACAGTGACTTAAAGAAATTTTAATAATTTTAAAAGAAAGCTGCCTCTCAGGCTTACACTTGCATATAAAACCTGTGCAACGTACAAAGTAGAACAGTATTTTTTAGTTACTTCTAATTACTATTAAACTTCACTACACTCACACTGCCTTGTTTTTACTTTTTATTGCAAGAGAAATAACTCGTTACAGTGACTCATCGATAAAACGTTACAGTTCGGGATTGCTCATAACGTTTTAATAAGGTGAAGGCACGAATTTGTTCCTGGAATCACAATATCCAGTCACAATATGTGCGTGACAATCACTTTGACATTTAGCTAGCGGTATTTTGTTTATACAGCTGCTGGTGACTCGAATCAACGGATATCTTGTGCCGAAAGAAAATTGTACGTTTTATCAAGGTTAAAAAGTGACGTTTTATCAACGTGTTACTGAATGTTTATTATTTTGTTCTATGAAATTTCATTAATCGAAATAAATGATTTAAATTTATTCTTTAAATTTGTACCGTTAACGACAGATACAGTACATCTACATGCTGTGTAAATTGCTCTTTTAATATTTAAAAATATAACGACATTTCAGGATTGCAGTTTTCTACAGCAGGGGTGGCCAACTTCTGCAGTTTTCTACAGGATGTTCGGCCACCCCTGGGAAAAATTTTAATGGGGGATTCTAGAGGCCAAAATAAGACGAAAATCAAGAATACCAATTTGTTGATGAAGGCTTCGTTAAACAGTTATTAACGTTTCAAGTTCCGACCGTACTGAATTTTTTTCTCGAAAATGCGCAAGATTTCGGGGGTATGTCTATTCACCAAAAATGATTGTAATTGACCCCCGCAACCGAAAGTAATTTTTCCAAAATGATTTGAAATTTTGGAATTTAATTGTTAATAACTTTTTAACGAAGCCTCCATCAACAAATTGGTATTCTTGATTTTCGTCTTATTTTCGCCTCTAGAATCCTCTGTTAAAATTTTTCCCAGGGGTAGCCGAACACCCTGTATATATATTATCGATTTTTATTCTTAAAAATGTGTCACGATTTACCTACTAAAATTTTGACATTTAACACGTTCAAACTTGTGTCTTGTGTACTAATAAGTAATAATGGGGCGTGTTGAAATCGTCTCCTGTCGGCTGTGATCGACCAAAAATCGCTTCGCGATCGACCTGTTGGCCATTCCTGTTATACAATATGAAGGTTTTACTTACGATAATTTAGCCATCATATTATATTCGAAGATTTAATTATTTAAATACTATGTTATATATTCAATGCATATAGTACTTGGATCCCTTTAGTGCCATGCAATCTGTAGACAAATATAACAAAGAACACTAATGCACATTCAAACCGTTTTCCTTATAGCTTTTCACATTTCAATGAAAACTGTTGTACGGTGCTATTGTGAAATAAGATTAATATTTCTAATTATTCAATTATCAATGTTCATTGTATTCAATTATTTTAATTAATTACTTTCATGTAGCAACACAAATACAGTTGGTATGGCGCTAAACGGAATACTATAAGGAAAAATTGCAAATTAAAAGAATATAGGTTTCATCTTAAGATAATTGTATTTTTTGAACATAATATGGAAATACTGTACATAAAAAATTTGTACTTTAAATTGTTTATATATCTCTAGTACATAATCACTATCATAGTGCATTTGTACAAAAAGAATAGCCATTGATATCTATAGTATTGCTGTTTTGCCTGTTTGTTATAGAAACCTAAAGATTTTTCAAATAGGTATCTGATAATGCAAATTTGTTAATGCTACTGTTTTCTACAAGAAATCAATTCGATCAAAAGTTAATATGAAATACATAAATCTTGTGTTGAAACCAGATAATCCGTATTAAAATGAAATGGATAATACAGATGGTTATATGTACTTTCACACCATTATTATTTATAAAAAAGTAACGTAATAATGAACAATAATCTTTATTATTTAATAATATTTCAATTATCAAATCATTGCTCGAATTCGAAATCCAAATCGTAATATTGTAATATATCTTTGTCTTACACTTTTCTATTGGATTAACTCACATTTTTCAATATGCTTTCTTATGAATGATGTATTATATTAAGAAAATATATACAAAAATAATGCTTATAAATTTAAAAGTTGACCTAACTCAGCTATTATTACTTAATGTTTTTAATTTAAACGCATAAAAATCTATAAATGCGAGAAAATCCGTAAATAAATGTCGTTCAATATACTGAAATTTGCTGAAATACTGCAAAAAGAGAAAGTGCCTTTTCGTAAAAAAAATTAAACATTCACAATATTGCGATCAATTTTAAGTTTATACAATTACCTTGAACCTCTATTGACTGTACATTTTAAAGAATAATTTACATGTTAATCATAGGATTGAAAATAATTTGAACAAATTGCAAATAGGAAACACTGTTAAATGCGTTGCTGTATACCTACAGACAGTTTTTATACTGTATTATAAGTAACAAGTATAACCTTTCTTTAATATAGGATCATCTCTTGTAAATCTTATATACCTGCCAATATTCTTGTACATTTTTACATCGCAGTTTGAATATATTCAATGTATCAACGTTTTTTTTCTCTCTAACGCAAATTATTAACGTCTTTCCATGATGTGTGCTGCACCACACTATTACATCCATAGAGTATTTTATACAATATATATATATATATTTTCATTGTTTTCTTTTATCACATCTTGTTAATATTTCGTGATTGTATACTTTACAATAATATTGGACCAAATGTAATCTGATTGTATCTGTTATGATTACTTTTACAAAGCAATAGTGCATTAATTACAATGTAATCACACAATAATTATCATGTACTCGGCGTATTAATCGTATGGTTACCGTGTAATTGCAATACAATTACTTTGTAGAAGTAATCGTGGGGAATGTAATCAGATTAAAATTTTCCTAACACTGCTTTACAGGAAGTCTTGTTACAATTATATTATAAACAACTATAAAAGGATAATTTTTGTTGTCTCAAAGTTTATCTCGTTATTATGTTACTGAAATATTTTGATGTCGTAATAAACCTGCACATTTGAACTATACATAATGTGTATGTACATTTTATTAAATTATTCAACATCATTGTCTTCAGTAAACACAAGTTAATTTCAGGAAAAATGAATAGTAAACTGTTATTACTCACAATATAGAATTAAACATTACTTAGAGATATTGATTTATTAAAAACAATAGTTATAATCGTATCTAAGAGCGGTCACAATTTAATTTTTAATATTTGCATTGCGCGAACCAGTTTGTTTCAAGTTTGTTATTTTCTGCAAAAATATTTTGCAATATTTTGTGTGTGGTGTGTGTGTGTGTGTGTGTATGTGTATGTATGTAACTAAAATATTTAGTACAAAAGATAAACTGCTCAAATGTCATTGTATTAACATGATACATGCACGTAAAATATATTATTTTTCATTCAAATTATTCAGATAAATATACGTGTATGAATGTACGCATAGTTCGAACGATTTCAATTTATATGTATACAAGAAAAACAAAATCGCAGTTTGAAAAATATTTTCTAAATATCGTAGTAAACTTTATATTTTTTTTTCAACATCATTCAAAACGATAACAATTACAAGGAATTGAAATAGAAATGAAAAGTCAACAAATTCTAAATAAAACACGATGACAACAGTTTCCTAAAAGAATATACATAGTTGCTTATGTTGGTACTAAAATTTTTTTAAATAACATTATGCCTAGTACAATGGATATCGACATCCCCATTTAAGGGTATTGGTACCTTTGCGAGGCTTATTTATTTAGCTAAATCTCATAAACCAAAAGAATATATACTTACACACATATTTATATCAAACTCACAGTGATACGTATTAATGCATGCAGATATATCCTTTGGTACTAATATGTTTATTAATTTCAGATAAAGTTCGAATAATACACTCAACGCTAACATTATATACTGTATATTACTTATTCTTTTTATCTGTTTCAGTTTTCGGCGAATCTTTGATAGCATGGTGTTTATTATCAGTAGTTATTTTATTTTCCATTTCACCGGAGAAACCAAATTCATTTACCCTAGTACGATCAGTTTTATATATCTGTCTTTGGTACAAAAATATAAAGAAAACAATATCATCACGGAAGCAACCAATTCTATAGAGTGTTGGCATTTTTATAACGAATGCAAAAATATCATCGATAAATGTGTTTAAAAATTTATAAGACATCATACGCCACGGAAGATGTGCCACACTTTTTAGTTTATAATTAATAAATAATTGTGGAGTCATCATAATAAATCCAAATGTTAGTAAAAATCCATAAAGCATACTAAGAATCCAAGAATACCAACCTTTATGTTCTAAATACATTAATGAGTAAATTGCATATCCTCCTAAAAGAGGATAAAGTGCCCAAGATAAATATTTGAATGCAAGTTCGTCATATTCTTTTGTGGTAGATTCTACGTATGATCCTTTATCATGAAAACTTATTTTTGGAAAGATACCAAATACTTTTGAATTCCTATTAACGTTAATATCTATGACCTTATTAATTTTCCATACTTCTATGCATATACCTATCGCGCAACTAATCCGAACAACTGTATTCGTTTCATTGTCAAGAACATACAATAAGACAACAAGTGATTGGAAAACATTGAAAAATACAGATCGAACGGATAGACCCTCCAATGAATTGCGATTGTTCCAAAATTGAATATCTGAAAAAATGGATAAAACAATATTACAATGAATTCTAACATAATTACATATTTTGAAAAATGATGTCTTACCATTCTTAAACGCTAAAAATTCGAATACACTGTGTAATACTGATATAATTATAGTCAGACCCAACAGATAAGGATTAGTTTCCAATAATGTTTCTTTTAAAGTATCTTGATCATTGTCATCTTCGTCTAACGAATCTCCTATATGAAATTCACTGTTATAACTAAAATTCTCTTCATACTTAAAAATCATTCTGACAACAATCAGTGCTGGGCAAATTTTAAGTAAAACACGATCGACGATTACAATTTAATTGGATAATTATTAACTGCTCAAAACAATTGTTGATTAATTTCATTACTAATTCTAACAATTAGATTTTATATTATGTGAGTAGAATCGGTAAAATAATGCCCAACTCTGATTATAATAACATACCCATAAGGGAAGACGTCCATGTATTTCTGATTGTTTGAGCTATATATATTTGCCACTTAAACAATGAAAGAGGCTGATAAGTTAATCTAAGTTCAAGCTCCTTTACAGTATCATTCAAGGGTTGATAATCCCTTTGCATGTTCCAAAAGTCATTCATGTATATTGCAGGTTTATAAAATATCTCTCCAGGTAAAAATTGGATGTCTATTAAAAAAATAAATATGTAAGCTGTATTTAATAGAAATCACATTGTCTAATAAACAACTTACATGTATCTAAAGGAGATGGCACATGACCGTATACCCAATTAGTTTGATCGGTTACTAAATTAATAGTTAAATTAGGATGCCAATGTGACACATACTCTTGATTCATTACTTCAGCTTTCTATAATAAATATTTAACATGTTCAATTATTGACAAATGACGCGCGCGTTTGTACAGTGAATTGAACCTATATATACCTCAATTTCTTCTTTAGTTGCAGTAGTTTCACCAGTTAACAAATTATGTTTCTTTTGGTATTTAATTTTCTTAAATTTATTTAACATTATTCGAGAATATGACATGTAATCACCCGCGTAAACATTTTTGCTTGCTTTAGGATTTGGAGATTTTCCACTCTTTGTAACATATACATGAAGGTATATAGATCCATTGTTTTTTAATTGATCAGATGGATTAAATTTATATTTTATAGTCCTTGAGCCATCTTTATCTGGTCCACTATACCAATCTCCATATATTAATCCTTGTTCTAACCATATTAATTTTTCTGTATCATTAAACTGTTTAAAAGTCTCAGATTCAGATAAATAAACATGTAAATCAAACAATGTCCCATTTTGAAATATGTTTATAGATAGTGAATCTGGTGAATTAACAGCACCAGAAGATTGAACATTAATATTGGTTTGGGGACGTCTAAATAGATAAATAACGAAATAAATAATAATGGCACGTATGATTAAAGACTTTGTTATTGCAAAGAATGATTCAAGACGTGAAGGCTGATATTTTTTCCTTCGTTCCTCAATTTCTGCATTCACCTGTACGATAAATTGGAAAGACAATAGATTTTTATCAAGCAGATTCATAAAAATTACGTTTTAATTGAAACATGTAACACATCATCCTTGAACAGAACAGGTTGTAGTGAACATTTAAATCACACTAGCATATCACTAAACAATTGCAAATGCATTGCGAGTGAATTTACAAATTCGACATTTTCCGGTAATGTTTAAGTTAAACATGTAACGACGAAATCAAGTTTATTAGTTTTGGATAAGATATGACAAACATTTTTAAAAGGAAAACTAAATTATACAGTAAAAAGATTATAAGACAGTATAATTAACACACGTCTCTTACTTCGTTATCCTCTATGGGAACCAATTCTCCCTTTTGTTGATTGTTATCCATATTTTCTCTGATATTTACTTCCTTAGAAACCTGGCTATCATTTTCAGCATCCACCATTTTTGTGTTCGGATTATTTCGAGTGTACTTTCTTTGCATTTTCAGAGGGAGTCACATACACCGGATGTTCGACATATTTCTTACATCACGTGTTTCATGACACTGAATTAAAAGGTCACAAGTTAGAAAAACTTGAACTTGAGTTCCGAGCACAGTTTAGGCTATCAATATGGCTGCGGTCAACGCTGCCTCTTCTTGACGTAAGAAAGGAAAGTTGTATTCCATCGTATAAGTTTGTTATAAGCTATTTGCTGAAAGGATGGAAACGACATAAACAGATGGTCATGGGATGACGAAATCCTATTGGTTCGTTGAGTTGATATACACTCTGGTCAAAGATGTATCGACACAGAGTAAGTACAGAATAGACCTATCATCGAATGCATTTTCGTGCCACGTGGCTCGAGGAACTAGGTATCTACGTAATCCTCTTATCATTTTCGTGTCTCGTGAATGTTGCCCATCCGGATAAGCATAAATATAGATAAATAGTTCATTATATTTCAAAATTTTTGTCCAAATTATCGCAGAACATGTATTATAAACCTCTGGAGTTTAGTACATAGTTCTTCGAACCTTATCGATTCTACATCTATCTTGATATATATACTATATGATTCTTTATCCTGGTTTATTAATTTTTGTTTTTCAAGGAGAAAGTTACTAGTTCCAATTCCAAATTCCAACTGAAATCCATTCTTTAAAAAGACGTTGTTATGATTGGTGCTGAAGATAGTGATTTTCTTCTAAACGAGCAAGAATTAAAAGCATAGGTGTTCAGTTGTAGGACGTAGTTATCCTGCATACATACGTACACGCACACGCACATGTTCGTATGAAACGTGAAACCACCAATCCAGTTCAACTAATAGTTTTTGCAATCGTAGTATAAAATTCGAATGGACGTTGTGTATAAAATACTTAACATAGGTTGCATTTCTCTGTCCGTCGTGTTACCGGTTTGTCGTTCTTTGCATAGAAACGAGAAGTAGTAATTTGAAATAAATAGAGAGCACAACGAATTTATGATGGTACAAGTACGATATACTCGTAACTTATTTTTACGGGGGATGTGTATTGTATATCTCTTCGCGTTCCTTAGCTTTTATGTACAAATTCCGGGTAAGTATTCGAAAAGTTATTTATTTATTATTGATTGTTCTCTTTTTCTTGCTATTATATTCTTAATACATGATATTGTATTTAAAATGAGTTACAGAAGATTATAATTTTAAATGTATATATTCGTTTGTTACAAAAATATGAAGGATTGTATGGTGATAATGGAATTCTACCAGCTAGAACTCAATTGGATCTCAAAGGACGGGGAACTTTACTTCACAAATTAACACAGAAGCCAACGTTGTTGTGGTTTGCTCCTTACTTTGGACTAAATGTTGAGTACATGCTAGATGTATTATCACTCTTTGGAGTTGTTCTTTCCTTTGCAGGGTAAGAATTTTTGAGTTATATTTTTGTACTTTAAACATTAATGGAATAAGAACGATAACGATAAATATTTCATTATAGATTTGTATCGCAAAGGTTCTGCATTGCACCGGTATTTGCGTTACTGTGGTCACTATATTATTCTCTCTACCGAATTGGGCAAACATTTATGTTGTTTCAATGGTAAATATTTAATATTTGATATTAAATTTGTTTTTTTTCTCTCTCTCTCTCTCTCTTATTTTTTACATATTTTACAGGGATGTGCTTCTTTTGGAAGCAGGATTCTTATGTATGTTAGTAGCACCACTATGGTATTCTCAGCGGGGAAAAGCAAATACACCAAGCGATGCTGTGACTTTCTGGACCGTTCGTTGGTTACTTTTTCGTTTAATGTTTTCCAGTGGGGTAGTAAAACTTACTGCTTATTGCCCAGTATGGTGGAAATTAGATGGTATAGTATTTTGAAATAATTATATATTCAATTTATGAAAACATGGAAAAGAAAAAAGAGAAGGTTTATAATTTATACAAGTTGTTATGAAAATGTTTTAGCTTTGAATGTGCATTTTGAATCACAATGTATACCTACTCCATTAGCATGGTATGCACATCATTTGCCAACATGGTTTCTACGTTTTACTACAGTCATTGTGAATATTACTGAACTTGTTGTTCCATTTTTATTTTTCTTCCCAAATAGAAAAGTAAGAATAACAGCTTTTTATATTCAAGTGAGTATATTCAATGAACAAGGTATTTATATACATATGTTACATAATAATATCAACGATTACTTATCTAATCATTTTTATTTGTACCAGATGTTCCTTCAAATACACATTATTGCAACAGGAAACTATACTTTCTTCAACTTCCTAACTATCTGTTTGTGCATTTCTTTACTCGACGACCAATTTTTTTATAAGAGAAAATCAAATAATAGTTCTAACAATTTTATAAAATATCTCTCTACCATATTGTGTAGCCTAGTTTATGCAGCTATCTTATATGGAACTTATGTCTATTATAATCTTAGACTTACCGATAATTGGACAATTCAAAGTGATATCGGTATGTACGTATTTATAACGTAAACGGAAGATTGTTTCAATAATGATTATTGCTTCTCTCGTTACAACTATAAACTTTTCATTTTTAGCCTTCACACAAGACCAATTCAATTATATTTTGTCACGTGCGGTTCCAATTTCTGTTTATATTGGCGTAGCATCTCTTAGCTTTGCAATAGCAGATGCAATAGTCAATTCTTTATTAACGGTCAAAGGAATGCGAAATAAAATTTTCACGACGTTCGTGACAAGTTTGTACACAGCAGCAGTTTGTTTCATTGTTGCTATAAGTATTGTAAGTATATGGAGTTACATTTGTGTGTGATTATTTAATATGTTGATCACTAGCACAAATCAAATATGTTTCCTGCGGGGGCCGAATCCTTGGTTTGTCTTGACAAGATAGTTAAAGCTGTTTCTCAGTATAAATGTTCAACTAGAAAGTATCGAATACTTTTGTGACTTAAAGTGTTCTTTATTGGGACAATGATTATTATCATCATAGACACTGAACTAGATATGTAAAGTGCAGTTTTGTTGAAAATGATTTCTTTCCATTTAATTATTAAGTTCTGTTAATTTTATGATAATGTCATCACCCAAAAATGGGTAACGTGGTGATCAACGCGTTAAAAACTGAAACTAACTATAGCGAAGATAAAAGTGATAGCTGTTTTTAGGTACCATATGCTACGTTACATCAATCTTATAATTCAACGATACCGACTCAACTGAAACAAATTCATGCAAAAGTCGAACCTTTTCGGTTGGTAAATAGTTATGGATTATTTAGACGCATGACTGGAGTGGAAGGTAGACGAGAGGTAATCATCGAAGGAAGCAATAACATCGATGGGCCATGGAAAGAATACGAATTCTTATATAAGCCAGGGAACGTTAACAATTCATTGCCCTTTGTCGGTGGGTCGTTAGTAATATTATTATTTTCATTTTGTATTTGTTTATTCATTATTTTTGCCTTAATCAAAAATTTGTTAACACGTTCGCTACCACGTGTAAAATATGTGTGCTAGCGATGATTGCTTATTTTATGTCTGTGTAAACAAATGATATCTGCACTATGGATAACTGTCGTATTATACGGAACACTATATTTAAATATCCTGTTGGCCTACTTGATAGATTTTACTTATACATAAATGAAAAACTACACTACATTGAGTAAAATTGCTACAAATGTTGCGTAGTCTGTTGGGGATGGTTTTCTAACTGAATGAAGGTAACAAGCGTGTTAATAATTTTTAACTTCTTACGGAATTCCTATAATAACTAATTTTAAAACACGTTTAACTATATGTATATGATCGTAGCCCCACATCAACCACGTCTCGACTGGCAAATGTGGTTTGCTGCATTAGGTACTTATCACCAGAATCCGTGGCTTATGTCGTTAGCTTATCGTCTTTTAAGCGGTCAGCCTGAAGTATTGTCTTTAATGAATAATGTGGAGAATCCATTCCGTGATAAACCTCCAAAATACATTAAAGCCAGTCTCTATCACTATCATTACACTCCATGGAGCCAGTCGTAAGTATTTGTTTATACACGTCATACACCTAATCCTTTTTTTACACAGAGGGTCAGGCGTACAGGGTTTTGCTTACTTACGTTAAATTATTTTTTCCTTCATTAGGTGGAACAGACAAGCTTGGTGGACGAGAGAAAAAATTGAGGAATATTTTCCAATATTTAGTCATGATCATCCACCTCTTATCGATTATTTGTCAAAGATGAAAATAATTCAAGATAAGCCAACTTTCAAAATTACGAATAAACCATTAAAATTGGTACTCGATAGTGTCCGAGCTTTAGTTCATAAAATCGAGGCTAGTCTTCTTCTGTGGGGAGTTTTTACGGCAGGTTGTGCAATTATTATGACTAGCTACAATAGTTCAACTCTAAAGAAAAAATATAGCGAAATTCGACATATTAATACATTCGAAAAATAAAAGTATTAAGATGTATCTAACTTAATAATATTTTTCAAGATACTCAGCTACCAAAGTGTTACTATTTGGCCTTGATTAATTTTTATTCATAGGCTATTGAACTCATATTTCTACGGACATAAAATATTTTATAACAGTGTTAAAATATTGTATTGGTTCTTAAAATTCAAGACAATGAGACTTGCGTACAATATAGCAGTTCAAGGATTATAATTCCACTATTTTGGTAGCTGAATATCTCACAAACTATGTTTTGGGATAGATACGTCTTGACACTTTCATTCTCCGAATTCCTCTTCAAGTCTACTTTGCACTCCCACCTACAGAAAAACTAATGATCATCGGATTAGGCTCTCCTTACAACCAAATAAGATTTGTTTGAAGCATTTTTGTCTATCATAAAAAATAAATGAGTTACTTAGGTAGCTTGTGAGCCCCACTCTGTATGTGTGATTAATTACTGCACCGCTTGTGTGAATCATTTTCTAAATTGTGCGTATGATTTATCTTTAATTTCATATTCTATATTCAAAAGGAGCAATATATTTAGCAATATAGAAAAATATACTTATATTTATTTTGCATTAATAATTAGAAAAAAAGTGTTGAAACAAAATTGATGAGGATTTATTCTACCGTTTCTAAGTAATTGAAATTGTTTACATTCTTATAATTTATATACAAATTGTAGAATTTATATACAATGATACACTCTTCTTTCTATATTTGTTCGTCGATTTATGTATTTTACAATGTCTTTTATCGTATCGTTAAAAAAAAAGTGTATACATTCATTTCATGATGTCTTCTATTTTTTTTTTTCTCGTGAAATAAAAAATTAAATGAAGCGTGATTGTATCGCATTTAAGGAAACAAGTGATCGTTGTATCTATAGATTTTTGTTCATTTATCTTAATATCATTATTAATTTGCACTATAAATATACATACATACTTCAAATTCAAAACACACATACTTGATGAATAAAATCGATTAGAAACTTTGCCTATACATATTTTTAAATGATTAAAAAAATCGGCCGATTTTGTTGAAAGATGTGATTCGTTCATTCAAATTAGTTCTTTTTATATAAAAGGGGATGATTTTGTTTTCATACCGTAATTACAACACTTCATATATAGTAGTACTTTTTGAAATATTAATGAATCTGTCGCACTATTATCTTAGATTTTTACTCTTTTTATCGTACGAATGTAACTTCTTTATTTTATATGGCTTTAGAATTTTTGACATTTCAGAAGCTTTTCTTTTTGGTGCAATATCATCATATGAAAATGCATCCATTACGTAAACTTTCGGTAATGCAGTTTTTGACTGGCCAATCGGGTACATAAACAATTGTTCGAGGCGTGTTTCTAGTAAATTAAGCGATTCTTGAAATTTCTTTGATTTCGTGAAAAACTGATGTATATTACTGCACGTTTCATTCAATTGTTTTAAATACATTAAATTTTTTAAACTCAGTAGTGTTGCGTGCGTCGCTTCGATCGAAGGTATATCTTGTTCTATATTTGTTTCTACGTTAGAAGTGGATGCAAAATTTTGTATCTTCTCCAACGTATTAAAT
This sequence comes from Colletes latitarsis, assembly GCF_051014445.1. Lineage (NCBI taxonomy): Eukaryota > Metazoa > Arthropoda > Insecta > Hymenoptera > Colletidae > Colletes > Colletes latitarsis. Next base: position 32,492,753 of record NC_135142.1, on the reverse strand, counting down.
AATGTAATATTTTTCGTCGTTTGTTCACATGATTCCTTGTGACCTTCGCTCTTTAACTTAACACAGCTATAATCGTAAGTACTGTTATTTTCAAAAGAAGTAACAGAAACATTTTCGCAACAAGCGATAAATTTCGTTTCTTGCACTGCATTATTACTAAAGTTATTCCTATTATTGCTATTACAACTACTGCTACTATTATTTTGTTGTAGCGGTGTACCAGTTGAAAAAGTGCAAAAATCTTTGATACTATGTGCACTCTGTCTACATTTTAAACTATTAACTTCAAACAATTGACTGAGCTTTTGAAATTGTAGTTCTTGCTCGTTGCCGCCGATATGAGTGACTACAAAGTCTGGCGTGTTGAAGTCTACTGGTTTTACAACTAAGAAAGTATTCTTTGTATTTAGATGATAATCAATGCACTGAGTTTCCTTTGATTTTTTCAATTTGATCTGCGAGTCGAAAGGAGGTGGCGGTATGTAATGAGTAGCGTCTTTTGTATCGTAATTTGTTCCAAACATAAGCGAGCTACACTTATCTATAACTTCAAATTGTCTTTTCTTATCATTCTTCATCTTTGTGTATTCTCTCAAGGAACATAAAAGTTGTTTCTCTCGATTGTTTAATTTTAAATTACTAATGTCGTCAGGTATATTAAGTTTAGCATTTAGCAACTGTAAAGTGCTATACAATTTTTTTGTATTGCACTCAAGTTCTTCTACCGAGCAAGGTCTCCTTTTATGAATAGAGTTTACTGTTGCTTGTTTCATATAGAAATACTCGATTAATTCTTGATCTACATCGTTTTCGCAATCTTTGTTTAACCTGTTATTATTTCTCTGTTGAGATTCCTCTTCCTTCTGATTTTGCTGTCCTTCGTTTTTATCTTTCTTATGTAACTCAACAACGGAAATACCCCTCTTTATATATTTTTGCAAAGCTGCATGTCGATGTCTTAAGTAAGTCCTAGTTTTACACGAAAAAGCTTCGGATATCTTAGACCAATTTGGCCCAAAGCGTTTGTAGAGTTCAAGCAATTTTGAATCCTCCGTGAGCGTCCATACATTCCAATTTTTATCTTCATTGGTAGTTAATAATTGATAACGATAATTAAGTTGCACAGTTGATCTGTTAGGCATCAATGCAGCTGATATTTTGCTAAAATTTGTACCATATTTAGTGACGGCATCCTTCAACAAATTATCTTCGGATTTGCTAAATCTACCTTTCGTTAAATATGGGGCCAAACTATAATTCCATCGGAAATAAGCTTGCTGCTTAGTTCTATTTTGCATCCAACTGGCTACTTCACCCCAGGGAATAAAGTCACCAATTTTAAATATGTCAACCAACTTTAAAAGTCTTTCGTCCTCTTTACTTTCCCAAATGCAGTTTCTAACTTTAGGCAATTTCTTTGTTGTGTTGTATCTAATAAAACATTGATACGCTGTACGATTTGTGTTTAATTCTTTGGCGATACCATCCCAATTTTGATATTTATAGTTCTTTACAATTTCTTTCAACTTATTATCTTCTGGTTTTGTCCAACAGTTTTTGTTGATCTTGGGATGAAGAAAACTATTCCACATAACACGACAGTCAAGTGGTGCATGTACCTCCTCAAAATGTATAGACGATATTTTAAACCAATCGAATTCTCTTCCTCCTAATGGACCAACCATTTCTACCAAATCTGTAGGTGGAAATTTTTTGGTTGTCTTCTTTTTTTTCTTCACCCCATTGAGCCTTATATATTCTATCTTATGAGAGTGTAATGCATTTGCAATGGCTTCTTCTTGTACTGCTTTCAAAAGGGTGTATCTTTCTTTTATCGTCCATGGAGAAACTTTAGGTAGGTTTCTAAGCTGTAATTCTTTATGATTCTCTTTTAACGTTTCGTCGTCGTTGTTAGGAGCAAAGAAATAATTTCTGTCTTTGAAGTACGGCATACCAGCATTGCAAATCAAAATCTTTGTATCTCCGATTGTATGTTTCTGTAAATTTGACTCTACCACTTTCAATTTTTTTTCACACTTTTGAAGAACATAGGTTATGTGTTTTTTCAAATCCAATAAATAAGAGATTATCTGCTTATTGAAATTCAGCAAACTGTCACAGTCTTCGATATTATATTCCATAAATTCATTTTTAACTTGATGTTGAGACTTGTCTTGTGATGTACAATCTTTGATGAATACCTCAAAGTTATTTTCTGGTATGGATTTTTCAATTTTTGGAGTAAATTTAACATATTCTTCGTTCTCACATTCAGGTGACAGGTTTTTCAATAACAGTATTTCGGCTGTATCATCGTCGCTTGACAGTTTGTCCATGATCGACGAAAGTCATTGATTTCTTTTGTCCAATAGTTGTATACGTTATTATCGATTAATCAACAAAAAAAAAAAACAGTATACACGAGCATTAAGTGCGCACGAATGTCCATCGAATCGTTGTCCGTTTGCTTAGGAGCCTATAATCGATAAATATGAAAGTTAGTTTTAAAGTTGCACAGTGTAACAGAATCCAAAGGCGAAATGCAGTTAACAAAAGAAGAAAAAGGAAAAAAAAAAGAGACGATGAAACCTACATCGCTAACGCAAATTCTAAAAAAATAATGTATGTTTTATATATATGTATTAAATATATAAATAAAACATTATTGTGCGATTTGCAAGGTTGTCGAAACGTTTAGTTAATGTGAAATTAAGTATAACAAAATTATAATAAAAAAAATATGCTCGTGCATTCAAACTTTCACCTGTCTCATTTTTGTACAAAGAATCACTCGGTCATGACGCTGATTGATTTGTAGAATGTTTTGAAAAAAAGCACAAGAAAAAGTTATTAAGGGCAAAAGAACAAGTTATCTAATTATAGTTCGTAGTTGAAGAAAGAGTGCAAAACGGGCCCAATATGATTCGAATATGTAAACAAGATGTTTTGATCGAATAAAAAGCCAATCCAAAAAAAAAAAGTCAACAAGAAAGTTTTGACGTTCGAGCGGAAGTTGTACACATATGTTTCCGATGTAGCTCTTGCAGAGCGGAGCATGCGCAATTTATACGGCCTGAATATGTCGGCTGGGTAAAGTACGTTAACTGTTATCATGACTAGAACTATTTCCTTTGGTTAAGTTCACTGGAGTTAGTTTATCACGAAAATTATTGTGATTTAAAAGTTGGAAGGTACAAGTACGATTAGTATAATTGATTCACGAAAATAAACTCGCCATATTGTACATCTAAAAATTAAGTAGTAGAAGAGGCCTTATGTCAAGTCGGTTCGGTATTGGGAGGGCCGACGACGTGTGCCAATATGAAGAAATTATTTTCAAAAATCGAAAACACGTCGAAGGAACCGAACAGTTATTTGGGAAAGGTCTTTGTGGTAGGACGTTATACTGTGACTGTTGAGGAAGTTTTGGCGGAAGGTACGTGTTGCCTTCAACCTTGAATACTTATCATCCCTTCTACCATTTCGTTCATACACTCTACTATCTCGTTTGCTTTTTATGTACGCCACGCAAAAACAACATTAATTATGCATTATTGACAAGAAAATACATATTAACAACGATCGACGATTTAATCGCGATTTGCCGGGAGTGGGTTAAACATAGCAAATTCATAATTTTTGTTCAATGCCTGAAGTATGATATGTAATCAATGTTTTTGCATAAATTTGTATATGTATAGTTAAAAAATCTAATGTTATTACAAGCGAAGTTGTAAAATTATAACAGGTAGTACAAAATTTATGGTTCTGTCAGAAAGACATTAGTTACATGATATAAATACCATAGAAAAATATAGAAATTGCTGGCCGTGTATCGTGTACAAAGATTAGATATATTCTTGAACGTAACACAATCATACAATTATGTTTCAATATTGATATTGTAGGAGGGTTTGCTATTGTATTCTTGGTTAAATCTTCGAGTGGACGGTATGCGCTTAAACGCATGTATGTTAATAACGAACATGACCTCAACGTATGTAAGCGGGAAATACAAATTGCAGTGAGTTATATAAATATTTATCTATTTATTAAAACAAACATATGAAAGTAATGTTGTATACATATACATATATGTGTTTTTGAATCAAATTGTTTTCTATTACAATATTTACATCGATTACATTTATTTTAATTTATAGAGTAACTTGAATGGTCATAAAAATATCATTGGATATGTGGATAGCAGCATCACTCACATAGGTGGAGGAGTACATGAATTATTGCTTTTAATGCCTTATTGCAAGTCTCAAGTTCTTCAGATGATGAACAATAGGTAATAAATGTATTGAATGCACAAATTTAAGTAACATGTAAATTCTAAGAAAAATTTTGCTTTATCATTTATAGGTTGCAGACCGGTTTCAGTGAATCAGAAGTCTTACAAATATTTTGTGATGTTTGTGAAGCCGTGTCACGATTGCATCACTGTCAAACGCCAATAATACATAGGGATCTAAAGGTTTATCATCCGTATTAAATCTTTTTGACATATTTACATGGAAATATATATACTTTTTACATACTTATATGAATATCTGTATACATTTCAGGTTGAAAATATATTATATTCTGATGCTGGTCATTATGTTTTATGCGACTTTGGTTCAGCAACAGCTAAAGTTCTTAATCCTGGTGTACAAGGTGCTGCGATAGTGGAAGAAGAAATTAAAAAGTACACGACCCTTAGCTATAGAGCACCTGAAATGGTCGACATGTACTGTGGGAAATCTATTACGACAAAAGCTGATATATGGGTACGATCAATTTTTCTAAGTATTTAATGTATAAGTGGAATTATCTGTGAATTGGATCAAGTAGAGGTTTTGTTATTTCAGGCATTGGGATGTTTACTTTACAAACTTTGTTTTTTCATATTACCATTCGGAGAAAGCACACTTGCTATTCAGTCGGGAAATTTTACTATACCAGATAATTCAAGGTTTGTACTTTACATATATACGTATATGTATATTCTTTTAAAACATTTTATTTTTAACACCTTACATAATAAAATTATTAGAACTACACTCAACTTTATATAGATATAGTAGAAGCCTTCATTGTCTGATTCGTTATATGCTTGAGCTGGATCCCGATAGCCGCCCTGACATTTACCAAGTTTCTGTGATTGCTTTTCAAATCCAGGGCAAGGAATGCCCCATACAAAACTTACATGTACGTAAATAATGTTTTTGTGTAGATATAATGGTTTTCTGTTATGGATAAATTGCTCTGTTTGCATGTATCGCTTAAAAATTGTATTAATCTTTGAATTTGTGAACGTCCCTTGTCAGTGAAAATATACAAATTTTTCCTTATCCTTTTAGAAAGTTCCAACTCCTGTTTTGGAATCATTACCCGTTCCCCTTATGGAATCCGAGACTGTAAAAAGATCGTCGTTAGTAAAAACACCAAAACCGTCACCTATAAGTACAGTTGAGGGTACTTCGGTCACACCAAGGCAACGACCAAAAGGGCAGGCTGTGAGCACGGGACCTATAAGTTTAAGCGGTCAAATCGTGAGCCAAATATCTGGTCAAGGAAATCAGGTGCAACCGCAAAATTCTGTCGGAATTCCAGCTTCCTACGTTCAGATTGGCCAACAAATTACTTCGTTGAATGCGCCTCAGTCTTACTTAGGGCAAAGCACGCAATCAACCGTTCAATCGATACCAGTGAACGCGCAAACGTCTCATCAAATGTCAACGCAGTCACCCTTTAATCAAACTTCGTCGCAAGTTTGCCCTCCCGGTCAAAATGTTCCCTTCTCACAAGCACAGGGCCAACAATCGCAAAGTCCTATGATTAGACAATCCCCGGTGACTGTTTTGGAGAGAAATGCATATTACTTCGATTCGAAGTCTACAACGAACGTGAACGAAGAAAATTTAGAAGCGCTATTCCCACCATCGGGTAAGAAACCTCGTGAAGGGCATTAAATTTCGTAAAATTCAATCGAATTATATTCGAACATTATTATTTATGCTTACAGGATATCCAGATCCGTTCAAAGACGATACTCGAACCATGCCGCCACCCGCAAAAATACCACCTCCTGTAGCTCCCAAACCCTCTAAAACCCTTTCTAAAGCGTCCAATATTTCTGCCAGTTGCCCGCCTTCGAAGTTCACACCCGTTACTTCATTATCATCTAAACTGAGTATTCCAAGTGGATCTAATAAGGTAACTCCTATAACACCGCCCACTTTACCGAAGCCAGTAAATAAAACGGAGAGCTTAAGTCAAAATATAAGTTCGAGTGCTTCTCCGCCCGATAGTCCGACACTGTCCTCTGCACGTCACAGAAGAAACGTTAGCGATACAAGTGCTTTCAACAAGTACGTTATATCTTTTTTACAAGATTAAATGTTCTTATACAAAGTGTACACGCGAGTCTATTCTTTTGTTTATATAGAGCATTTGCAAATGAAACCACACAATTTCTTGCTCCGTACGAAGCTTCGGTGAAATCACGCTCAGAAGATGGTACGTCTCCAGAAGTTTTAACCGACATAAGGCCTTGTTTGGGAACTAGTGCCTCGCATGTACGTATTGTAAGTACATAAAGCGCACAAATTTATTTTAATTTCCCTTTCTGTTAATTTTATCATTATCGTTGCGCTTTATTATTTTTTCTTAAAATCTTTGTTACTCTTTTTCCTTTATGTTTACAAATATTTCTACGTTAACACGTTCTTTATCATGCATCGCACAAAGCGAGGAGTAGAAGTATTCATGTAGCAAGGACATGGAAATAAAAAGAAATATTTTCCACATACAGTAAAACTCCGATTATCCGGCATACTCGAGACTGAGGCAATGTCAGAAAATCAGATATGCCGTATAATTGGACTATACCTACAGTAGTCGCCTCTCTTGAAGTCCCGCGGAAGAAATGCCGGAGAAGTAGAAGGGATACACGTATTCCCACATATGCATCGATCTCTCGCTCGCTATTCGTCGCGGCAGTTACGCACGCATGTGGACTGACTGAGAGCAAGGGAGCGAGATAGATAAATGGGCGGTCCGACTCCCTTTGCCCCTGTGCCGTCCCGCGAGACTTCAAGTCAGAGGACCACTGTACACATAAAGTGATCAAAATGAGGAATATAATCACACATGAGGTATATGAAAATTTCTTAGAATTTCTACATATTCTTCGCCAAAATACGCGTAGTTTGTTTTTTTAAACATTAAAATCGTCCAATCCGTTCAGAAGTTATGACGTTTTAAAGATTCGCATGAAAATTCGGGCAGACATTTCTGGCCAGAATTTAGATTTTCGGTAAGGAATTTTTTTCTCGAAACAGAGTAGGATTTCGGGGGTATGTCTGTTGACCAAAAATGATTGTAATTGACCCCCACAACTGAAAATAATTTTTTTAGAACGATTTGAAAATTTTTTTTTTCGCCGAAACATTTAGGCACCTACCTTCTGTCGATTTTTCTTAAAAATTCGTTTTTGATTTTTAATACATTTGTTTGACGCTGTACGGAAATGTTGTCTAATACTTTTTTTGTAGGTATCCATGAGCTCTACATCCCTACTAAATACACTCAGTATTGTAAGAGTTGTGGTTGTTTTAAAATTTCACCATTTTTATGGGTCATTTCTCATTTTATGGGGTTAAGGAACAATTTCTCCAACATTACTTTTGTTCTTTAACGGACAGTTTTTCAACCGAATGATGGTAGTTAACGTGTTAACGCATTTTATGTTTTTTATTTGATCGTTTTTATCTCTTTTGTACATTTAAATCTACATATATCGATTTCTTGTTGTTGTTTTTGTTTCTTGCACTGCACAGTTATTATGTAATTAACAATTAAGTCAGTTGAATCTCTCTCTTTTTAATTTTGTTTTCAAATTGAGTACAGTTAATATTGTTATATTTGTTATATTTGTCGATTTAGGAGAAGATTTCTAATTACACAAATATATACAGTCTATTCTAAAATGTTTAAAATAACATGAATTTGTACGTAGGCACACGTGCGCGCACACGCGCGTTTAATAGAACTGTACAAATGATTTATAAAATTAAGAACTTTCGATTAGGGTGAACTTTCGAGCGTGATAGCTACGGAAGGAAGATCTTTAAGTGCAGACGTAGCAGCTTGGAATCCGTTCGAAGATGTTGAACCTTTTAATCAATTAACAGAAGATCATATTTTTGGCGCGGAGTTTGATAAAATTAGAAGAGGAAGTAATACAAGTATTAGCGGTGTAAAAAGCCGTGAAAGTCTTGTTATGACGTGTACAGATTTACAAGAAGATCCATTCGAATCCGCACCTTTCAGTTTGCCAAGTGAGTCTCATCAAATTGAAGTTATTGAATTCATTTAAGAAGAAAGCTAATAATCTGTTAATATTCTAGAGCTATAGAGTAAATTAATTTACGTATTTATAAGAGAATATTTGGTGACCTTCGTGTAAGCTATTACTAATATTTCCACTCGCTTTTAGGAGGAAAGAAGAACAAAATTGGGTCAAAGACTGCGGCACTTGCTGGAGGTAATGCATAGACTCCTTCTTCGTATACTGTCCTATTCCATTTTCGCCTTTTCCTTAATGAGTCTGTATACAGTTTAAAGTAACCATATAAGTATACGCGTAAGTGATATTTTATCATATTGATTTTTCGTTGAACCATAATTAAATAATACTCAGGGCTATATAACATCGTGTTTAGTTTAAACACTTACTTTCTCTTAATGTACATTTTTGTTCAAGACAATGAGACTATTTTCAATCAAGAGCGTTGTCGAATGTGATACATAAGTATTTGATTTGTAACGCATTGTGTCGATACCGATCGGGGTTACCGAAAGCGAAAACATCAAGGATCACGTTTCTTCATATATTTCTCTTTTGTAATTAGTTTTTTATTATTCGTAAATTCACATTTTTAAAATGCAATGTATACAGGCTTATTTCGTCTTCTAATCTTCGCTTAAAGATTGAAGGCAAAAAAAAAGAAAAAAAAAAGAAAAAAAAAGAAAAAGAAAAAAAAAGAAGAAAGAAAAGAAAACGTAATATAATTTATCCGGTGTAGTCAGCAGACGTCGGTCGTATTAATGCAATTATGCATAATCGTTCGTATACTTAGACTACACTTAATTCGAGAAATAGTCGAGTTACCTGTGTCATAGACGAGACATGAAATTAAGGATAAGCGAAAAGGATCTCTGGTCTGGTTAATCGTCGTTATTTCGAAATACAACGTGTTTCGCTGTCGTGGTTTCCGATCGATCGATGCGCGAAGAATTAGTGGGCTTCGTTGCTTAACATATAGCAACCTATCTAGATTCCATCAGCTTCTCATTTGCTGCGGCATGAAAACTTGTTACGATACGTAGAATATCGCGGCGGTATATGAAAATAATACGCATTCGATGAGCAAGGTTTTTTAATGGGACAGTCTGGTAATTTCAGATAAAATGTGTGTGTACGACATCTTAAAAAGTATTTAGCTAATCGAACTGATATTTGAATATAGTATAGGAAAAGGCTTCATTTATCAAATTAATCATCACAGTCAATCTGAAAATTTAAAAAATTTCTGTTTTTTTTTTTACTATCTTACGAAAAAGGGAAATATTCTATTCAGTCAGTTTGTTAATTTTTGAAATGTTGAGATCGTGGCGGTGAAGAAACTAGTCTATGTAACTAATGTCTTCGACATTTTATTTCAAATTGACGTTTTATCTAAAATTATGCGCACCATTGAAATCGAATTTCTTTTTCTATCGCGCTTTAAACGAATACAAACAACAACTAAAACGTTATTCGAAAAGAGAAAAAGTATTTCGTTACATTATATTAAAAGAATTATATTCTTTTTTTTATAAAAAAAAAAGAATGATTAAAAAAAAATCGCAATTTTCGACCTAAATAAAGCACCAGACTTTCTCCTTAAATGTCACGGAACAGGTTTCGAAGTCTCAGTTGAAAGAGTTACACGTTTCGGTGTAATCAAGTTACTGATAGTTTTATATGTATATTACTGACTTATGATAACTTTAACGATCGTTAAGCTCAATTTAAAGATTAATCAAGCTTGCGTTCTAATGCGTGCGAGAGTCTTTCATAAAATAGTGTTTTTTTTTTTTTAACGAATTAAGTAACCAAAGATACAAAAGTAATTTCGTACGAACGTACATTAATTGCATACGTCGGCACAAATAGGGTTCGGGAGGGGGGAGGGTAAATTCACGCGAGGGCTGTTGCATAAAGAGAAATGGAAAAGAGGGACTAATGCTTGTGGACGATGTATAAAAACTATGATTGTATAGAGGATAGTTTGTACGATCGTTGCTACGATGGGCAAGTATCGGGCGTACTATTATATTATACGTATTTTTGTTAAATGGTACGTTTCGAGTGTATCGAGTGGCGTTTCTTATGCGTGTACATTTGTAGGACGATCAAAACTCACGAGTCAAGAAAAGTTTAGTAAACTGTGTCTGTCGATAGTATCGTCGTTGTCGAAGCGCTCTAAATTAGAAACTTTTTTTTTTTGTGTAAATTATTTGAAAAATGATGCGTTACATTGTACAGTAATGTACCTGTTATGCTCCTGTTACGACCATTCTTTTTCTTTGTCAAGTTATGTTTGAGTTCAGTTCTACAAGAAGTACGCTACCCCGCTCGAATAACTGTCACTGTCGGGTAACAAATAACTTGGCTCAGTTGCAGTCGTACGTACTCGAAAGTTAATTGCAACATTTATTAATGTATTCATCTCGGGATGTAATTTTCGGAGATTCTATACATTGAATATTTAAATTGAAACGAAGCACATATACGGTATATTAAAATATTTTATGCTTTACCGAATGAAAAATAGGTAACTATTTTTATATGTTTGTTTTCTTCTTTCTACGAAAGAACCATATAAGAGTGAGTCTCTTGAAGTTAGAATCGAATATTTTCGTTGTTTGTTGGTGATACGAGCAAGTATCCAAGGAAAGAAATGTTTCGTTTGGAGTAGGAAATAATATGAGATAAATCATCTTTTCTAAAATTTATAATTTTCAAAATCTTAATAGAGGTAGAAAAAACTTGTACATAGAAAAGTTCAATTTTTGATGAACTTGGTATTTAACATTTTTTTCCTATGTTCATTAGTTATCAAGAAATTTCATTCACAACATTGAAGGTAGTTGTCACTTGTTCGACGTAAATATTAGCCAACAAAGAGAATACGTGTTCAACATATTTTTCAACATTCTATTTATGCGTTAAATTTCATAAAAAAAAAAAAGGGAGATCGTCGGTTGGGTGATGATTCGCGTAATTAACAAATACTCGATACTGTCTGTAGTATAATATTTTTAATTCGGTAACTTTTCGAGATGTTGGAAATTGTTACATTTGTCGAAACTTTGGAATCAACTGTTTCCTTTCTCGAACACTTACTGGTATCGTCAGAAACAACGACGATGGACCTAACGTTGGGTGATTCGCCCCATGATACGCGACTAGATACGTGTAAAACGTGCCAAGACTGTCGTGTACATTGTACATAAACGATTCTGTGTCCTGTTGTTTGAGTAAATCAATGCCTTGCGTGTATTGTGTGCCATCACCCCATTATCGAGGCCTCATTTTACTTAAACAATGCTTCGTATGTTTATTACATGTTGCGTGTATGCCTAGATACGTATAAACCAGAGGATACGAGATTTTCACTTGGGAGATAACGTTTTGGCAAAACCAGATAACAAACGAGACATTTATGACAGTTTGTAAATTAAGCGTAGCCGAACGAAAGGGAGTAACTTTAAACCCTTGGTATTTTCTTTTTTTCTTTTTTTTTTCTTTTTCGGCCCATGTATCGACGAACAATTCGCCACTTTGTCGTTCTAGAACCTAGCCCAATGGGTTGTTACGTGCTATTAAATTTTGAAATGAAATATCCACATTACGGATAGATAAAGATTTTAACAAATAGTTACGAAATCGAACTCGCTTTTGGACGAGATACGCCGTACTTTTTAATTTGTCACTTGTATTTGAATTTGGGCAATGAACAGATTACGTAAATATGTATATAAATAAGTAAAATGTTGGATACAACTATTTACGTATAGAATCACGTATGTTTGCTGCTTCGCGTTGCGAACATGCATCCAATGTTTGTTTGTATAGATTAAATAATCCCGCAAAGTAAGATTGTTGCGTGCGTGTATACGTACATACTTGTAGTAATATTGTATTGACGGTATTCACATACGCGCTCGAGCACACTTTTGCGCTTTCTGCTCTTCAGCTGTCTTATGTATTTTTCGTTCTATTTTTATTTTCTGTAATGGTGTTCCTGTTCTTTTCTTTTGCTTGTCATTGTAACTATGTCCGGTTCTCTCTTTATTTCTTCCTTTTTGTGGCCTGTGCAAACATGACACGCGCACGCATACATTTGTATCATACTTGTACTTTTTCTTGTATTTCTGACTGTCAATATTTAGTAACTATGCTATAACACGCAGCGTCCCGCTTTATTCTTAACTAGCTTATCGGTATATGCGAAGCAAATCGAGAATTTCATTCTGTACAGTTGTACGAAATCATTCTTAACAGTTTCAACTAAATTGTGTAATATTTTCTGGGGCACCCTAATATTACGTTAAGCCTGCAGTTTGCTTCTCGTTAGCGTTGTAGGATCTTTTGCCGTTCGAAAGGATGGAAATATTTTTGTTTGTTTGTAGTACGTTTGATTTTCACGGTGCGGACGTTTACGTGGAAAATTTCATATTTATTCCTCACTGTCTGGAACAACCTAATGAGTTTAGGAGACGCGATTGATTTTGTTCGTTCGTTTCTGAAACGTTCTGTTTGTCGTCTGTTGAAGAAAAGGGGCTATCAATAATTGTCCCGTGTCGTTTGCCTCCCATTGTGCCACTACCTTGTAAAAACTTGTACCTCGGGCGTCTCTTTAAAGATGTTACGATGACGAATCGATTCGTAATTGTCACGGTAATTTTCTTTTAAGCATGATACAACGTACAACGAACCACGGCGTGCATTTCTAATCGCGAATATCGAACGGTCTGTACGAATCGTAAAGCACCAATAGGAGGCCGACAATCTTGAACATGACCTTTCTCGCTGTATTAAGATAATAATGTTACAGCAATAAACGTGTACGTTAGCATATGGCATATGGAGTATTCTTTTTCTACGAAATGGTACAAAACGCAGCAATCCTTTCGTTCGTTAAACGATTCGATGTTTGATTAGTAATCGTACTGTCGCTTTTTCTGTACCACGCGTGCAAAACCAAATTATACATTGAATCGTTTTACTACGACATTACTGCGTTTTCTTGCATATCATCCTTAAACCCCTGAATCTGATTAGGACTGTTCCAGACCTTACGGTGATGGTACGACGACAGTGGTATGATAATTGGTGGTGGTACTAACATTGTCTCGGAGCAAATCAAAGTGGGTGGGGAAGAAGATGGGAGAAAATCGGTTGATAATTTGTTTTGTAACGCGAGCCTCTAGCATGATAGTCGCAATTAGTAACATGCTCCAAAGCTAAAGTGATATAACTCTGAACACGCACAATTCTAACAGCGTAATGCACCGTCTGTAGCAGACCTAATCAGACCTAATCTCCTGTTTATCCTAATTTATTGTATAGTTAAATTGCTTTAAAATTGTACGAGCGTATAACTTTACCAGAGTATCGAGGGGTTACGATAGAGTGACGAACTGGAAAATATGGTTTTAGCAAAAATTTTGTTCGAAACCGTATATGGAATTTTATCAAATATTTATCTATTAACTAAAAAGTACATACGTATAGTTAAATAAAATATCTACCAGATATTGTTCGAAATCGTTTAGAATTAAAAAGAACAATGGAATTTTGTAATTCGCATTTTTATGGATTCTTATTTTGCGAAAGGTTCAACGACTTGCACGAGATCGTCTCTTTAGATACATTAAGAGGCGGCGGGGTCGTTTGTAGTTTTTACAATTCGGTATCGCAACTTTATTACGCTGAAACGTAGAGTTCGTTACCGGTAGATACAACGAACTGGTCGAAATAAATTTTATTACTTGACGAAATTGTGCCACTCGATCGCTTAAGATGCACGGTTCTAGAGTTAGATAACTATTGTTTTAAGGTACCGTCGCGTTTCTCCTAGGTAAGTACGGTGAGTTTCAATGTCTTTAAATGCGAAGATTACCAGGCAAGTACAACACGTATAAAGAAAGTAATACAACGAGTAACATGAAATAGACAGAAAAATGTATTAAACGTTAAATTACATTAATGTGACCTAAATATGAAAATGTTTATTATAAATAATAACACGTTTACGGTTGGCCTTTTAATTAATAGAATGATATATCATGATAGTATAATATTTATGAAACATTTTAACACTGGCCTTGGCTTCTCTCCAGTAAATAAATGCTAATTTGAAGAACATAATAGTCTATTATAGTGCAAGAAGAAATCAAATCACTTTCGGACTAGAAAGATACACCAGGTCGGTCGCGTACCATATAAGACAACAATATACCATACTTTTTACATTAATACTTATTCACCAAAGAGGATTCAAGATCAGATGGAATAAATATTTTGTGTCATCATTCTATCGATTGTCCGTGTACCAAGTAATAGAGATGTTAATATTTTCAATCGCGTTGTGTGTGTTTCAGGCAAGCCAACGAACGGTAGACCAAGAATACCTTCGAAGCAATGGAAACCAGGGATCGAGCGCATCGAGTTGGACAAGAAAACGATTCTCTCGACGGAAAATAGTCCCGTATCTCCGCCGTTTGTTCGCGCTCCCATGGAGAACCGATCGAAATATGAAAAATTGCCTTTCAACGCCGGCGATGCATCCAGTGACAGCGACAAAGACATAACTCGGGAACGAATCAAGCAACAGAGAAGACGGGGTAAGAGCGGGCTTCGCAGGAAGAGGAAAGTTATGCAGGGTGTTATAAAAACTACTCTGGCGAATAACGACGAATCCAACGACTCGATAGGCTCAGCCAGCGATTTGAGAATCAACGACGACGAGGAGTGTAATGATAACGGTGGTAATGTTCGCGCGAACGGCGTCGATAGCAACCAAGAACAGGAGGACGACGAAGAGGACGAGTGTACCGACGACGACGACGACGACGACGACGACAACAACGAGGACGTGGACGAAGACGAGGACGAAGCTCGCAAGAATTGCGCGAGAATGGATGAAAATGTCTTAGAGAACGTCGCTGTTCACGGCGAGGAGGATTACAGAAGATCCAAGAGGCATTATCGAACGCAACCATTGTCGCGTGTCGACGTGGATCCGGTCGTTGGCCACGAGTACGGAGAGAAGCCTTTGCTATTGGACGACGAACTGGATCCTGAATCAAGACCGAAAGGATTGTACGGTAATCCGTTTGCCAGCCAGCAGTATTGTACGAAGCCTGTGCAGGTCGAGGGTGCCGGTAGCTCGGAGACGTCGGACGAAGACGATCTGTCAAATAATCGATTAAAGAAACTCGAGAAAGATGTTTTTGCGTTGGCACCGTTCCCACGATTTGGCACTTGGAGAAGAAGCGTCGACGATCTGGAGAAGGACACGAAGAACATCGAGCAAGTCGAGCCGAACACTCCGTTGCAACCGCCTATCCCAATTTTCGGTTCTACGTCCGACGCGGATACGGACGACAAAGCTGTAGCAAAGTACGATTTGCCACGACTCGCGAGCAACGAAAGTTACGAGGACACGAGCTTTTCATCCAGAGAAACGCAGCAACCACTTCCGTTTCGAGCGATCTCGAGTATCGAGCTAACCGCCGTTGGAAAGAAGATAAACGAGACGAACGAACGAAAAGACGGGGATAAACGCGAACAACTGGACGAAGAGACCAACGTAAAGGATCTGTTCGGCTCGTCGCCGTTCAGTCCAAGCGGTTTTGCGAATCCTTTCGCCAATCGCATCGTTTCGAATTACGCTACGGAGGAGGAATCGAGCGGACCGATCCCCGCATTTGCGAATACTGGACCGCTGTATACGAATAGCGTTCGCCATCTGACGCAATCGGTCCCGGCCGCGAATTCAAATTTCAGCAACGTGGCGGACGACTGCGATCGCTTCGCCGGCTTGAAGGCCTCCAAGGATATTTTCGGTTCCATTCCCTTCGACGAATTCGCACCACTGCGAACCAACGAACAGCAGAGATCTGGTTCTGTCCAGAGACCGTACTCCCAGCCACCGTTGCCGATGGCAAGTTTCGTCGACGAGACTCTGAACGCAATATTGTCAGACAAGTCGTCCAACGCCGCTCGATCGACGTCCATCGCGCAGGACACCGCATACTCGATCCAAACGGTGCAACATACTGCTCGTATTACCGTACAGACTATCAACAGCGTATCGAAACCGGACATTACACCCGACATTGTCTCGCCGATGTCGCCGGAACCGCTCGTCGGAGACGATACACCGAGACACAAGAAAGACAGATTTAAATCGGAAAGGTCCAAGTATCATCTGATCGATGAAAACCACGGTGACGTTGTAAACGTTTTACCGTCGAGCCTGTTGCCTCACAAGGGCAAGTCGGTCTGTCTGAAAAAGTCACCCAAGACAAAGAAGTGCTCCATCATTGCTGCGGCTGGTTTCAGCAACATGAGTTTCGAGGATTTCCCGAGCGACGAGAACGAGGAGAAACAAATCACAACACCTCAGAGGATCGCACCATTCGAAGTGGTCAGGGAACCCGAGAAACGTTTCGGATCGCTCAAGAGAAGAAGTAACCCATTCATTTGAGACCAAGACGACGGTACAAAGAGAAACATCGCTAAGAATACCTATACGGGTATGAAGAAATTTACATGATTTCACGCTTTTACGGCAGACTCCCCCCTCAGATTCCCTCTACAGAAATGTCGAAAGTACGTCGATAGTTTTAGCTCGTGTCACCAGTGTACGAAGTAAAAACAATTGAATCGTTTGAAAATCAATATTCGAGTAAAGTATACGTATACATACAGTGTTTCCTCGTTAACTGATCGTACAAGAGATCGGACGAAGAGAAGCGACTTTTGTATTTATAGAGAACTAAGATGTTCTCTCCGAAGTATTGTAAATTATATTTTTGGCAAGTATTAAGAAGAGTAAGTAAAATATTTTTTTTTGCCATTAGGACCGTGACAAAAGCCAGAAACAGAGGAAGCAAATATAAAAATACAGTATTGCCTAGGACCAAGCTCTCGTTCTCGCTCTCGCTCTCGCTCTCGCGTTTCGATGAATTTTCACCGAGAAGACCAGACCAGTGAATAACATAAAATCTTACATTTTTATTACAAGATGAAATATTTAATGCAGACAAGTTATTTGGTTAACACTAGTTCAGTTATCGAGGAAAGAGTTTGATCAATTAGCGAGATAGTATATTAACACAGACCTAACCATGGGTATCGATGAAGACTAAAATTTACGATAACGTACTGTGCACGGTTAACAACAAGTCATATGGAAGGAATGCGGGTTTCATCGATTATAAGAAAAATAGGAATGCCCACTGGCAAAAGTTTCATATAGTATGTACAATATTCAGTTTCATATTAACGACTGAACGCAGAAAACCTCTCTTGCCTCTGTGTCGTTCCATAAGATTTGTTTGTCAATCGTGCACAGTACGTAAAGTACGTATACAAATACGTAGAAAATTGATACGCGATTTTCGTCCAATGATAGTTTACTCATGAAACGTAATGTAATCGAAGGTAAAAGTCCTTGCGACCATTGTCGCTTGTTTCTTTCATTACTTTTCCAAAAATTTAGTGTTTGCGCATAGTCGCATGTAAGTTTGTACTTACAGAAGAAAAGTATTTGTACCAGAAACTGCCAGAATCTGTCTGGTTAAAAAAATTACAAATCAAACTTGTAAAAAATGTAACTCGCGTCGTTCAGGAGATACCGATTCGTGCAACTAGCGCGTATAAATTCGACAATTCGAATAATAAACTAAATCGAATGTCGATTTTGTCAGAATGTTTTTTCAGCGAACGAATCCAAGTTGCAAAATACGAAAGAGAAAGAGCGCATATAAAGACAGCTCGTACATCTATTTTTGCAACCAAGCATTTTCGCTACGTTTGTACTTTGAAATTTCTAGATTTCTACTACTACGATCTAGCAGTTCTTACAAATGAAACAGTTTTTCTAAGAAAGTAAATTAATAGCCAACAACAGACGTACACGATCGTGTGTGTGTATATTGCTCATGTCCAGACTTTTCCAAGGAACCATTCTTACGAAACAGAAATATGTATTCTGCAATTATGAAAATTCCGACACGGTTACAAGGTACCGCAGGCCACAAAATTATTTGCGTGTGCAAATAATTTAAAAATACTATGCAGAATAAAAAGACAATAAAAGGATTTAAATGTTTGTTTAGTAAGAAATGTTTTTATTCCGGGTGATTAAAGTCCCGTCACTAGACTCTGAAAGGAAGGCCGCCACACCTAAACACTATGGCGTTCCAACATATAAATTATAAATTTAATTTTATTAATTTTCTAAATCTAAACTAGATTTGAACCATTACTTTTTTTTTTTTATAGAAACACTCTTTTATCGCCTTTTTATTTTGCATATTTCCAGTAAATTGCTGTTTGTGCCAGTAATTTTGTGGCTGATCGTATCTACGTCTTTTGAAACATCGAAACGGCGCAAGAGAAATACGTAGCATCGAAGAAACTCTTGAAATGTTTAACTTTATTCTACCGTAGAAACAAGTTGTACACGATTCGCGACACGAGAAATATTTTTTCAACTTATTTACCAATCGCTCGTTCGCTGGAAAGAAACACTAAACGTCGATATCCCTGACAATCGTACGTGTCTACGAAACGAATATTATAATACGTACATACGTAGGATTAGTTACTACCATACACGCGCGACCGGTTCAAGTTTGCAGATGTACCTACGCGTGACCCATGATTACCGAATTTCAAAATTTCAAATAACTTCTGTTTCTTCATTCAGCGTGTTTAACACATTAAAAAGATACATCGAGAGTGAAAGTACACGATGGTTTTAAAAACTGGACTATACATAGATACAGAAGGGGTAAAAGTTCATACAGAAAACTGTAGAATGGTTTAACGAGGATCGCTCGCCTACCCTGTACTCTTCTAATTTCTTATCGAGAGCGAAAAGGGAAAGACAACATTACTTGTTTGGTTGTCAGAGTTATCCCACCACTGTTGACTGTATAATCTGAGAAACGATACTCTAATCTCGCAGAAATACAGTGGATCCGGTTAAGCCACTCTGACAGAAGTCTTCCCAGTTCCTAAAATCACCTTGTATAGTTTATCAATAAAGAGACAGATCAGAACACTTTAGACAATATGACAAAAGTATTTGTGTAATAATCGGTATATTCCCATGTATTCGCGTACGCGTACAAATTCATACATGTACGCTGGTAAATGCGTATTTATCTAATGGAAATGTAGATACTAGGTAATACATAATTAGGTGCCTTTCTTTGTTAAGTAGCGTTTAAAGCTTGTACTCTCTGCTGTTGTGTAGAATATAAACAATGGGATGTTTTAATATAAACGGAGTCAATTGTATTAAGCGTAAGAGTTACTAAGATAAAGTTTATGTTGGAATTTCAGTTCCTATACGTAGCTATTCAAGTTAAGCGCACGAACGATAAGCTTCGATCTTATAAACTTTATTAAAAGGGAAAAGAAACCATGAAAATAATGTGCTTGTAAAGTAGTTGGATCGAACTTGATCAGATTCGTTCTGGGAGTATGTTTGTGCAGTATTGGTAGGGTAAAAGATTGGTGCTTCGGGAGGGTTTATTTGTACGTCGTAAAAGTACTGCTGCAAGCAGCTATAAAGAATGCCCGTGAATGATGTTCACGATGCGAAAGAAATCCATCTTTTTAGTCATTAATTTACACGATTCGAAATCCAGTCCATAGCGAAATAATTTTTTTAAACAATTCCAATCGATGAATCTGAATTCCATCCAGGGCATTCTCTTCGACTCTTCAGTATACATGTTATATATACCGTTTCAAGAAGAACAATGTTCAGTGATACGTATTGCCGATAGTATAATAACATTACACATTCCGCATTGCCTGCTCGTTATTATATTTATGTATATATTACTATGTGTTAACCTTGGTATAGGGAAATGTAAACAAAAACGCATTTTGAGTTTTACTTAAATTTTTGTCACTGCCCTTGACACCAGACCAGTTACAGTATTTATTTGATGGTGTTCAGTGAAGCGGTACTGTCTCGTTAGAACTCGTCTAAATATAAAAGGATTCGCGAATATTCTTACCCTCTACAAAAGTTGACGCAGTGAAACAAAATTGTTGCCAAACAATTTTCAACATAAACAAATTCTCATTAAAGGCATTTAAAAGACTTGCTGCTACGTGTCGAATTTCTCTGCCTTGGCTGTTGAACATTTGCAATAATTTCATATTTATGTATGTACGCGCGCGCGCGCGCGCGCGCTCGTGCGTGTATGTCTCCTCTGTACGTACGTGATAAATTGCAAGATGCATTCTTCGCATTTGTTTCTTTTCCTTGTTATTTCACACGAGTTAATAAGAGAAAAAAAGAGACGGATAAAAAGTTGTAAAAATGTGATGCTTTGTGATGATATTCTAGTAAAACATAATGTACGCAGTATATGTATAATAAAGCTGCGTCACTGGTATTATCGATTGTGAGAAAATGAGCAGGTGAAAAAATAAGACAACTGCACTAGTGTACAAAAAGAAGAGATATGGACGAGTGATCTTATCTGTGTATAAAGTGTGTAGAGCACTAAAACTAATTGTATTGTTATACGATAATTGTATGACCATTATGCATTTAGTTTAAGTAAATAAGAAAAATATATGCGCGTACGCGCGCTCGTGTGTAACTCTATATTGTTCGTTATTCGACCTACCGATGGTTTTATCGACTAAAACGTTTTCTGACCAAATACGATTCATAATTCCTTACAGGGTCGAGCTTTCTTTATCGTTGTAATATTTATCAAAGTTTTGTGTATTCGAATAATCGAACAACTCCATAATTCGTGTATTCGGCAAACATTATTCGAACGAATCCATTCCTAATTTCAGCTTTTAAAAGGGACTGTCGTTTCATTTACGACAACAGAGTCTCTTACGCGCCATAGTAACATTTAAAAGAAACGCGAATACCCAAGTACAGACATTTAACCACGTGGATATTATTGACAATCGTAGAGCGAAACCGGTATCAATTTGTCTGTCGCGTTGCCAATCGGTTGTATCTGGTTGTAAATAATCCATAAAGTCAAAGATCGCCCCGCACGAAAGTCTGTGATGTATCACCTGTGGAAGAGGACGACGAATACGTATATTTAACATGCATGACACACAAGTGTTGTGCGTTGCTAACAAGTTGCCAGCTGGAACAAAATGTGGGTCCGATTGATTGCAACGAAGTAGGCTTGACTACGAAGTAGGCATTACACATCCGCTAATTGAAGAGCACAGCGTCGTCTGGATTGCCAACTTGTTAGCAATGCACAGTACATACTTGCACGAGGAGAGTTTTCAGAATAGCCGACCTCAGCCTCGCGACCTGTGGAGCTCAGGAGTTGTATAAGTCTTCTTCTATACTGCTCACAGGTTTTATAGTAACCGTCCGTCATTACAACTGCGTGCGCTAATGACAAGCAACACAATAAAATTGCGAGAAACACAGCGGGTATCCATTGTTTATACGGAGTTCTTCTTTTAGGCCTGACGACCACTGTTGTTTGAACATTGTTCAAGCTTCTGCGGAAAAGAGAATCGTGAAGCGATTTCCACACCCGTGCGCACTCTCCTGGTCACAGGTATCTACCGATTCCTGAGAAGCAATATGCACGGACATTCGTATGATATGCGTAAGTGATGCGTACCTCTTGCTGTCATCGTAGATTCGTACAGGCTCGGCCAAATTTCTATTAATACAGCATCTATATCCATGATATCCACCGAGACATAAACCGATCAAAATTGCAGGAACCAAGCCGTAAACACCAAAGTGGCAGAGTTTCGCATCTCCTCCCATAAAAGTGCTAAAGGTGTTAATGCCGTATAGTATACAATCGCAGTCGATGCTGATGCAAACATCCAGCGTCCATGCCCAATATTGCCAAACAGTTACCAGGCTAATTAACGATGTCACGGAGAAGATCGCGGATGAAACGTAGAGCACACAGAGTATAAACTCTGCTCGCCACTCTTTCATCGCGTTCCCTTTTACGAAAAGAAAATTCCACCTGAGAACGAATACGAAATTTTAAGCAAATGATTCTCTATCTCAAAAAGAGCTTGCCCTTTTAAGTCTCGTCGTTTTTTACTTGTGTTACAAACGAAAAGTTGTTCATAATTCTGGGAATATTAATTTGTCAACCCATGTTTATCAGAACTTTATTCCTTCATTTGACTAATACTATCTGCGTTGCAAATCCTTTCACCCTTTTTTCAAAACACCCTGTATGAAGAAACACGCATTGCTCCACAGCCTCGATATACCGTGTTGTAACAAACGGTCAGTTTCGATCGGATAAATATTCTCAATAGCTACTGTTCTCACGAGATACTATTTTTGTGATAACGATTCACCGGTGTATACCCAAATTTTTCAATATACAGAGTATGGAAATCGAATTGCTAGACGAGCCGGCAATATGTTCGACGGTAATCGATTTTTTTCCACAACAGCAAAGCGTTTAATTGCGAGTCGTTAATGTTAGTTTAACAGTAAACAGGTACGTACCGCCGTAAACTAAACCAGACCGGGTTAAACTGAACGATCAGCCAGCTTTAAATATTTGCAGTGCGCGTGCCTTTTGAGTAAGGATCGCGTATGAAAAGAACAAATTATATTAAAGATATCAAATAACAATCAACTATTAAAGATACTCTACTTTTAATTATTCATTAGCACATTCATCCCTGTCAATTTATTCTTGTATGATGGAACTGTGCGCCTCATAACGAAGAAAATGATCTAATGATATAATTGCTTACCGTTACAATAGATCGTATCTCGAAGAGAAAGAACCTCTTCCTAATCGCTAACGTTTTTCAAACGATTTTCATACATGTCTTAAATATACTTTTTCTTAAAGTATTATTTTCCCGTTAATTCTAGAGAAACCTTGGCACACTGGGTCTCGTCTGTGCATCCGTTAATACTGCTTGCGTGTTCTTCTTGTTCAAATAAGCCGCGGATTTTCGTTAATACTCATCGATGCAATATCTACGAACGCCAAGGATCGTAGAGATTAAAGACAAATATTTACACAGTAGGAATGGCTTACCGCATATTTTTTCAATAAATATTCACGTTTCACAATACAGTTCTAACAAACGACAAATGATATTCGTTCGAACGTGACAAACCGGAAAAGGAACAGCTTATTTTCGTTTTGCTAATTCCCCTTTACATACACCTTACGAATCGAAAATGTCGTATTCTTACTTGCTCTATGCATATATACGCACATACAGATAGCATGACACATCCAATGATACAAAGAAAAAATATACTTTGTACCTACAATGCGACGAAATCCAAAACTTTGAACAATACAACAAATTTGAATAATCGAGCATTACCTTTTCTAGTTTTTCGTTGATATATATCAGATCAAAGCCTGCACGACCGATGTGAAACGTGAGAATACTTAGCAGTAGGGAGATAAACTTTGATAAGATTATCGTGCGTTACTGACACAATGGTAATCCAGGTGCTGTAAACTGTGAATTCTGTTTGTGTTAGAGATACACGTAGAAATCTAAAACTAGAAATGAATATGAAGTAATAGTAAACTTAACCCATGTAAAAACACATATAGATACTGCTGCGCACAATTTTCTTTATTTATATTACAGACTGGCTATGCGTATTTCGATAAATTGTTTATTCTATAGTATCGTCCAAGGAGATTTTCTATGTACAAAACAAGTCGAATTCGTTGTAAATTTCTAGTAATTTGGAATCCTGCTTAGATCTCACTTTAATCTGAAAAAAACAAAATGCAACAAAGTATGTAAGAATACGAGAAAACGTATTTCATACTGCTCTTAATTTTCTCGAATTCATCACCCAAATCAATCGAAGGAAAGATTATACTCTCCTAAAATGCATAATAAAAGTAAATTTACCAAAAGACCAAGTTTTTATTAAGCAAATATTATAATAAAGGTAATGAGATATTTGTCTCGCAAAACAATTTTTATGCAAGGGCAAAATAAAAATAACTTGTTTTATTTCTTCTATTTTGAAATGCATACGTTTTTAGTAAAACTTTTAGCCTCTGATTATGTAAATATAGAATTGTACACTATGCTCGAAAAGAAGATATTACTCTTTCAAATTCGACCGTTTTATTTCAACGAAACGATCAAACAAGTACGAATTTTTAACTATAACTTATCCTACTATTAAAAATTATGAGATTAATAGGATACTGTTATGTAAAAAAAAATGTCTGATACGTACGACGCATAATTAGAATCCAACGCCACTACTTATCACATGGTAACTATTTGATTGATAAAACAAAATGATTTATACTTTATAGCAAGCTTTATCTCTGTAAAAGTAATTGCCTCTATTTCTTTTTGTATTGACTGCAGAATGCATATATTAATAAGAGTATTGTTTTAAGACTATCGATATCCATTAATTCTGTCATACTTTGATGAACTTTGATAGTACTAAAAATGTATATATAAGGTGTTCACACTATAACGTTGGTATTAGAAGACTGCAAAGCTTTATCCTCTTTCATTTTTTTTTTCTTCTAGTGTTTACTATTTATGGAAAAAAAGCGACTAGTACAGCGTCAACACCCTAAATAGATCATTTAAACAAAAAGAGCTTTAGTAGGAACACTCTGAAAATGTACAACATAGTTAGAGTTTTTGCTGGTATACACACTGTCTTACGCTGGATTAATGCTGCGATGCCTTAATTCCGATAGGGTTTCTTGATTACTCCATAAACAATATATCGATGCTAGTCCTAGTCCGATGCAACCGCCTAATGCACACTTCCTTAGACCAGCTGAAAGAATCAAATTATTACTAGCACTGTTCAGATACCTATATATGTGGAAGCTGTTCAAACAATACACACTTGTGGATTTAAACAGCATGCCTGTTGCTGTTGCTGCTGCTAGAGTATTTAACGAATCATCTGTTCCTCTTGCCCAAGACAGAATTACACCGAAACCACTATACATCACAGATACTATTCCAAATGTGTTTGCCAATGAAGAACCACTTTTCATCACATGATTGATTAATCTGTAAAGAAGGAATTACATACTTTTATGGTAATTTACTATATTACTGCAGCTCGTAGTATTTTTCAATCGACAAACAATAAATATAATTTAAATTACATACTGAGTTCTCCTAAGCTTGCCAGTTTGACCAGCTAACGATGTTGCTTTAATACCTCTATATAAGCCTGTTGCACCGCCAATTCCAGCTCCTGTTATACACGCTGCGCCAATCTGACTGAAAGCTAATTCAAACCGACCTCTTTGTTTTGAAACACCCTCCGGAAATATATACTCAGGTTGACTTGGAGGTAGATATGCAGGGTCAAAGTTCAAATAAGGACTAAGTGGTGTTAATCCTTGCTGAGATGTAACTGATAAACATCATAACATAAACTGCCATAGAGTCTGATAATAATTACAACGGATTTGTTTCAAATAATATTCTAAGAAAATTTAATTATAATATTATTTTGTATAATAACTGTGTCATTGTAGGTCCCACAAAATTATATATATATAGTATGGATTATTAGGTATTTTATCCTTTAAAAATCCAATATTATAAGAAAGTTTTGCTATTATTAATATATATATGTTACCATTTCCATAGAATGTGTCATCAGAATTAGGTTGTTTCAAAATAGATGAAGAATTACCAAAAATTTCTGTGTTTACATCATTACTGATTAAGGACATAATTCACTGTGTAAGATATTTAACAAAACTACTACATTTGTACCATTTTGTAAATCAAAAACACGCTAAACTATCATAAATAATACCAAATAATTATTTAATCATACGTCATTTTTTATATGCACGATAAATTCACATAACAGTTTTCTGTCCTGTTGACAATTTTCAATTATTTATTATTGATTAAAAAATGTTTCGTGAAATAATACTTATATCTTTATGATTTATTATACGATTTTACAGATGCACTGATGGTAATGACAGTGAAATATTCAATTTTCTGCAATATTAAAAATATGCTAACAGATATATGTAGTGGACGACAGCAGTTATTTTACAATACGAATTTAGGTTATATTTTCGTGTCGATTTAATCATATTTCATTAGTCGCATTTTGAATGATATAAATTTTCTATAAAAGACTACCCAATGGAAAACAGACATTATATAATAATAATAATAATAATAATAATACTTAAATTATTAATCTTATATCGAGAACCGACAGTAAAAAATAACGTGGTCTTACAATACTAAATGTATCAATAAATGTTAACTTACCTGGTATATTTAAATTACCGTATTTTTTATTATTTGACGCATTGTTTGCACTCTCATCGCGTAAATCTATCATTTTCAACGTCCACTCGGTCAAATTTTATCTTCCTTGATTACTTTTATAATAAATACTTGCAACGGACACGCTCATTCATACGCTTATTTCCAAAAATTGATTAAGATCAAGCACCCTGAACATGTTGAGGATACGAATTTACTTTAGCGCGTTTAGTTTACATCGCCGCCACTTTAGCATCGGTAACTGTAACCAAAAATACAGTGACTCGACAAACTTGGTTCATAATATCGCGTTACTCTATGTTACTGTTACGTAGAATTAAAAGTGCATAAAGTAAATGAAATGAAAAAAATGCAATTTTTACTAATAATATGTGAATTTATAGTAAAAATACTACTTTTCCGAATGTAATTCCACTATTTCGTATGTACGATTCCAACGTAAGAAAAGTCAAGAAAAAATTTTGCAAATCTATTTATGGTGTAATAACGCATAGGAAACATGTTTGGGCGTTATGCTGCAAATTTAATATTATCTGCCTATAATAAACCTCCTTATAGAAACTGATTATTTTGTCAAGTATTTGCGTTAGACAAAAATTTTAAATAATTCTTCAAGATACATATACATATGTATACATACATCTTGTTTTCAGTTTTATTTCTGTCGACTGGAAAGATATTTTTTAACGTGCTGCAGGAAGTCGCGTTGTATGTAAGTAAAATACGTAATAAAGTAAGAATTAGTAATATTTACTACATAAGATGGTATAAATATTCAGTACATGAATACTACACATGCATTTGCGATGAACGTGTTGAGATTTACGTTCGCGGCACGTAACAATAATTCATTTTTGAGTTCCAGTATATTCTTTTCGTACTGTATGTGCACGTGGAAATTTTTTCGAAAGAACAGAATAACAACAGCAATACAAGTTGAACGAATACGCGAAGCGAATATCGATCTCTTTTCCTGTTCTTGAAACTTTCATATCGTATCGATGTCATCTACTAACTCAAAAAGTGGAGGGGAAAAGAGCTTTAAAGACAAAAGCGACCTCTGTTGTTGCAACGGCCGTGCATCAAACTATGCGTTGCATTGCTGTCGAAAATGGCGTCGGGCTCGGAGCTGCCAGAATATTCGTCCCCAGCAAAACGACGAAAAGTCGACGGCAACGGTTACATCGGTACCAGCACCACGAAACCTGATTTCCAAGATTGTGAGACGTCGCATGATACTCGGAACGAAGATCTCGAAGGTATTTTAACAAAAATATGGTCAATTCATGAATGAAATTTGCAAGATTGCAAGATGGCGGTTAAGAAGGCGTCCACTCGCCTTCCGTGATCGTATCATTTGCTCGTAGTCGACGCGGAACTAGAGCCGCCATGACAGTTTCTATGTAAGTACGTCGTAAATTTCGTTTCGCGCGATTCATTTTTAATTCGATCAAGTTTATGGTTGCAACGTTATTGAAATTTGATTCGTGACACGTAATAAAATTATTCGTTAATTGATTACTATTGAAATGTTCTACCGATTTATTCTTATTCAAAAAGAAATGTCTAATTGAAAACTGGTATAATGAAAATAGAAAAACTATTGACAGTGCAATATGAAATTGTGCTCTACGTTCAATGAACGCTCACAGATGGCACGATTTTCACTGCGTTGAGAGAGTATGTAGGTGTTTTGACTTGACATGATTAATGTCGTCCCGCCACTTTTGAAAATTTGAAAATCAATGTCACGCAACGAGATTATTTTCGTACGTAATATTTACAAGACAAATATAGTTATCCGGATTACTTTTTCATTTAACAAAACTAAAAAAGTCCTACAGATTATTTGGACGAAATGAAATTAATATATAAGCGTTTTTTTTTGTTGTTTATAAAGTACGAATATTTATAACAATAAATAGCCGTTCGGTCTATTGTTATTTGCCGAACGAGAAATTTAAATGAACATCGAATGCTATTGCAGAAACATATGGAGGAGATAGCGGGTTCAATGAATTGAGTGACGAATCCAAATCAACTTCAGTTTCTCCAGATGCTACAAACTTGACAACAACTCCGTCTAGAATTGATTCCACCAGTGATGACACTGGTTGTCCGTAAGTTTTTTTTATCTTTTTTAATCTATTTCAATCATCTGTGCTGGTACTAAGTCATAAATATGTGTGACTAAACTGTACACAGTAATTCGAAGCAAGCTATATCTTGTCATTAGGAGTTTTGGCAGAGTCAAACAACATCATCGACACATATTGTTTCAGAATCGATATTGCAGATGAAAAAAACGAAGTGTCGTCAACAGTTTCAAATTTATCCGATTTATCTGG
Organism: Colletes latitarsis; assembly: GCF_051014445.1. NCBI lineage: Eukaryota > Metazoa > Arthropoda > Insecta > Hymenoptera > Colletidae > Colletes > Colletes latitarsis. Next base: position 32,463,761 of record NC_135142.1, on the reverse strand, counting down.
ACTATCTGACTTTTCTGGTGAAGGAGAAGTCAATCATCAATGGAGAAATGCATCTTCATGGGTTCAAAAGCAAATGTTGATAGGTGCTGATCCTCGAGATCTCCTGCATCATCTCCTTATGGATTCTACTCAGATTCCAGAGCAGGTCGACGACTTGACTCTTTGGAAGGTGCGAGCGAACAAACTGTATTGATTTTATACTGTAACATATTTGTTGTTTCTTTGAATACTTATCAAACGTTTTATATATACATGTTTCAGATTATAGTAAATGTGATGTCTGAACCACCGCGTCGTCAGAAGTTGAGGCACATAAATACTTTGTCGGATGTAGTCAGATTAATACGTAATAGTAAAAGAATTATAGTCTTGACCGGAGCGGGTGTAAGTGTCAGTTGTGGCATACCAGACTTCAGAAGTAGAGACGGTATTTATTCCAGACTGGCTCAGGATTTTCCAGATTTACCCGATCCACAGGTACAGCGAGTAAAACGTTTCAGTTCAATGTTTAAATTATCAATTATTTCCAAATCTCTTTTTAGATTGTTGGAAATAATTTTGATTTTCGTCTTCCTTCTTTCAGGCTATGTTCGATATTAATTATTTTGGTCAAGATCCAAGACCGTTTTATAAATTCGCACGAGAAATTTATCCTGGACAATTCAGACCTAGTCCTTGCCACAGGTTTATTAAAATGCTCGATAAACAGAAGAAGCTTCTAAGAAATTATTCGCAAAACATCGATACGCTCGAACAAGTAGCGGGCATTGAAAACGTGATCGAATGTCATGGTGAGTGTATGCGCGTATAAAACGGATCTTATTCAAATTTTATGAAATCTTCCCCTATAGCTTCTAATTTTGCATATTCGTAAATTTATATGATCATTGCCAATTTTTATTATCGATTTTTCTCCAAGTCTAGAGATGGCGGGGTGAGAGTGGTGAAAGTACTACCCGACGAAATTAAAAGTACACATGTCGTTTTAACGGTTAAAGATATTTTAATGAGATTTGCGTTAAGAATATTAAAAAAATCACTGCTTTCTAGATAATACTTGGTTTCTATAGACCGTCGTTATTATACACGACTCGTATCATTTTTTCCGACCAAACAAAAATTCATATCAATCGTTAAAGAAAAAAAATTACTTTCTGCTGGAATTGTAACTTTAAATTTACCAAGTCTGCAGGTCACACAATCTATAATGAGAAAGATTGCAATAGACATTACAGCAAATGCTGCCGAATGTATTAAATCATGTTGTCGTAATGGTGTGAAAACTGTGCTCGTGTACTAGCTCTTATTGGGTATTTTGGATAACTGTGCATCTGGAAAAATTTTTAATTACCTGTTTTCTTACACAAAATCCATTGCAGAAAATTTCAGATGAAGAAGATGTCTAGTAGAAATACATGTAAGTACTATTATCCCATAAAGCGATAACCTGAAGATATTTATGTATCGTTAAAATATCTTGAATTGTTCAGAAATGTTCGCACACGCACACCACGCCTTTTCCCCTTTCGTTGCTCTTACTGCTTCTAGGTTTAGAGGAAACTTTACAACAGGAATTGATAATAACTTCCTCGATATGCAAATTTTGAAGTAAATTTATGGGGAGGGGGAAGGTTCATCGATTTTGAATAAGGTTCTTTATCAGATCAAATCTGTTTTATGTTCAAGGCTCCTTTGCCACTGCATCGTGTACGAGGTGTAAATATCAAGTAAAAGCTGACGATATCAGGGAAGAAATTTTCGCTCAAAGGATACCATTGTGTCCAAAATGCAGAGTTAACATTTTGCCACCTATATCAGAGATTAATCCTAATGAAAGTTACAGAGGTAATTATAAATATTATATTTGCGTACTGTTTGCTCATGCTGTGGTCATTTTATTATAGTTTTTTCAATAATATCTTGTCAATTTTTTATGCTATGGAACATTAGCTACCTAGTGATAGTTTTTGCTATTAGTCTTTCCTATAGCGCGTCGCGAGTCGGTGGCCATGTGAGAACATTATCTACTCTTTGCGGAATACGTCTTCGCTAAATGATGTTGCCATTTACTCTGATCTACGCATAAGTTGATACATCAATCGTAACTACGAGTAAAACCTTGGCTTGTTTATAAGCATATAAGGTAAACTTTTAAAAGTTGCATCATGTTACCCGTGCGTGCTGTTTAGCCAGATTTGCGGGGTATAGTTTACGACTCGCCGTTCAGACATTTGCAAAATTAATAGAACATGATGTGTTTGCGATCGAGTAAAACAGAAAGCGCAATCTGCTACGGCCAACGGCGAAACATAGCTAAATAGAAGTTTTCATGGGGAATTTTTCTAATTTACAGATTTGGTGACGCAGGGCATAATGAAACCAGATATCGTTTTCTTTGGGGAAGGACTTCCGGATGCTTTTCACGACGCGATGTCAAAAGACAAAGATGACTGTGACCTTTTAATCGTGATCGGATCATCGTTGAAAGTTCGGCCGGTAGCATTAATTCCTTCCTCTATTCCGTCTCATGTTCCACAGATTCTAATTAATCGCGAATCGTTACCGCATCTAAAGTTTGATGTTGAACTGTTGGGAGATGGTGACATCGTTATAAATCAATTGTGTCAGTTGTAAGTAACAAGCTCTTACTTTTTATTTTCTTTATTTTTTATTATTTATTTATTTATTTATTTATTTATTTACTTCCCTTATTTTTTTATTTTCGTGGTTCGTTACATTTCTATATTTTCTTATTTACAGAATGGGGGACAACTATAAGGAAGTATGTTGGAACGACATGATTCTTAAAGAAGCAACGCAACTTCTACCGATACGTTATTTGTCGGATGATACTTGGGAGCAAAGTCAAGACACAACAACGAATACCGTGTTAACACGAGACAGTGTTGAAACTGATTTCAAGCCACACGACTCGTGCTCTGTTGAAAGTCAAGACAGTCTTATGGTTAATAACAGTAGTGATGTCCAACAACGCGCCGAGTGTATAAACGTGTGCATTTCACCCTACCGCAGCAACGATCATGTTAATAATACAGAAGAGAGGTTCAGTCTCTTGGGGGACAGTCCGAAGAGAAGATTGGGCGAGTCGAGTGCTGAAAGCAGTCCGAAAAGAATGAACTTTGGTAGCAGTTCTACATTAGACTTTAACTCATCCTCTTCGATAACTGAGACCTCCGATTGCTCGACTGATTACAAAATTCATGTTGTGTCGGTGGAATCTACCTCAAAAAACAATGGAAAAGTTTATAATTTAGAGGAGTGTCAAGTATTTCCAAGGATAATCGAATTTTCCTCAGAAAATACGATTTTAGATTCTACGTTGAAATCGAATCGTTGTATGGAAAATACGATAGTGTCCGACATGAGCGACGATCGCACAACAGTACCCACCACTGGAATTGATAAAATTAATTTTAAACCAAGGCAAGCGTCTATCGATTCTGCGTTGGATTCTGGAATAGGAGATAGTTGTAACAGCGTCGATAGTCGAGAGGGGAAAAACGACAAAGACGAATTAAAAAATGGGAGACTAGAAAGGCACTGTTGGCAGACTAAAGTACGAGAAAGCATTGCTACGAGATTGCCAGGTAAGCACAATATTTCTTTTTTAATGCTTCCTCTTTAAAAAGATATCCTTTCTTTTTGTGGTTCAAAGTAACCAATACTTGTTATATAATTATTTCTCATCGTTTTTCAATTGCAATTATTTCCCAACAGAAAACTCATATTACCAACTAACACCTGGAAAGTATATTTTCCCTGGCGCAGAAATATATTCAGATCCCGAGGATTACGATCAATGTTCCCTTTCAATAAATTCTGAAAGTTCAGAGAGCGATAGTGATTCTTCGTCTGCGGTGGAAGAGGAGGAAGAAGAGGAGGAAGAGGAGGAGGAGGAGGAGGAAGAGGAGGAGGAGGAGGAGGAGGAGGAGGAGGAGGAAGAGGAGGAGGAGGAGGAGGAGGAGGAGGAGGAAGAAGATGAGGAAGACGAAGAGGAGGTTGAACAGCAAAGTGAAATAAATAAAAATGATAAGCTAGAAGAAACAAGTAGGTCTCAAAATAAAAACGTTTGTTGTTAAATTGAAAGAACGTGACTTTATTGTTAAATTAAAATACGTACAGGCCAGGGTAAGAAGTTGTTTCAAAGTACGAACGTCAAAGCTGATACCAATATCGATGGCGAAGAGATAAAGTGGACAACAAGTAGTATTTACAGTGGTGTACAAGATTAATGGGAAACTGCATTTAAGAAGTGACAACCTTGATTTTTGTTACTCTGAATCCAAGTTTCAAGTTGGATGACAGAAACGACGAATAGTTGGAAAAGAGTGCAATTCTTACCAGTTAACACGCGTGTAAACACACCTCGCGCAAAGGTACGGATGTTTGCTTTCCCATAGGGCTTATGCTTTTTTAATGGGATCTGTTTATGAAGCAATAGAGGAAGTTGTTAAACAATTTCTCGAGTAAGCAACGCGTTTTGTTACGAAGCACAAGACATATTCAAACTTACTATGATTTTCTGTTTCGTAGCAACAGTAGGAGTAACGTTGATTTAAACTTTTTATCAAATTTAAAATATATCTTTAAGAAAGATGCTTCTAGATGTAAAAATGTGTCGTTGTAAACGAAGCAATAAGTTCTGTATCTTCTAATTTATATTTTTAGAATGCAGAAATTGAGTAGTATTTTCATCGAAATTATCGATTCGCGTTACTTTCGAGATACGTATCAGTTGGTATAAGCCCCGGCGAATAACGCGGAAACATTAAAATTCGTTCTGCTTCGTAAATCTACTTTATGAACTGTCGGGATGGTTTTAAGTAAACGTCTATAGATTTGAAAAATCGTTTCCCTGTGAAAGTGTCCAAAGAGTAATAATTTAACCAAAATTTGCAAGAATGCATTTCAATAGAGATATTTGATATTTATCAAATTATCGTTATTAAAAAAGAAGCATTCGTTATGAGATAGTGATGTAATATATGTTTAGCTTCGACAGGCTCTTCGTAATGAATTGAAACTAAACCATGACTTTTATTCGCATACCATATTGATGGCCATCTTTTCGTTCATCTATTATTCTATAAACTAATCTAGTGTTTTATGAACGAACATTTACACGAGACGACGGTGCCCTCCCTATTCGTTCGTTCATAATAAAGAAACAACGTTTAAAAAAAGAAACAAAAAAAAAACAAAAATTAATTTTATCATAAATTGTAAATACTCTATCAGGAGAAGTAGATTAGTTGTTCAGAATATCGTGCAATTGTAGAAAATGAAGAAATTTAGAAATATTAGTACTCTCGAAGAAAACGCATATAAATTGCGAAAAAAATTCGAATACACAACAAAATGACGAATGTTCCCGCGGGTGTAATAAACGGTCGTAAAAAGTGATTTTGTCTCAATTCAGAATATTTTGCAGATTTGTTCGTCAATACGCACGCATGTAATGTTGATTTTTTATAGAAAATAAAATCAAGCATTTAACGGATCGTCCCGAAAGAAAGTAACGGTAAACAAGTTTAATATTTCTCTTGTAGTAGAAAGAAAATGTAAAAAAATGAAAATATTGCAAGATTAATTAGTATTGATTTCAATACTAGTACAACTTGTCCTGATCGTTGTCGCTCTTACTTGTACTACTATAACTAAATACTACAACTATCGTTAGTCCTTCCACTGTTACATCTACTGCTACAAAAATTACTTCTTACTTATTAGTAATTATTTATGTTTTTGTAAATTATTGCCTAAGTTGGAAGGTAAAAGAGAATCCTAGATAATCGAGAATCATGTATTTTTAAGTAGTTTATTTGATAACATAAGAAGACATGAATAGAAAGTGTTAATTCTGTCACAATACTTGTTAAAAGTATATCGGTGCGTTCAGAGCAGCATTGAACGAACGAACGTAGATGTAAGTACGTACTACGACGATGTATACGTATTAATCGTATTTTCAAGAATACGAACAGGTGCTTGCTCTGTGTATAAAAAAACGAATTCTTGTTAGGAGTGAAATATTTCAATCACAGTGACAGATGTCGACGTAGATGAGAAACAATCTAGATATAGTTTTAAGTTTTAGCAATAGATTTCAATATCCGGGCGCAGAATTAGTCGCAATGGTTTCGCACTGAATGTTTTTTTTAGTTTCGGTTTCTTTTTATTGGAGCACGGGCGAATGTACAAAGCAATGTTGGATAGCTTGGCATTGCGTGTTATTTTTATATGAACGAGAGAAGGTAGAATAGTAAACGTACAGGATTAAACGCAAGAAACCAGGAAAATGCGACGATATATTCGAGAAATTGCGTGGCGAATATAACCCGCGATCACGTCTCGAAGCTTATCGTCGCGAATATTTGTAAGGAACGAAACGGTTGTGTGAAAATTTATTATAATTACTAGCATGATAATTATTTACTACACCTTGTGTGTAATGTCTGAAACGCGCGCGTCGACGTGTAGGTCGTACACATGTACATACCATATGTATGCATATGCATCAACGATAAACGTGAATAAGTGGCGCAGCGAAACGAACGAGATTATCAGACCGCCACAGAATAACTCAACGTGTTTCTGATATGTGTATATATACATGCATACATATATATTTCCAATACATGGCATGAAGCTTTATTTTCTATTAGCAGGCCATGTAAAAGAAAAAGTAACGGAGGAACAATCAGAAAATTGAACTTGGTTGAAACGTCCTGAACGATTAAAGAGAGAGAAAGAACGACGAGGACTCGCTTAGAGGCTTGAAGAGAATAAATAAAACCAGTAATTTGGTTCCTCGCGGATACAAGTCAGTTTTATAAGATTTAGAAAGTTTATCTTCTGCTATGTACAAATGGCTTTATTTATCATTGTTTTGCAAATCGATACGCAAGTGGTACGGATTAGAATTCATCTTTTAAAGCCTCCATTCTGTGTTTATTTATTTGAGGTCTATATAGATAAATAATAAATAGATAGATAGATAGATAGATAAATAGATAGATAGATAGATATGCGAATGAGAGAATAAAGGAATGAATGAACGAATATAAGATATGCATACTATACGTACATAGGTGTCGTATATTACACGCGTGTGTGCATATGTGCAAATATTCGCGTGCCCAAATATATATATATATATATATATATTTGAATGTATGTATACATGTAAAATGTATAAAAAGTTGGTTTTAATTGGCTTTTAAAAATTTTTCAAAATATTTCAAATTCTCTCTCTCTCTCTCTCTCTCTCTCTCTCTCTCTCTCTCTCTCTCTCTCTGTTGATTGACTAGACGCACGAAGAGAAGTTGCGGCGTTATATAGATATTTTTTTGTCGAGTATACCATATCACACAAAGTACTATTGAATTTATATTGCAAAATCTATTCTGAATTCTATTTAAGGATTTACTTATTTTCTTAGCTACTCTTAACAGATAGTATCTATTAAAAAGTGGTTTAAATTGTATTTGCTCCTTGTTTAGATGGTATTAAATTGATATATGTAGACATACAAGTTTTATAATAACGCTATTATTCTCTACAGGCAGTGCGTAGTTTATCGCGCGCACAGTCGATTCAGAGAGAAGCATTAACTTGCAAAGATTTGACAATCATGCCAACTTTTTTTCCACAGTACTGACTTTTTGTATAAATGCGTCACATGTAAATATTTATTACTTTTACTTGTATAATGAATCGTAAATTTCTATCGTTTCGGCTGAACAGTGAAGAACATTCAATGTCCCGTTTTCTTTTTTTCCTTTGCGCCTCAAGATAAACGCGTCTCTTTGCATATTGCTTAGGCGTCAACCAAAATACGGTTTAATGATTTTCAAAACGGAGGATCTTCTCATCGTTTAGCCGACACGAAAGAACGAGGTGCAGAAGCTCTTAATTTTTTTTATAATTTGTTATTTAATGTAATGAATGTTATAAAAATGTTCTCTATTTCAGACGTTATAAGTTTTCTGTTTCTTTGGTATTATTAATGTGTAAGTTTATCTCCTAAATTAAACATTTTCTATGATAACAACTTTTTCGTAATACGTTTTCTTTTATTCCCTTACGGAATCCAAATAACATTGTAACTTGTAATCATTTTACAATTTTCCTGTTACTCTTCCCAGAAAATAAACGTAATTTCAACGCTGAACGTAACAATGAAGAATCGTTCTTTGTCAAGCACCGAATCAAAAACCTCGGAGGGTCGACAAAGACAAAATGACATATGCCCTCTTACCCGATTCACCGAAGCTGCCCAAAGTAAGTTCGGACCGTATCGTGGTAGTCGAGAGAGAGAAAGGCTCACACTTCCCTTCTCGCTCTTCAACAACTAATATCCGACCTCCCGTCAACAGGTCTCCGCTGGACTCTGCTGACCGCTGCTGACCACTCCTGTTACTTCTGACAACGTATAACGATTACGACTGGCTACTGTTAGTCTCTCCCAGCCTCTGCTGACCGTTGCTGACCATTCCTGGAATTTCTGACAACGTACAACGATTACTATTGACGTCTGCCTGCCTCCGCTGGACTCTGCTGACCGTTACTGACCACTCCTGTTACTTCTGACAACGTATAACGATTACAACTTGCTACTGCCTGCCCCTGCTGGACTCTCTGCTTGCCACTGTTTGCCACTGCTTGACACTGCTTGCTACTGCTAGCCTCTGCTGACCACAGCTGACCACCCCTGATGCTTCCGACAACGTATAACGATTACTACTTGTTACTGCTTGCCCCTGCTGGACTCTACTTGCCTCTGCATGCCTCTGCTGGCTTCCGTTGGCCTCTGCTGACCGCTGCTGACCACCGCTTATATTTCTGGCAACGTACAACGATTACTACTGGCTACTGCCACCCTCTGCTGACCTCTGCCAGCATCTCCCGACCTAAGCTGGCCTCTGCCAACATCTCCCGACGTCAACTGACCATCGCTGACCACTGCTGACCGTTGCTGACAACTTGTCACATGATGTAATATAATATAATATGTTTATATGTATTAAAGTTTTATATAATGTAAATCTATGGCAATAAATGATATAATTTCAAAGAATTCTATGTATTCTGATCATTTTTTACCCCTCTTTTCCTCTCCAAATTTCGAATTCCTCGAAATGACGTCATTTCTAAGAATTCCTGAAACTTACCGACGTCCCTGAAACTTCTCGGAATCCCTGAAATTTCCAAGAAGTTTCAGATAGTGGCTAAAATTCCGGCCTGAATTTTTCGCGGCCGGAATTTTTCAGCAAAAATTACGTAATATTACGTAACATTATGTAATATTACGTAATATTACGTAATAGCTCTTTAAAATTTTCGTCGGCCGGAATTTTTCGGCAAAAATTATGTAATGTTACGTAATGTTACGTAATATTACGTAATATTACGTAATAGCTCTTTAAAATTTATGCCGAAAAATTCAGGCCGGAATTTTTACGGTTGCCTGAAGATTCTTGGAAATTTCAGGGGTTTCGAGAAGTTTCAGGGACGCCGGTAAGTTTCAGGGATCCGAGAATTTTCAAGAATTCTTAGAAATGACGTCATTTCCAGGAATTCGCAGAAATTCCTAGCGGCGAGAAATTTAAAATCTTTCCGGGGAACTTGGAAAATTATAAAAGATTTGGAGTGTCTTATAACTAAGGGAATGATTTCGATAGAAAAAGAAGGGTAAAAATGATGAGAACACATAGAATTCTTTGAAATTATATCATTTATTGGCATAGATTTACATTATACAACACTTTAATACATATAAAGATATTATATTATATTATTACAAGTTGTCAGCAACGGTCAGCAGTGGTCAGCGATGGTCAGCTGACGTCGGGAGAAGTAATCGTAATATACGTTGTCAGAAGTTAACAAGAGTGGTCAGCAGCGGTCAGCAGAATCCAGCGGAGACCTGTTGACGGGAGGTCGGATATTAGTTGTTGAAGAGTTAGAAGGGAAGTGTGAGCCTTTCTCTCTCGACTCCCATGAGACGGTCCGAACTTACTGCGGGCAGCTTCGGTGAATCGAGTAAGAGGGCATATGTATATGCCATTTTGTCTTTGTCGAGCCTTCGAGGTCTTTCGCACCGATTAAGGAACATGTCAATAACAAATGCAACAATTGTGTTTATTTATTTATTCATTTATTTGCTTTATTGTTGTATGTCATATAATAGTTTTGTGTTGTATATCGGAATTATCATAAATCAAATTTGAAAATAGGCTTTAAATTATAACAACGTATCTTAGAGAATAATTGAAGCGCTCCCTGGAATAATAGATCAAAAGCTCTAGTACAATTTCCACGAGCTTCATCGAAACTTACGCGTAGGGGACCGTTTCAATTACAGTATCGTCGCTATGTGTATTGAACACTTGTTGAAATCCCCGCCAAGAAAGATTTTCAAATGTCCAATCGAAATGAACATTTCTTATGTATGTATATCGAGTGTTTATCTAGAATATTTAGTATATCGTACTAGTCCAGCCGAAACAGCAGGTGACGTTTTCTATTTACCTTCCATTTCCTATAATTACGTCTTGTGTAATAATAACCATAATATAATAATAAACATTATTACCACCACAGCAATAATAGTATTATAATAGCACTGTTGCTAGGGACGCACGGAGTTATATTTACGTGTCGGCGGCCCACTACCTGTTTAACAATGAACAATATTCATTGATTCGAATAGGATTCGGTATACATAATATTTAATGTATTATTAGTACAGCGCGTGTTAATTCGTGCCAACATGTTTCTTTTTCTATTCATTTTTGTTTTCACGCCTTCGTGTGTAAGATCATAATTCAATCATGTTCAAAGCCTGGTCGTGTTTATTTCATTCGAGTAGCATGTGCTCTCGTGTATATAAGTGTTTCAAAACTTCTTTCCTCTTTTTTTGCGTTTCTGTCCCTGTTCCAGCCCCCGCCCCCCGCCCCCCGCCCCCCACGCCGATAGCAAGGAGTATTTGCGTTCGGTGAATTCGTGATTGCTCGCGTCGAAGACCGTGCGATATAATAACCAGCATGTTCGATATTTAAACGAAAAACGAGAACGACGAAACGAACAGGAGGACGCCAGAAGCGAGAAAGAACAGTCGCGAAATTGTTGCGTCTCGTTGGGCAGAAAGAGAATTTCATGCATGGTTGTCGCAATCGAGTTTTCACGAATCGTATACGACGTTTTTTTCCATGTTTCAATGAATCACCGCCAACATAGAAACATCGATGATCTGCTTAATTGATCTTGGAACTGGAGAGCTAGTGTACTCTCGCGACACGAAACGTAGAAATATTTTATGGGAGAAAGAACGATGCGCGACAATGCGAAGGAGTTGACGAGAGGTTTCCAAGGTCTCGATGTTATCCCAAGTCCTTTTTCCTTTGAAATCTCCTTTGACCCTCCGTTCATCGAACACAAAAGTTGTTCTTTCCGTTACGACGATAATATATTTTTATTTTTTTAGTTTATCATTACGTACTATTTAGATGACACAGCATGTATGTAACACTCGGGTCGTTTATCCATGCGACAAATCGAAGCCTTTGTGTATCTATTTGCGTACGTAATTAAAACGAAGCTTTTTAATTCGATAGATGAAGTTCGAGGAGTAAAACCAAGGATGCAAGGTTCTAATTTGAGTGAACTACTACTAAGGGTGAAGCCAAAGCCGACGTAGTATCGTATGCGTATCTGAATTTATTATCACGAATGTCTATAGCAAATACCGTAAGATTTGAATTCTCGTAAATGGGGCAAATCGAACCGGCAACGATTAAGATAGGAAGAAGTCTGACAAACTGTAATCGTTTCGTAAGTCAAATATGATATCCGCCTACTTCGAGTTACAATCCTGTAGTACACAGAAGCAGCGTGCCCGAAGGAAAATTCAAGATGAACAATAATGATTAAAATTTCTTTGTTTCGTTTCGGTCTCGCGGCCTCTGTTTTTCTCATCTTTTTTTTCTTCTTTTTTTAACTCTTTTCATGTCGTGTACCATAATTATTTCGATTGCATAATTATACTAGATAATAGCAATAAGTTGTAGTAAAGATTCACCGTCTTATCACCTAGCATGACAAATAATATCGTGTTTCAATGGGTATAATTAGGGTAGTAATGTAATTTAAGTGCCTAGAAACAACGCTTCGTATTCCAGTTCCATCTATTCACTACTTTGAGTTTCAGGTTCTATTTCGTATCGCCCAGGTAAGGAAACGAAATTTGTTGTCTTCGCAAATTTCTTCCTTTTTAATGGGTCCATTTATTCCATGCCTGCAATCAAATGGTTAAATACTCTACGTGAATATTTTTATGTATCGAGAGCTAATGGGGCTGAAAGGAACAAGACGAGGTGGTGGAAAGCAAAATATACAACACATAAAGTGTATCAAATTTTTGGTAATTATTTACCATGTTAACGACCTCACTGATTTCAGTAATTCTGAAATATATTTAAAGGGATAGATGCGTAAGCGTTCGAGAGCGAAAAATAATAGCCGCTCAAGCTTATTTTTCAAAATATAATTATCTGAAATTAACTTGAAAATAAATTGTGAGGTAAAAGTACCAGTAATTGACCATGTACTAATAGTTGACGCTTCCAGAAAGAGGCTGAAAATAGTAGCCTCAACGGTCATATTCGTAATAGAATAGCATCATTGGACTGCCGCGATGGTATCTGCAATCGATACTATGTCACACTGTTTCATAACAATTACAATACGGTGGACAAAATTTCTACAAAGACACCATGATTTATTGCCAAAAGTTCACTTATTTTATAAATATATGTTAACAGTGTGCGAAAGAAAGCCTTATAAACACTGCAGTATCATTACCACGAAACAGCGCATCTAAATAAACTTGCATGTTTTGCAATGGTCTTATAGTAATTTCATCCACTATATGCGTAGTAACAGCGGTTATAGCGAAACAAGTAATTATTTTAAATGTCATCAATTCGGTATGTTTAATCGTCATAAACGAACAAAAGCTAACAAACATAGAAATGTCTTTCCTCTTATTGAGTTAAACTTTCTAAAGATTTCCGTAAAAATGCCTCATTATATTTTTAATCGTACCTATCGAACTTACTTTCTTCTTTTCAAAGTATTAATATCGTTTACAGTTTTATTTGTTCAACTAAATTTTCTAATGCTTTCAATATCGTCTACTTTTTTTTACATTTTTCCTATAACAATGCACGAGATCGATTATATAACTCAAAAAGAGGCCAAGTACTTGAATTTTCAATGTCGACAGGTGTGTTGTTAACTACTAATGAAACACCCTAAGAGTTCCCGCAGAAAATTCAATATAAATATGTATTACACATCTAGTAAGTTCTAAACTTAAAAGATGATAAAGGTACAGTTGACACGTGGTTCTATAAATTTGGTGTGATCATTCCACAAGAACTAAAAAAGATATATAAGTTTTTGTGACATTATTCACTTAAATGGTCAACTAACTGGTACACTTACCTTAATTATACTTAATTTTATTTTCCTCTTATCTTCTAATGCCTATAATTTCAAAACTAGGTGTAGGCAATCTTTAATCATGGGTTGAGGATATTCAGTGACATTTTCCTTCCAACATACTTCAAGGTCATTGAAAGTGGTGAGGTCGTTAATATGGTAGATAATTACCAACTTTTCGACTAACCCAATAATCGGGCCAAACAGCGTAATGTAGACACTTTAAATATTTAAAAATGTAAAACAAATATAGATTCTGCATAAACACATCGTACGACTCCCTTCTTACTTTATGTGTACAACTTACCGGATGTTGTTTATCTTGTACACCATCTGGTATTCCCCATGCTGGTGGATCCATTTTGTTCTGTTCGTTTGGAGGGATTTCCGTTAACGTAGGCGTTCCGAATTGTCCTGGTAATAACGTTAATCCTGGCATTAGTGACAGAGCTGCAGCATTTCCATTCGGGAACGGCTGTTGTTGAGTATCCACGTGACCCTAAGGCGAACATAATTATCAATATATGTTTCAACGTACAAATAGATTCAGAATCAAAAGGAACACATCTGGATTAGCGATTTCACAACTGAAATCCGTATGTATTCTGTTTACGTACAATACTACAAATACAAGCGTGTGTACATAATGGATAGTTTTATTGGAGTGTCTCGGAAAATATTACATATTTTAGACACTTTGCTACCTGGCTATTTTTAAACCACCTACTCGAACGTACTACATGTATTAATACATCGTTAGGAAACTTTTTTTTGCTGATTACGAGAATATTATATTCATTTTGTTTATATTTAAAATAAACTATAAAAAAATAAAAATTTCGATGTTTCTGCACCGTCATTAGAAACAAAATTATAATTCTTCGACTATATGTATAGTTTGCATTCAAACGATCAGTATGTTGTAGGAAAATGCAATTGGTTTGAAAAAGATGGCAAAACCCATATAGTTAATCGTGCTTTAAATTATATTACGTTGCAATTATCATCCTGATTCATCACTTATGTAATAGCTATTTGTTCACGAGTCTCGAATAAATTGTTATCCAAATGAAATTTTATTCTTATAGAAGTTTTATTTAGATAAAATGTTATCGTTAAATTTTTATTCCTTATGTAGAAAAGATGTGCCCATCTCTGTTAGATAAGCTTTCAGCCTCGAATTTCTAGAGCTCGAGCCATTACAGTGCAAAGGTATATCGAAATATCAATACACTGTTTATCTCAGGAGAATCGATACGTCGTAGACTTGTGATTCATGGTGACGAACACGTGTCAAGTAAAAATTTAGACGACGAAATGTTGACAAAGTACAAACCAATAAAGCGATAAGAATATACCTGAAAGGAGGATTCCATCATCTGATGGAGTTCTGCGTCAACGTTGGATATACGATTGTAAGCTGCGTTAGAGCGAAACACTTGATGCCTATCGATTCCTGGCGCCAAGCTCGCCCAAGATCCAACGAGCTTTTCATTATTCAGCATCCAGTTGATAGAATCGGCATCGCCGCCGGGTCCCATGCCCGCCGTTGCGTAATTCTTCCACGCTCTCTCTGTACCGATTGGTCGCGGTACTTTGCGATCCTCTATTTTCAGCTGATTCATTTCTTGAGCTACCTGCGCCGGAGAAGACGGTGATATTGCCGGTGAACCACCATTCTCCAAGCTCGTGATCAAATCGATGCTTCCAGATTGTGCGGTTATATTCGCCAAATGATTAGTGAAGCCTATCTGGCCCATCATCGGAT
Organism: Colletes latitarsis; assembly: GCF_051014445.1. NCBI lineage: Eukaryota > Metazoa > Arthropoda > Insecta > Hymenoptera > Colletidae > Colletes > Colletes latitarsis. The sequence continues at coordinate 32,448,466 of NC_135142.1, read as the reverse complement.
CCTGATGAGGTGGATAATTATTGTGCGGCGGTGCAAACGGCCAACGCGTTTGTCCATTAGTAGAGATTCCAGTATTCGGTGTGGCTCGAGATGGTGCTTGATACTTTCCTAGGGGGAAGTTTCCGAGCATTGCTAAATTATTTGATTGAATCGCAGACGGAGGTGGTGGCGGTACCGTTGCAAACATATTCGGATGTATTCCGGCTGCTGAGCCAGCATTGAACATTGTCACTTGCGGTTTGCTATTCAAATGCAGCGAACTAGAGAAATCCGGTGCCCTGGGATTTAACCTCGACATACTGACGGTGGTATTTACAGAAGCTGACGGTGCCGCTATTGTTTGCGTGAAATTTTGCATATGAGGATGAAAAGGCAAAAGAGGGTGGCCCTGCCCTTCGTTCGGTACCATCTTCAGTAAACTCGAATTTACGTTTGCGTGTTCGTAACTAACATTGTTCGCCTTGAACAAACCCACATCCAACGTTGGTTGCGACGTCGAGGATATAACGTGGGGTTGATGCGTTGTGGTGTTACGCGACGTCAGCTCGCCTTGAAATACTGGTCTACTGAATTGCGCACCCATTGCTGCCCCCATTTCCATACTCTGTTGAGGCATTACTGGCCGCGCCACAGCCAGACTACCGGGTGGCTTGTTCGAAAGAGAATGCTCGTTATAATTTCCAGATGACTGAAACTGAGGCGGTTGAATGGGACTGTGCCCCGTGTTCGACGATGTGCTGCTTCCTATGCTGGTTGCAATGGTGTTTGTGGTATTGTTCGATTTGCTTGAAACTGGAGAGCACATTGTTGTTCCTCGATATCCGGGAGCTTTCGATGCGTCCACCTGTTTGCAAAGAGATAAAGTGTTTGATAAATAAACAGGTACAATAAGTCGTATTCGGATGTCATAGTTCTTCGTACACGTTATTGCTTTGTATACAAGGTGAGAAAGCACTTTGTTATGCGTTCTACGAACAATTATTATATATAGGATATTCATTTGAAAACTTTTTTTAATTTTTCTCTCAGTTTCAAGGAAAAAATATAACTGTCCTGTTTACTTTTTACTTGTACTTTTCAAGGTTATTTCAAGGTTAACTTAATTTTTTTTAATAAAAATCTATATTTCTATTTACAGATTCTTATTCAACAGGGAAAAAGAAGAAACCAAATATGGCAAAAATCACTATAAGCTCGCTGTATATTATAGATTCGATACTAACCTGAGGAGGTACGCTGTCGATAAACTTGGATGACGATGAGCCCGACGTGTTTACGGAAACTCCACCTCCAGCTACGGTCGCAAAGTTCATACCCTTTTGAGATTCGTTTTCTCGACCACCCCACATCGATTGTTGGGTAACTTTCGTGAAAGTGTCATTGAACAAAGAATATTCGAGGGGCGTATTGTTCGTTTGCTGTTGCTGTTGCTGTTGTTGTTGTTGCTGCTGCTGCTGCTGCTGTTGCTGTTGTTGTTGCTGCTGCTGCTGCTGCTGCTGCTGCTGTTGTTGTTCTTGAATATTACACGCAATAGGCGTCGAACTTCGTATTTGTTGTTGTTGTTGTTGCTGCTGCTGCTGCTGCTGCTGCTGTTGCTGCTGTTGCTGTTGCTGCTGCTGCTGCTGCTGCTGCTGATGTTGTTGTTGTTGCTGCAACTGTTGACACTGCGATACGATTGGCGGTGACGGACTGACTCGCACTGAATTCGAACAAGTTGAGGCGATGGAATTTTCAGGACAATACGCGATCGCAGTGCTTGCTGCTGGTGATATCGCGGCATTCGAGCCGGGCGAATAAGTAGATTTTCCAGAGTAATGTGAAACCATAGTTGGCGGGGCAGATAAAGTAGGCAGTGGTCGGCAGTGTTTCGGCGATGTACTAACTATGGGCTGCTGAGACGAAGTCTGAGCCGTTGCCGCCGCCGTAGCTGACACCACGGTGACGGTATTCGCTTGTAACGATTTCTGCTTATTTACCGTGGTGTGAGTGGACTGCATCACGGTAGTGGATGTATGCGTGTTGGCAGTGATTTCGGATAATTTCGCTGCAAACGTTTGCGTGGTGCTTGTCGTCACAATTTTTGTTGCTCGTCCGGCGGTCATGATCGCGCTGGTATACGACATTGTCGTCTTCGTGTTCGATGAAGATGCCATTTGGGCGGCTACAGCCTGCGCTCGTTTTTCGGCTACACACGTAGAAAAACAAGATTACGAACAAGAAACGTTGCTCGATTATTTATAAAATGTAATACAATATCTATGAAACATTGGAATTTATATTTATTTTATGCAACAGATATATTATATTTGGTGCAAAAGTAAAAATTATGATATTTTATACAAATAAATAAGTTAGTACCATCTGAGCGTATAGTCTAAAATATATCTGTTAAGAATATGCGTTGAAATGTTTTCTAATTACATATTTTACATACATTGTACATACGAGGTTCAAACTTTTAATTTTCGAGAATATTATATATATATATATATATATATATATGGGAAAAGTAAGGTAATACGTTACCTGCAGCAACGAGTCTAGGTGCCGTTGCACGTGGTAAAGGTGTTGGAAATGCTCCAGCAAGTTTAATGGTGGACGATGATCGAAGTGGAATCAATTGATTGACGGTAGAAACTCCCGATGGGTAACTAGATTTATTAATTTGCATACTATTGGAATTTGACGTTAGACTAGGTGGTTTACTTACAGGACCCAACTTTGCTTTACTCGACTAAAATCAAAACATAAATGAGGTTAAAAAACAAATTTATAGTAAAAGTTTTAGAAAATCTTATTGACATCCAAAATACACATTATTTCATCTTACGGCAATAGTGGAAACGGTCTTATCCCAAGAGGAAGTCGTGACAACTGTAAGTTTCGATTTCGGAAGCATTTGCAATATATCTACGTCTGGATCTTTAATGAGAGCTGCTATTAATGTATGAGCCTGTTTTGTTGCATCTGATGATCCTCTGAAAATAACACGACAAGGAACATGGTTAAAATATACTTTACGTATTTAATTAGAAACTGTAGTTTGAAAGAGAATGAACATAATCGAGCACGTACTTGATAGTAATGATTCGTTCGCCTTGACATTTGCTTTGTTTTTCTACTTCGATATGCGCTCCTGTTGCGCCTCTAATAGCATTTATATTACTTCCACCTCTTCCAATTACCCGACTAATAGCATTCGGTGGAACAGAAACTTTCTTCGAACGGAATGGTGAATTCATAAATCTCCCCGAATCATCGGATTGCCCCCTATTTCACAACCATTTTTGTTTATTTTTTATCATTACTTCACAATTATTAAACCAAATAATATTTATATATAGAAAAAAAAAAGACAAAAAACAAAATAGTATTATAAAGATAAAATCGCTTTTCTTACTTTCGTACAACTTCCTTCCAACCTTCCTCGCGCTTGCCACCTTGTTTGGGACTAGTGGTAGTGTTCGTCTTGATAGAAGTGTTCAATGCGTCTCCATCATATTGATTATTGTAAGATTTTTTGCCTTTGCCAGGCATGTACGTTTCATTTCCAGTCGCTTCAAAATCTTCTCTGTCGGCAGGATGTCTCGAAGACTCGAACACCAGTTGACCTTTTAATTTACGTTCGCCACAATTAACGGTCGAGGATCTGGCACTCATGGTAATAGAAGTTGTGGACACTGATACTCCGTTGGTGACGTTAGTTATGAGTCTCCTGAAAATTAAAATTATTGCAGAAACGTCAGTATTGCGATCAAGTTTAATCGTAAAATTCATCTTGCGATTCTCTTTACTCACTTCTCAGAAGTGTTGTTTTGAGACTTGGTCGGAGTGATGGAACTCTGAGACAAAGAAGAGCTTTGACCGATTACAGATTTGGGCGATCTTTGCGGGGATGTATCCTTCTCATTATTAGTAGGACTAGTCATTTTCTTTTTCTTCTTGTCTTTCTTTTTCTCTCTAGCCTTGACATCGTTGCTACTGCAGCTACCTTGGCTATTCGCATCGATTCCACTGTCGCCTTCTTCTCTGTCAGGGTCTTCCGGGCTTCTATTAACTGGCGATGGCATACTATCCATTCTTTCGCAATCATCGCCAGTTTCATGTTCGCTATCGTCCGCCCTATCGCATTCTTCGTCGCCAGATTTCTTCCCGCTTTCCTCCTTGTCTTCGTAATTTCCTTCACTTTTCTTATATTCTTCGTGCAATTTCCGTTTCTCCTCCTTCTTCTCGAGTTTCTTTTTTTTCTTTCGTTCTCGTCTGCGAGCAGCCGCCGCTTTTTTCGATTCTTCTCGCGTTTTTTCCATATCGAGTTCTTCTAATAATATAGTCGCATTTTTGTTCGCTTTTGCTGCTTGAGTCTCTTTTGCAGCTCGAATAACTTTTACACACTCTTGGCATTTTTCTAGAAGTTCTTTGTCACTGACGGTTGCTATATACCTTGTCATTTCTTGGTCACTAGGAAACTGAGTAACGTGATTTACCATCCACTTAACAACTTTAATATGCCCCTTACGAAAAGCTGCCATTAAACAAGATACCTATAAAACATACAAGTATATATTTTCTTTCTCACATTCGAAGCAAGTACTATTGCAGATGTAGTTTGAAAAAATCAAAGATCAAAGATCGAATTTATAATTGTACAAATTTCGTTTCTCTTCCATTTCATTATTAATTTTTTCTGTTAAAATTTTTTAATAAAGTTTTAAATGATCTATGTTTATAAATATGTTTCTCTTATTTAGTGCCATAAAATATACTGACAAAATTTGAACATTAAAACCTGGAACATCCTGTATAACAAAGGCAATAAAAACTGACGTAGTTAACTGAATTCGAACTTTCTCGTATACCTTGCGATTATCCTGCGAATCAATATCCGCGCCAGCGTGATGCAATAAATCAACAACGTTTAAGTGCCCACCGTTTGCTGCTAACCATAACGGGCTATTTCCTTTTTTATTTTTCACCTCTACTTGGGTCCCTCTACACAATTTATAAAAAAATATATATTTTATTACTGAATTTGAATTGAATGTTTTAAAAATGTACAATTTTTAGTACATTAATAAAAACATTTCTACCTCGACAGTAATAATTCTACGAAACGGCAGTGTCCTTTATCAGCGGCGATGGTAAGGGCAGTATCGCGGGATGATGGAACAGGCGTAGCATTAACATCTGCCCCTTTGGTAAGCAAAACACGTCCAACTTCTACGTATCCTCCACTAGCTGCTTCCATTAATGGTGTTAATCCAGTCTAAGAAAAGTATTTACAACTCACACATTTACTTATTTACGTAATTTCAAAATTATTTCATTAAACGTTACAGAGAAAGAATTGATAAAATAAGTTCAGACCGTCGTGTATTTCTAGTCTGTACATCAGGCACAGTTAATCACAACAAATTATAAACTATGTACACGATTAATAGTAACAATCTGTTATTACTTTATACAGGGTGTTCGGCCACTCCTGGGAAAAATTTTAATAGAGGATTCTAGAGGCCAAAATAAGACGAAAATCAAGAATACCAATTTGTTGATGAAGGCTTCGTTAAAAAGTTATTAATAATTAAATTTAAAAATTTCAAATCGTTCTGGGAAAATTATTTTCGGTTGCGGGGATCAATTACAATCATTTTTGGTAAATACACATACTTCCGAAATCCTACCCACTTTCGAGAAAAAAATTCGATTAAGTGCTGAAAGTTTTCGACGAAAAAAAAAAATTTCAAATCGTTCTAGAAAAATTATTTTCAGTTGCAGGGGTCGAATACAATCATTTTTGGTGAATAGACATACCCCCGAAATCCTACTCAGTTTCGAGAAAAAAATTCAGTACGGTCGGAACTTTAAACGTTAATAACTGTTTAACGAAGCCTTCATCAACAAATTGGTATTCTTGATTCTCGTCTTATTTTGGCCCCTGGAATACCCCATTAAAATTTTTCCCAAGGGTGACCGCACACCCTGTATAAGTATATGTATAACATTTTGTCTAACAATTAATATATGTACTCTGGAAAGTCTTCCTTCTGCTTATATCCTCGTATTACATTATGTCTATACCTTATTTATTTATATTAACAAATAATGCTATAGTTTAATTCTATGTCACATTAAAGATAATAATTTATTTTAAAAGTGTAGACAAAGAAATATTAAAACTATACCTTGGCACGATGCTCTACATTAGCTTTGCGGTCGAGAAGAAGGCTAACAACCTCGTGTCTTCCTTGAAAGCACGCCAACGTTAACGCTGTATTACGATTAGTCTCAATTTGAGCATTTATATCGCTGCCCATATCCAGCAACAGTTTTACCGCCGCTAGAAGTTATCATTAATGAATTCACTACACTTAAACGTATAGCACACTAACAAGAGTAATTTCGTTTAAAATATTTTTATAGTAGACATACCAACATGACCATTCATAGCGGCAAGCATGAGCGGAGAAATGCCTAATTTTGAGCCAGTTCGTGAGTTAATTTCAGCACCATGACCAAGAAGAAGCTTTATTATATTAACGTAACCACCGGATGCTGCGAGGCTCAAAGGTGTGTAGTCGGAAACATTACGATGTTCCTTATTGGCACCCCGATTGAGCAGAAGCTCTACCACTTCGATTCTGCCACCGCTACAAGCGAGAGACAGAGGTGTATCCTTAGTACGTTCAGACTGGGCCTCTATATCAGCCCCATGGTTTAAAAGAACCCCCACCACCTTCTGGTGTCCTGCTGTTGCTGCTAATATAAGTGGAGTGAACCCCTTTTTATCTCTATGTTCTGGAAAATTAAACATGTGTTAATAAGTGTATCGTGTAAACATTACAGAAATTACGGTAATATCTCATAATGCTACTCGTCGTAAACGTTACCTATATCCGCACCGCGACTCAACAAAAGTTCAACAAGTTCATCGTGCCCACCAGCACATGCTAAAGTCAATGCTGTATCGTGATTACTGTCAGTTTCAGAATCAACATCCATACAAGAAAACGGTGCAGGCGGTACTTGGTTAGTTGTATAACCACCAACCGTTGGAACACCTGTTGTGTATTGACCAGCAACTAAAATAAAGTAGAAATTAAATAATTAACTAAAGCAAAAAATTTGATTATGAAAAAGTCGGATATTGATAAATATTTTTCAACGCGTTGAGAACGTTAAAAACGAATTTTTTCACACACATATAAAATTGTATTTTCTATTTTCTTCGAATTTATTGCAAACTAAGACTTTTTTCTTAATATTTCTTTGCCTTTTTGCTTTATATCAAGTATAATTAAAATGCGAACATGTTAATTCGAACTTAAGATTATTTGTCAAACGAATAATAAGATCAAATAATTCTAAGTCCCTCTCACCTGTAGTTGGATCTAAATGGTAATTTTGACTGGGAAAATTAGGTGCCTGCTGCTGGGTATTGGCAGTTTGTTGTTGCTGACATGATTGTTGCTGTTGAGACAAAAGTGGATATCTTCCCTTTTTGCCTTTACCAGTCGTTGGTGCGGTATAAACTTGTTTTTTGTCTGAAGCAACTATAGTTGCAGCGGTCGTCGTTGCTGGTGCTTGAGTTTGAGTAGCTACTTGAACTTGATTAGTGCTACAGGTCGTTGATTGCACGTAACCGTTCGTTTCATGAGGTATGCTATCTATTATTCCTGTCGCTTCGGTTACAGTTGGTAAAGCTTGTGTAGGAAATGCTGTTTATAAAGAAAAAAAAAAAAAAACAATCATACACGTCTGTACCCAGAAAACTCAATATTTTAAAAGCTAACAGTAAACATTATCATATTATATTTACGATACTTACTTATCTGAGAAGACTGGAGTAACAATTGTGGTTGAAAATGGCATCGAAGACCCTCGAGATATCCCTCTTTATACTCTTTGAAGTTCTTAAATGATTGATTTTGTAGAGACTGAGTACTGGTCAACTGTAAACCTGTCGTTATGTCTGCATGTATTTGAACACCCGCAGTGGTTACTTGAAGCGAAGGCAAGGTCGGCAACGAAGCAGACGGTACCGACAAGACAGGATTGGTAAAATATTCTTGAGATGTATAAGGACTGGTCGTCTGTTGAACAATTTGTGTGGTTTGTAAATGTTGTTGTTGTTGTTGTTGCTGATGTTGCTGTTGTTGTTGTTGCTGCTGCTGCTGCTGCTGCTGCTGCTGCTGTAATTGCTGCTGCTGCTGTTGCAATTGCTGCTGCTGCTGCTGCAATTGCTGCTGCTGTGGATCCTTACTATTCGACACTTCTAATCTTTTTAATTCGAGCTTCTCTTGATCTTCCGTCGCTACTTAACCGTATAATATTTCACAATAAATTATATGAATTATTATAAGAAGAACAGGAAGTTATTTGAATTATTACCATCAGCAGTATCATCGAAACTAATAGATCGAAAAATTTCAAAAGCATCATCGAGAGGAATATGCGAGCCGTCCTCTAATTTTATAACGTTTTCACTAGTACAAAGCGCCTTTGCTTTTTGAGCAGCAGCGACAAAGGGACAAGCTCCGTCCCGATGCAGTCTCGCTAATTCAGGATCAGTCTGCTCCGTAAGATTTTGTTGAGTTGTTTGCTGCGAATGTGTAATTCACACAAATAATGAAATGTAGAAATTTATTTTAATTCTTTACAATGCAAATATTTCGTAAAAATAACCTATAATTACCTGGTCGTGAAGATGATGAGTATGCGTAGGATGAAGATGCGACATTAATTGGGTAGGCATAAGTATGTTGCTTCCATTAGCAGTTACTGCTCCAGCTTGCTGCTGAGACTGCGATTGTAATGGTTGCTGTTGAATTTGTGGTTGTGGTTGCGGTTGCTGCTGCTGCTGTTGTTGCTGCTGCTGCTGTTGTTGTACCTAATTACAAGCAAAGTGCTTGGTTTTGCTAAAGAGTTCAGCAAAGTATAACAAAGTCATTCGGTATCATGAAAGTTCGTAAATTAGAGGATCCTAACACGTACCATGAATTTTTGATTTCTTAACACGAACTAATTTATAAGGAATAACATTAAATCGTTTAATTCCAATTTTGCAAACTAGTGGTTGATTATTGAGAATTACTGTGGAGAGTTATTCACATTTGCTAATATATGTTTCTTTCATTTGAAATAATGAGAACAATTTAATAGTTCCTGCATTTCATTTTCCTACAAACATATCCTCCATCTATCAATATACAACATTCTAATTTCTTCAAAAATTCTATTTCAATATTTTTCGATATGTTACCCGTTATTTTTCTAGAAGCAACTGAAATTCTTGTACGTAATTAATTAATATTAGCAGGACTTGTACTCTGATCAACTAGGTTGATGGCTTTGACGTATTTTAGTAAATGAAAACGTTGCTTACGTAATTCATTAATAATTTCACTGTACATTAAAAATCCATCGCCTTGTAACAAAACTAATTCCACTTTTCCTTCAATAGTAAATAACATTTTAGATAAACAAAACGTTTCACAATATTGAATACATTGTGTATAAATTATCGCAATAATACACTTACTAAACATACTGACTGTAAAAGTAATAACAGTCATCATTGTGGAAAAATTAGAAAACATTGGTTTCATGCACACCATGACAAAGACATCTCTGCACTCCTACAGGAAAAGTCTTTATGTTAATTGGCAGGACTGGATAAGCACAAGCAATACCATTAAATTCTTGAACCTTGAAGGCATCTATTCTCTCCATATGATATAACAAAGTAGTAAGCTGATTTTTGTTTGTAGCAAAATCGAGTAGGTTTCGACAAGTCGAAGACCGCAACGCGGTATATGTTGCTTGACCTGAATTCATTGGGACTCTCTACTTTATGACTTTTCGTGACACTCGATGATACATATATGTTGATCAAAATAAACTAAAACTATCAAGTATAAGAGATCAGACCTGTACTTGATCCAGTTGTAATTGCAGTTGTTGATTAAGTTGCTGCAGCTGGTGAACTTGTTGAACTTGATAGGTGTGTTGCCGTTGTTTCTGCTGGTACTGTTGTTGAAGACCAGCCATCAAGGTTGCCTGTTGCTGCTGCTGCTGCAACTTCCCGCCTACTACGCTGGACGTAGCTTTTCGAATATTTTTACCCTCTTTCTTCGAGACAGGTTTTGCTTTCGGGCGATCACTTATGGCGGTATTTTGGCTGACGTCGCTACTCGCGGTAATAGGTTGGGAAACAGCCATGACTGTAGGAGGTGTAGATATGCTTGGAGGAGTTGGTGTAGTCGTCGAAGATGTATTAGAGGTGACCAACGGAACGGACGACGTAACAGGTATCGTTGCAAGAGAGAGTGGATTTGTTGTAGGAAAAATTTCGGGATGTAAAGACAATTGAGCTTCTTGTGCAAGTCGTTTTCCTCTGAGAAAAGCGTTATAATACAGCGACATTGCTTGACTGGTACCTTGATGAGTTAAAGAATTTCCTGACATACCAGTTGTACTGCAAACTAAACCTTTCGATGGAAAATATTACTATTAAGAATATTTTACACAACGCAATTACTGTTAATGTATAGAAGAAATTGACGAACCAGTGTTTGGCGTACCTGGCGACAACGTATCTGGCTCGTTGACTTCCTCCGGCTGTTGTTGTTGTTGTTGTTGAGTTACGACGGGATTCCTTGAACCAGAGAATAAATGGCCTGCACCCTTAATTTGGAGTTCTCTTTCTACCCTCTGAAACATTCGTAACTTACAATAGTTAAAAAAAAAAAAAAAAAAAAAAGAACTAGTACAGTATGAACAAATTTGTACTGAAATTAGTTAAAAAAAAAAAACACTTGCTTGTAGTTCTTCGAGAATTTGTTGCTTATGTAGAATTTGCTCTTGTCGAGTATTCTTTCGACTTTCCGAGACATTTAATCCTGGCGTCGGCGCAGGAGCAGGACTAAGGCTTATATTAGGTTCTGAAAGGTTAGTAAATCCTCCACTGCCTTTATCCAATATATTAGTATCGTCTTTAGTTGCTACGATTGATTCTCCTGCGGGCTGAGAACGAACTTGTTGCGCCTCAGCGGAAGTAAGACTCGTATCGGGCATCATAGTTACTGATCGATTCTTTCTTAACAACGATTTTTGCGTATTATGTTTAGGTTGAAGGTTTTGCGCCTGCGATTGTTCAGCAGCATGTTGCTGCTGCTGTTGATGTTGCGGTTGCGTGGTGGATGCTTGTTGTTGATGGGGTATATGCTGTTGGTGTGTTGTATGCTGTTGCTGCTGTTGCTGTGGTGGTTGTTGCTGCTGTTGCTGTTGTGGTTGTGGCTGTTGTTGTTGCTGCGGTTGCTGCTGCTGCTGCTGTTGTTGTTGTTGTGGCTGTTGCTGTTGCTGTTGCTGTTGTTGTTGTTGTTGAGGAAGCAACATAGGTGCAGGAGCTGCATTATGTGGCGTACTCATCATAATACTGTGAGGATAATCTAATAGAAGTTGAACTACGCTGGTATGTCCACCTTTCGCAGCTTCAATTAACATCGTAGAATTATCCTACAACAAAGTTTAGAATTGCATTGCATCCATAGAAAACACTTAGTCCTAAGGCTAGTTAACCAATAGTGCGTACCTTGAGTTTATGAAACGGATTTGCAGACTGTGCAAGCAAAACTTCTACAACTGTGAGATGGCCGCCAGCACATGCCAATGAAAGGGGAGTGTGATCGTTGTTTGTCGTTTGCCTATTAACATCTGCACGTTTCGATATAAGAAACTGAACTGTACAGAGGTGACCGGCTCTGCACGCTTTCATTAACGGTGTTCTGCCCCCTTCTGATTCGTGCTCCTATATTATATTTATAATAAAAAAAAAGCGATAGAAAAAACGTAAATATTTTTTTTAAAATCATTCGTATCAAACACGTACTAAATCAGCACCAAATTGAAGTAAAAGATCCGCAACATCAGTATGGCCATTTTCACACGCATACGTTAACGCCGTATCACCCGTTTGCGTTTGAGTGTGAACGTCTGCCGCGGATTCGAGTAAATAACGAACGAGATCCAAATGACCCTCCTGAGCAGCTTCCATTAGAGGAGTAGAGGCTCCCAATTCAATATCGGCACCTGCTTTAATTAAAAAGTCAGCGACTTCCAAAAAGCCACCGCAACAAGCTAAGGTAAGGGCTGTCTCTTGCGTTTCCTCCGTTTGAGCATTAATATTCGCTCCTGTATAATAAAAATACGAGAATGTTGTCAAATTATTTGTCACGTAATTGTAACGTTCCGTTTCATGTAACAAAATATTGACCGTCCTGTAGTACCTTGACTTAGAAGTAATGCAACCATTTCTTCGTGACCCTCGCGTGCCGCTTCCATCAACGGAGTATAACCTTCGTCATTTACTTCCTCGATATTTGCTCCTCTCTCAATCAGAAGCATAGCGAGGTCAACGTGACCTCCGCAAGCAGCCAATGTTAATGGAGATTCAAAACTGTCTGTTGGCATATTAACCTGCGCGCCCGAATCTAAAAGTAAACGAGCAACTTCCACATGACCATCCATCGATGCTTCCATAAGGGCAGTGTGCATTTCATCAGTTTTGTGCTCCTATAAAATGCAACATTTTAGTTTATCCTTGAATAAAACATCCATTACAAGAAATGAAATTAATCACGTTTGAAAGGTTACCTGGTCTGCACCAGCTTCTAACAGAAAGCGAACCATTTCAAAATGTCCTTTATAGCAAGCCAGTGTTAACGCAGATTCTTTAAATTCATTGGAATGGGTATTAATTCCAGCGCCATGTTCTAGTAAGATCTTTGCTATTGGAACGTGTCCAGAACTGGCTGCTTCCATTAATGGTGTATGACCATTCTCATTGTGATCTTCCACATTCGCACCTGCTTCTAACAATGCTCGCACAATCTCTTCATGACCACCCGAGCAACCATACATAAGTGGTGTATTACCTAAAGATATGAAAAATTACTTAGATTCTGGAAATTAATACGAGTATAACAAACTTTATAATATAAACATGACACAAGCACCATTATTGTTAATACTGTATTATTCTTATGAATACCACAGGTTGAATTTCATACCTGAAGCAGATTGAGCATTAACATCAGCTCCATGAGCGATAAGCAAGCTTACAACATCTACATGCCCCGCAGTGATAGCCTCCATTAAAGGGGTACAATCTCCCTTTATACCACGGTCTTCTACGTTTGCATTCATTGCCAAAAGTACCTGTTTATATAACAAATTACTCGTAAAATAAAACAATATTGTCACTAAACTGTTAAAAATTTCATTGCATTCATTATGAGGTATACAACTAAGAAAAGTTACACATTTCACTTTTTCTTTATGAAACAAAAGAATGTGAACTAATGTAACTATATTTGATAAATATAAAACTCCATGCACATAAATTATATAAAATTTCTACAAGTATTTTAACCAATCCAAATATTTCTTGCGCCGAATATCAAAATAATTCCCAGTGTTCCTTTGTTCTTGCTCAAACTAGTATATAAATAACATAATGTAAAGTCTCGATCTATTATTTAATAATATTGGTAACAACTATTAACCATCTGCATAAAATATTTTTGAAATACATAACAACCATACTGCATATTTACTATATCTTACATAAATCATGTATCCTATGGACAATAACTCATGTAGAATATGGCATACAATGTTGTATACATATTTTTGTACATTTCTATAAGTATTCAAAATGCAAACAAAATATGAGATAAAGTTCAAACCTGGGCAAGTTCGTAGTAACCAGCTGAGCAGGCGAGAGAGAGCAAACTCTCTCCCTCCTCTGTAGTCTCGTGAACACTGCGTCCTTCCGTTAGTAATTTCCTAACAGTACCAACGTCGCCGTCGGTGCAAGCCTCTACAAGAGAGCGTTTTTCGCTTTGTGTGCGTGGATTATCGCTGCGCATACGAGTTAATGCAGCTGCTGCTTCATCTAATGCACAAGAAACACTAGATGTTAAGCGACGGAGCACTTCGTGATCAGCCAAGTGCTTCCCATCGCCTGACGACAACTTGCCGATACCAGCTGCTTCCAGCAAAGCTTCTAACCGTGCCTGAGTTTCAGGATCCACGGATCTCTCTGGATCTTCAGGAGTCAATAGAAACTTGGACGATTCTAAATGATGACCTTCGTCTAATTCGACCTGATCAATTGCAAAACACCCCACCTATAAATAACAAAGTAACATTTTTCCCAATAAGATTAAATTTTGTACATAAATTTAATACACAGTTAAAATTTAAAGATATATTATCTCAGTATACTCATAATGTTTAACAGAATAATTACTTAAATCTATAAATAAGAAAAGTAACATTGTATGGTAACGAGGATATTGTTTATTTATATATCTAAAAATATAAGGTATAGAAATCGTCAATAATTGCTTTCCTCTAAATTTTTTCATATAAAATTATGATCATACTGATATTTCGTACGGGTAATATAGTTTTATCGTTTCATAAATTCTCTGTAATCTAACATTGTTTCTTACGAATGCAGAAATACACATAAATATTGTAAAAGATAATTAAAAAATTGCTGAATCGTTTTAATGTCCATGAATGTTGAACAGAAAATATATTAATATATATTTCTTAAATATTATAAGAAATAGCTGTAGTTGATTTGAATAAATGAAACAATTCTTGTAAGATTAAAAAAAATTTGTTACAAAGGTTCAACTAGAGAAAAGCAAGCATTTTACCGAATTGAGGTTATTTCATTCGACAAAAATATCGTGAAGATGTAACAGAAAATAATATTGCTAGAAATGATATTAATTATTATTAAGGAAACGGTATTAATCAGATATTGTGAAACGAATAAAGAATTGAAATAAAATAATGGTTATACAGACGAAATATGATTTAGACAAAGTGATATAGAGAAAAGAAAGCATCGTTGCAATACGCGGTAAGCTTACGAGTAAATCTACTATTTTGAAAAGTAAATTAAGAATTCCACATAATCTAAATCATCGTATGTACATCTCGCGTAGAGGTCATATCCTCTCGCGCTGCGAGTGGAAACCGATGAGACATAAACGCAAATCAGAAGAGAGGTGAAAGTATCGCGTCTTCTCTAAACGACTAAAACCGCTTGCTTGCCAGTGAACACAGAGACATAAGAACAATGTGCAGCCATTCCAAGAAGGACGAAACTGACACTTCCTTGCTATACTCTGCGTGCGTACCTACGCGTTTCGTTTGTTTTTTTGAATCCGAAGAAAAGAGAAATCGCCGCGTATCCACTGCTCGACGAGTAAGCACGTCGTATCGACTAATGTGATTGTTCGCACTAAAAAAATCGTGGGGGGAAAAAAATAGCTCCGTATACACCGCTGATGGCAGAATATAGAATAATATGGTGGCTCTGCTCTCCACAATTTCCACGCCACGAACACGAGCGACACAGGAGAGTAGAGTAACCGGTAGAGACAGAGGCAAAGATAGAGCTGAAACAGCTCGTTGACAGTACCAGAGAATGAGCTAGCGGTTAGGATAAAGGTAGAAATACACCTATGAACGTATAGAGAACGTAGGTAAAAGACGACCGAGCAGCAGACAAGCAGGCTCACGAACTCGCACGAATACGCGAGAAACGCGGCCGAGGAGAACTCCGCTGGGTGGCGCACAACGTAGTGCAAGCGGACGTAAAATACTCACACACATACAAATATGTACATAGGGACAAGGCAGCACGCGCGCGAGAACGCGCGCGGGCGAATGTACTACACGCGAGTTTACTAGCCAGTGAAAAGATATACGTATATACATACGTGCGAGAACGTCGTGTGTATATACATGCATAAATGCTACTTTTATAAACATATACGTGTACACAGGCGTACACGTGCGTGCGCACGCGCTTGATTATGCAGTACAGCTAACCGGAGTTCTTTACCCAGCGCTTGTACGTGTTCGTTCATAGGGCATGCGAAGCTATGACACACGAAAAATGTTACACAAATTTTTTGGTTGCCCGAGTATCGTACACCTTGAATAAATTAATTGTTTTTGTTTTATATCGATAGACACTAACCAGTCGATGGAGTTAGAAGAAGATCCAAAATGATACACCGATACAATAAGAAAAATCATCGACAAATAGATCCAAAGACATTCCAAGAAACTAAAGGATATTTCCTGCAAGTGTATTGCGCGTGGACTTTACGCTGACGTTCCATAAGCTATTAACGCATACATCCCGATTATATAACGTCCCTGCATGAATTCCCTTCTTGTTTTACCTTCCTTTCCTTTTGTTTTTAAGGCATCTAGGTATGCGAAACTCGTTTAGATCTGCAATTGGCCGTTTAATGGTTATGTTGTCAATATCTTGTAGTCGATGTTGAATTCGAACTTTACGAGGAGACAACGAATCTTTCTATTTGATTGCCTGTCAGCCTTGCTTACCAGTGTATACGATTACAAAGCGTCGAACGGTATGACATAGTTTTGTGTTAATTTTTACAGACTAACGATACGTTTCGTTCCAATTTCGCATGACGGCCATTCAAGCATAATTTCTTTTCAGTTTCTTACCAGTATGTATCATAATTAGATTCGTATTTTTCTTCCAACATAAACAACGAAACTTTGGAAATTACGATAAAACTTCAGAAATATCAACATTAAATGTTAATGGATTACTTGACAACTCTTTGTAGCTATGTATTCTAATTCGCGTGCACAAAAAGACGATTCCACGACGAAATTGCAACAAAGAAATCGCAAGGAACTAAGAAAATGTCGAACAAGATCAACATCGATCGCGAGTAGGCTTCATCGAAAGATGGTGCGTGTGTGCGTATGTACCCGTGCGCATATATACACACACGACGCATACATATAGGACTTATACTATACGTACAAAAGACAGGCAAGAGTAAGTAAGCGAACTTGCATATAAGAAAGAAGAAGAACGCAAGATGAGGGCGGGAGGGAAAGGGAGGGGGCGGTGACTGGACGGACGGACGCAGAAGCGACGGACGGATTCGTACGTGTGCGTGCGTGTATAGTGCGTATACGTGCGTACATGCGTGCGTTCAACCTCTCATCGCACAAATATCTTATCCACGACGTGGCATGTTTTTTGGCTTAGTTTACCTCTGAAACACTGTCCTCTTCGCTCTCCGACGAGTCTGCCATAAAGCGTGGCTGCAGCTCGGAGAAGGTCTCGGTCTCTGACTTCGTAGGACTGGAGTTCGAAGACTGGGGAGTCGACGACGTCTTTCCAATGTCGTGGTGAACGCTCGCTGATTTTTCGTGCTTCTGACTATCCGAGGTCGTTCCTTGTGCTACATTCTGCATCTTTACCTTCCAGATGAATCATATGATACTGAGGTATCGTTCCCGTGTCGCGAAACACACACAGAACACTTGCTTTTCGATAATAATCTCGAGCACGATCGCCGTCATTCACGTAAGCTAACACCCGCCATTTCTACTATGGCCGACACCGAGGCTCCCGGATGCCTCTTTGACCATCTATATAATTTCATACGATTCGACGAGCCATCTTTCGTTTCCCGTGGCGGGTAAATTCGATTTATACTTTTTAAACATGATACATTTTCGATTCCTTATCATATGTAATTCATCTTTATTCTCGTTTCTTTTACTTTATTATTTTTCTTTTAATAAGTATAATTAATATCTACTCTCTTCATAATACGCTCGACGAAATCTCGACTCTGCTTAGCGATGTTGCGCCATGAATGTTTTAGTTTTAAATCTACAGCGAAATAATTATTGATATTTTCAGGAACATATTAAATACAAAATAAAACAACAGTAACATTTTCAAAAGTTTCATACAATGTACAAAAATAGCACAGCTTGAAACTTATTTGCATATTCTAGCATATTTACTAGAATATGGAAAATTACTTTTGTAAAAAGAAAATGTACAATTTACTCAAGTAGAAACTATTTAACCTAATATAATATATTTAATACGTTTCATGTTAAATGAACACAAATTATTCTGCTCTAATCGTTTAGATTTCCTTAATTATTAATTTTGCGTAATAAAAGCAGCCGTGGTAAAAAAAAAAAAAGTCATTATTTATTCAAGTATTTGTTACATAACAAACAATTTTTCTTTCTTATACAAATGATTCAATATCGATCTCTAATACAGAGCAGGGTATATTTAGATCAAATTTTGTAATTACATCCGGATGTAGAACGCCCATTTTTCCAATCACTTTGTTATAACACAAAATTTCCGCACAACGATGACGGAAGAAAGTAGGATCTGTAAAAAATCATTTTAGATAAGATACAGGGTCTGTGGTATGTTTCCATTTTTTGTATATGGTGTCATTTAACTTTTCTAATAAAATAATTCGTTGTATGATGCTTTACCGTCGACCGCGCGAAGATAATAACCGTCCGAATTTTCACCAACGCTCCACGGTATTTCTAATACTTGTAATATTCTGTCCAATAAACCATGAATTATTTCGAAACCATCCGATTTATTACAATACAGCACGCACAAATTACGATTATTACGCGCACCTACTTCCGTAGTATTATCTCTTAATATAACATCGGAAACTTCAAACAATTTCTGAGGTAGTGGCATTTTTTTATTTGCAGCTAGTGTCTTCAATAATCCTGGCAGTAGAGTAGTGCGTGCTACCTATAACATTATCGTAAAATGTAAAATATTGATCTAATTTTTCCGACGAAAAGTAATATCACTAAAATTTTTTGTACCTGAAATTCTAAAGTTTTTGGATTTGATATATGAACCGCTGTTACGTTTTCCAGTTTATGACCTAATTTATCCGCTATATCTTCGCGTGAACACTATGGAGAAGAATCATTGAACCTAACGAATCAATTACATACACAGTTTAAACAAATATCATTAAAAATATTGTTTACCAATGAGAAAGTCAATGCTTCTGTAAAACCAGCACAAGCCAATTCCGTACGTAATTGATCGGACAATTTATTAAGAGGGAGCTAAATTTTAAATGCAAAAGAATAGAAAATTATCAAATTAAAAAACAATCAAATTTATTCTTACCTCTTCTGCGATTGTAGATAAATATGGTATAGTTTTCTGAATGTTGTTGTATCCATATGCTATGGCGATATCTTCATAAATGTCACATGCATGTATCACATCGTGTCTAGTGGGAGGTATTTCAATATTCAATATGTTATTTTTCCTGACGCATGTTTTTAACGACATTTTAGAAAGTAGATTAGCTACTTCTTCTGCTGTTTGTTTTATGCCAATATAATTTATAGCTTTCTCACAATCAATTTCTTCAGTTCGATATTTTAAGTCAGGATAATGAAATACTTGTTTATTAGGATATATTACTTCCACCTTTTCTACTGTATATCTTGTTTTACAGTATTGACTAAATGCGCAGACTATAGTGTCCAACACTATCCTTGCCTATAATTTTTTGATAAATGAAAATTTTTAGTTAATATGACTCTTAATTCTATAATACATTATAAAAATATCACTTTTATCTATACCTTTGTAAGATCTGTTGCTGTACATTCAATGAATACATTTTTGGTATCGAGTGTAATTTTTGAATGATCTCCATTGATAATAGGTGGAAGGGATAAAATAATTCCATTGCTATCTTGCACTACAGGAAAAACTGGACTATCTTTTATGATGTGTAGGTATCGTTTTAACTGTGCATGATTCTGTAAAACATTTTTCAGTAAAATATTTGATCGAAATTCAATTAAATTCTATTCAAAACCACCTACAGCGTATAAGTTCATAATTCCTTCTCCTGTATACTCCCTATCTTGATTAAGTGGTTTAAAACAGATGTCGGCTGGTGGTTTTGCATCATATAAAAATGGACCCTGAATTGTGTCCAAATCATGAGTACCGATAGATACCAAACTCCGTTTTCTTCCTATATTTTTATGTAATTTGTCTTGCAGATCAATGAAACTATCGTAAGAGTCTTTTGTGAATGTAATGTCACGTAAAATAGCTGCAACGATATGTCCTCTGATTTTCAGACACTAAAACACAATACAAATGAATTATTAATTATTTCTTTTTATAATAGACATCACAATTTTCATACTAGTATACATATACCTCGCTTGTCATAGTAATCTTCTGCATGCCTGTATCTGAATTCATCGCCATATAATGCGGTATATCTATTCTACATAAAAATATTACAAAATCTAAATAGTATAAGGATACCTAAATTTAATCTCTTATTATATTTTCCATTGTTATACTGTAACAAATCTTTATAATTATAATAATGGAAAGAATCGCGTAAATTTACAGGGTGTCTGTCCTATACCATGTGGGAATTATTCTAGCAATGGATTCTACCCATGAAAACAATATAAAAAAGTTATGGCCTATTTAACCTCGGGTACGATTAGATCAACTATTCTAACTTTTGCAAGAATTATTCCAACATAAGAGCGCTGTAACTCAAAAACATGGTCAACAATAATAACTAAGAAGCCAAATCTGCTGCAAATGTTTAATCATAAATGTAATTCCATTGTTACGAATATTAGAAACATAGAATATTTGTATCAAGAACATAAATAAATATTTGAAAAAAAGACACATATGTAAATATAATGAAATAATGAACTATATATTGTTAATATTAATTAACCATTTGTATGCGCATAAAGACAAGGAAAAACAATTGTACATACTTGTTTAAAAATATGAGCAATCCAAGAGTTAAACCTTCCAAGCATAATAAATCATATCTGTTTGCTGGTATGTCAATTTTATATATAATTTCATCAGATACTTCTGTATTTTGATCTAGTCCTTTTTCCTTTATTATCATTAACTTTTCTGTTGTCTGAAAATTAAAATATGATTAATGTTGTTGTTAATAAATACGTAGTGGGAAATTTAAAAAATACTTACCACTTCGTCCAATTCTAAACCAAATTTGAAGCACAAATCTTGAAACTCATCATCCGCTAAAATAGTATTATCTTAGATTGAATTACTTTTACAAGTGTTGTATTAAAACATTAATGTACAAAATAATTGAATTGATGTTGGATAACAAAACATAAACCGTACAAAGATCATATATTGTATAGTTGCAATTAGAATAATTCATAACTTACAATACGTTTTACCAAGAGCTTTAAATAATAAGTCACGTTTGACATTAACGGTCGGCATTTTTTATACGATAAGCACTCGTATCTTTCTTACGGTAATCCGATGAACAATGTGGCCAGTGTGCACAGATTTGGCATAATTAAATGCATCGACGGCGACACTAGTAACGACGAACTTCTTTAGCGTCTAACGAAGTGGTGGAAAAAGCCGTCACATACCTACCGCACGAGCCATATTATGTACATGTATATGCATGCATACGTAAGTTCGGTATTTCGCGCAACTTTGGGAAATCGAGAAAGAAGGCGAATGCGAGCCTTTCCTTCTTGATCTTGAACAGCTAAAGTGCGTCCTCGCGTCAATGGCATACAATTTCGAATCTCGACGGTCCAGGCATTTTTACGTTCCGACCCGTATAGGCATGTATGCATACATACATATACGTACATACAATAAGCAAACTTCATAATGAAAAAACAATGCACACGGAAATACACGTTTTAAGACCCCCTGATCATGTTTTAACTATTGAAAAAAAGAAATTATATTTATTATTCCTATGAATGAGCATATCTACATACACATATGTATGTTATTGATACGACTGAGTAGAAACAGCTGATGCAATTTGTACTCGATGCGTGAAAAATAGATTTTGCTCGTGTTCATGATTCCTCTTCTATTTCAGCATTATTTTTCTCTAAACAGTTTAATTGTGTTAATATTTGTATGTAACATTGCATGAAAATAATAGTGAAATATCATTTTCTTTCGTGTCTCATGATTTCTATTTGCATTTGCGATTAATTAGTATTTTTATTGTGTACATTTCGTTAGGTATTTCCTTTTATCCATCTTTCAGATTCTCATCTGTGTACGGTGTTTCATACGCTTCCTTTTATATGATTCAATATAAATATCATTTTTCATTTCATTTTTTATATATAGATTAATCGCAAGGACATAACAGGAAGAAGTCGCATCTGCCGAGAGACTTTTAATTCCAAGTCGATTAGACATAAACCTCATCACGAATTTTAAAGTTAAAATTCATTTTATTTTAAAAACCTCCAAAATATGTATACGCATGAAATTTCAAGGTAACATTTCTAACCTTACATTATATTTTCGGAAAAGAATTTTTTTCTCGAAAGTTCGTACGATTTCGGGGGTATGTCTATTGACCGAAAATGATCGTAATTGACCCCCGCAACCGAAAATAATTTTTCTAGAACGATTTGAGGAAATTTTTTTCAACACCTATGCTAGAGTTTTAAGCTACATAAATTATTAAATTATATTGTCTCTTAGTTTACGCATATTTTTCGAAAAATTATACGTGCATAAGAACGTACCATAGTAATCATTAAATGACATTTTATTTTTGTACAGAGACCATGCATACTTTTACATCTATACCGATGTAAGGAAAATAAAATAAGGTATAATACTTTAGATCTATGAAAAATAACAGCAGTATAACAATAACATCTAATTACTTCGTTATTACGCGATTAATCAATATGACAAATGAATAGAGAATAGTATGCGAATATTAATTTTTATTTTAAGAAATTGTAATATTTTAACAAAATGGTCAATCTTGTTTTTCTTATATGTTGACGAATAACATCGGATCTGTGAATTGTAGTGTACTAAAGACAAGATGATAAATTATTATGAAAAATAGAATTAAAAATACTTTGTTCATTGAATCAATAAATTGATCATGCTGAAACAAAAATATAAATTTTGTGAAAATCTTATTTTCAATACCTAAAACTGTGGATAAGATATTATTTTCTTTCAAGACAAATTTGATATGGAAAGTACATATATGTGTGTGTGTATATATATATATATATATATAAACCTAGAACTTACCCATATAAATAATAAAAAAACGACAAGAGATAAAATGCAAGTTTAATCCATCCTTCCCTTTGATGAGCTGTTAAAACTTGAGCATTCATTATACTAGTGGGGTCGTAGAGGCCTGGTTTAGACATAACAGGTCTATGCCAATACTGCCATAAGTGATATGCTATTAATGGAATATTGAGGAATAATGCAAACCATTGTCCACTTATTAGAAATAAAATGTTAATCACAATATGTAGGCTATATTCTGGAATAACTATCTGAAATGAAAATATATATTCATTAAAACTTTTAACAAAATATTAAATATTATAATGTTACAAAAGCTTGTAATGTCTCACCGGATTTAAACTGTTACAGTGTTCGATCGGATTTTTATACCCAGCCTTTAATTCATCGAATGAAATAACCTGAAAAATTTAATGCCTTTAATTAAATTGACAAATATACATACATACAAAACGTAAGGTTAGAAACAATTCGGATCAATTATTCACGTATATGTTTTGTGTAAAAAATCATCATCGTTTGTAAGTTTCACGTACATGAAATATTGCGAAGAATATCAAGAAAGCATCTGTAATTAAAGCCACAACATATGAAAAAGCGGCCAAATTGAACGCCATTGTGATTATACACGCAACGACACCGAGTATGTATGTACTTGAACGTGTTTCAACGCTTATGGATTAGATTTACACGCGAAACAGGTGTCCAATTCTTAATACGTATATGATTAAACAACTTATAATGATATTCGGCTTACATTTTGTTTGTCATTGACGAGATTCAATGATAACGTTGCAATTGCTAAGATACGTAACGTACGTTTCTACTTTAAATGAATTGTATCTAGTAAGACTGTAATTGGTCATGACCATATCAAACGTATGCACAAACAATTTAAACGATCTAACCCTGCGAAAGAAATGCAAACTCGTCAATTTTAATGATTCTATTTTACACAAGACAATTAGATATCGATGTTTTTCATACTTTATCAAATTTAATAAAAACATTTTTTGTAATAATATCTAATGAAATTTACAAGTTATTTGCATCTAACGTTTGCAATTTGCTGTTACAAGTTCATTGTACGTATTATGAGATTATGATATCGTACATCCGGAAAAAACAGCCTTGCTAATACATGTTTAAATGCATGGTTACCGATAGCGAAGGGGATGTAATATTTGAAAATACTATTTAAGAAGGATATGTCAATTACTTAACTGAATGTTTCTATAAGTTATTTTTATAACAATAAAATACAATAGTTTTATGTGCACCTTAATTAGTATAGCCAGGTTGTTTTCTTAAAAGTACAAATAGAACTTTTTAACAAAGAACAAAACAGAAACTGTAACAGATATAAATGTAATGAAAAAACAAGATATTAATAACAACCTGAAAAGGAGAAATAAATAACTTTATTTTTACAAACTGAATGTACATATGTATATGGTGCTTTAAATAACAATTTACTCGCAATTATAACATTGTATCAGATGTACATTACTAGATACAATAGCAAACATATACTTACAAGCATGTAAATAATAATATTCTTATTAATTGAAGATTCATAGAAATTGATTCACGCCAATGACTGTGTTCGTTTAATAAAAACCAAGTAAAGGCGTTGTGCATCAATCGACGATGCAAACGGCAAAAAACGACAAAAAACTAGAGTTACTATAAATCAAAGTAATATTTTATGTAATTTTTACCCTCAAAACTAGTGTCATGATATAAAAAATATATTGTTTGTAAATAATATATGTCTGCAAGATAAAACATAAATATGACTATAATCGTTGCTATCTTATTTAAAGTTTAAGTTAATAAGAAATTATTCTGCATCTTTCAAATATACATGTGTATATACAATATGCCATTAAAAAAATCACAGTGGATATTTATTTATACCCTTTCAATACGATACTAACAAACACAGAATTTAATGCCGAGTATTTGTAAATATATGTCCACCACTGTGTATACATATTATTGCATTATTAATGCTCAAAACATAATTGCTAGAAGTTTCTTAATAAAGGTTGAGTTCTGTACGTATGCTCTAGTTCTATATCTGTTCTTGTTATTAATGTTTCTTCATTCTTAATAGTCCACTGAGTATTATTACGTATTAATTCCCTTTTAGGTTGCAATATATGACTTATATTTCCATAGTGTATGTCTAGTTCTTTAAATGCATTCAATAAAAATATTGCAATTATCACAGTGAAAAAACCACAAAAAGAACCCAAAATATCTTCTGCACTCATATTTTCCCATTCTCTGAACAGTATAGCAGAAGCAATTATTACTAATGTTGTAAAAAATACATAATAAATTGGTGTCACGATAGTGGTTTCAAATAAGTCCAACGATCTATTTAAATAATTCATTTGTACACTGATGCAAAGTATAACACTAAATAAAAAAAACCATGTTAACCAGTTTGCAAATCCATTAAATCCATTAATGGTTTCTTTTAAAGCCAATCCCAATCCCTTGCAGCTCATAACAGTTAATGAGCCAATAGATGAACACAGACAAATGTACACAATTATATTCTGCTTTCCACAAACAGGGCCAAAATGAAAAATTATTAAAAGACTGCATATTATTATAACTAAAACATAGACAATAAATCCTGGATTCTTGATCTTGTCCAAAAGCTCATTTAATGTTCTAATTTCTTCCTCTTTGGGAGCATGAAGTACAAGAATCGTAGAACCTAAGATGCATAAAAGGCAGCCAATCTAAAAGGGAGGTTATTTGTAAATGTAGCTTCTTCTTATATTAAGTATATGTAAATAGTATTAAGTTATTGTACAATTTAATGTTACCTTTCCTAGTAAATTAAGTCTTTCGTCTAAATACTTTGATGCTAATACTGCAGATATTAGAACACTGAGTGCACCTAATTGCGTAACCAATGAAGCTGGAGCAAACATATAAGCAGCAAAATTACTTGCTTCTCCTATTCCCACTTTAATTCAACCATGTAATTTAAAAAAATATATCAGCATTTCTCAATCTTTTTTATGCATGAATCAAATAATATAGTAAAGAATTCTTTGCGATCCACTATATAATTTGTAATGTTAACACTGTATAATATGTAAATATTTTTTACTTACTTGAAAGAAGACCAACCCACCATACCCATTCTTTCAAGTATCCAAATCCTCCGGACGAAGCTCGTAACGCGCCGTACCTTTGTAGACGAATCAACGCTTTTTTTTTTATAATAAAACTAGCGCCTAAATAAGTACAATACAGACAAAGTTCGTATTAGTTTTAAGTACAGAGATTATTCAATTTGTTTACTAAAGGTTCAAACCTCAACTAACCTATAAAACCGCAGGAACTAATCGCTAATCCCAAACCTACGTAAAAATCTGTTGCATTATATAATTTTGTATTAACTATAATTTCTGTTGTCGCATTCATATTTGGATATAGATTACTGCCTCATAATCACATATTAATAAAAATGAATGTATAACTTTGTAAAGAATGGTTGCAGATGAAAATCGTACATCATCATCATCATCGTCATCGTCGTTATCGTCGTTATCATCATCATCATCATGAATGATACCAGCACAGATGATGTACGATGCAGACGAACATACACACTACTCGTCGCATACCTTACACCAGTGTGGCCAGATTTGGCATAATTGAGTGCATCGACAGCGACACTAGTAACGACGAACTTCCTTAGCAACTAACGGAGTTGTGGGGAAAGCTGTCATCATATTATCTTGCCGTACGAGCCACACGGTACGTCAACTCGACAATTTGCGCAACTTCGGGAAAACGAGAAAGAAGACCAATACGAGCCTTTCCTTCTTGATCTTGAACAGTTCAAGTCCGTCCTCGCGTCAATGGCGCAATTTCGAATCTCGACTGCCCAGGCATTTTCACGTTCCGACCCATATACGCACATACATATATGTATACATATAAGCAAACTCCACAGTTTTAGGTATTAATTAATTTTTTTACCTATGATTCTTTTTCTATTTCAACATTATTTTTCGAGTTCGTATAATTGTGTTTATATTTATTATATTGCATGAAAATAATAATAGACATCCTCCAAAATGTACGTATGATCTTTCAGGGAAACATTTCTAACCGAAAAACTATTTTCGGTTGCGGGAGTCAATTACAATTATTTTTGGTCAACAGACATATCCACGAAATCCTACGAATTTTCGAGAAAAAAATTCTTTACCAAATATATAATGTGAGGTTAGAAATGTTTCCGTGAAAGATCACGCGTATATTTCAAACATCATAACTTCTGATCGGGTTGAACGATTTTAATGCTTCAAAATGCAAACAACGCGTATTTTGGCGAAGAATATGTAGAAATTCTAAGAATATTTGAATAGTTGTTCCTTAACCCCGTAAAGTGAGACAAACCCCCATAAAAATAGTCCAATATTCAAACGACCAGAAATACCACAATATAATATTCCTACAATAATAAATGTATTTCATTGGTTCTATCTCTTAGCATTTCTTTAGTCTTCGCTGGATCACTGACCTTGATGTCAACCTCATTATTGGCCATCTATGACCATAATCCAACCAAATCGTTGACCATTGAATAACCAATGACTTGATACTATAATATTCTTATAATATAATAATATTCATGCGCACATAAAAAGAATATAATATGTGCAGTATAAAAGTACAAAGTAGGATTCGTATAAAAATAGTAGAGGAAACATAAAAAATTGTATGGACTACATTTTCTTTATCAATCTTACTTATCAACAATTAACATTTTCAATATTTTCTGACAAATTAATCTCATAGTATGAGTAGGAACTATGGAAGCATATAAAATACATAGTATATGATCTCCATATTTAACTGCATGACATTTGTGATATTCTGAACATAAATATATTTCTTTTGCACCAACGAATTTCCAATTATCACTCTTTCTTTCACTTTCTTCGGATTCAGGAGATAATATAAAGGTTTCAACAGCTTGATGATAAAACGTTCGTAGTATATCCAATCTGTGCGATCCACTGACTCTGTTTTTAGCATACTGAGTGTTTCTGCCAAGTACGAATTTCTGTACTTTATAATTTGCCAAAAGAAATCTATGTAGATATGGAGAATACATACTTTATTCATGTTTTGGCAGTATATTTCTATTCATAAAATTATCTAAGCAAAACATTTTGATATATTACCCAAGCGTTTCCGAATCTAAATTTATAGACATGGGTAAATTCTTTGGATAGCACTGTTCTGCCCCGTGTAAAGCATCAATGCTACTCTTCCAACATTGTACAGCAAATCGTTCAATTTCTGATAATTCTGGATGTGGTCCGCATAATGCAAGTACTTCAATATGATTAATCAATGTAACAGACACTAGTCTGAAAGCCACCTACATCATCTCCCATGTTACATTTATATATTGTTCTCACGTTAAGTTTATTTTCCTATAACTTTTAAAATATACTTACATTTGGACTCTTATAAGGTAAAAATACTGGAATATCGCGTGTAGTACAAACACCTTCTGCAGTAACAGCTATTATTAACAATTTCCTTTCTATCGGGTTTAAACTCCACCATCCTTCTGTGGCAACTGCTAGGCAGCCATGTATTAAAATACATCCATATATAGAATCCAAACATTCCACATAACCTTCTAAACAAGTCTTAAATATATTATTATTTAATATACAAAATGAGCTTTCAATTTCAAAAATTCAGATTACCTGAAGTAAATTATTTTCATTGCACATAATACATTCCGTCATATTGACAATATCAGTTTTTAAAGAAATTCCATCTCCAGCATCAAGACATTGCAATAAACTGTCAACAATTGGACTACATAAACGCATGTCTTTTTTAAGCTTTTCAATATTTTTTGCACTTTTTACTTCGTCGATACCAACAAATAAAATCATAGCACCAAATATAGCATCAAGAAATTGAGTTAAAATATATTTTGTAGTTCCAGTTGCGATAGCTATTAATGTAACGCTTTGTTCAAACTCCTTCCACATTACAGTAGTATCTGGTAAGTCTGTATATAAAAGTTTGATGTCTTGTGACTTAAGAAACATATGTATTCCATTTAGAGATGCTATTTTAGAAAATGTCATCTACGAGTATTAGAAGCAGAATTATTACTGATATTTATATAATTCTTATATTATGGTTTATTCTTTGTTGAATAAGTTTCCTACCGTGTCACCTTCTCCTTTTTGTCGAGAGAATAATGGAATTCCACCAGAAGAAGTTAAACACATAATGTGAGCTACCATTATAATGGTGTTTTTCTTCTTCGTACGTCAAAGATCTAGTTGTACATAAATTTGTATTATTCTTATTCAGTCAACTATGCAAAAATTTTCTGTTATTTTCTACCGTCCAAGCATAAATATTACATTTTATTCTGTTATTCTCAATAAAGCGTGTACATTCGTGCAACTGTATGTTTCTTATTACAACTGTACTGCTTCACTTATTAAAATGAAATAAAAATTATTTACCTTTCGGTTCATACCGATCCTGTATTTTAGTTTATATTTCATTACAATACAAATGCAAGATGGCGGTTGTCTTTTTGTTTTAAAAACCTACATGTGAGTATCTACGTGCTTACTCATGGAAACATCAAATTTGTAATGATTTCTGATTGATGGAATGATATTACTGACTTCTAATTGGTAGAACGTGACGCTTCCAGTGTCATTCCACCAATTGGAAGTCTACACACTTCGTTCAACCAGATAAAATTTTAGAGGTCTCTTGCACAATATCTCACAAGTTAATAACAGTAGTGATTTTACATGGAAATTCCTTAATATCGTTAAATTTTATTAAATATTGTACAAAAAGCTATACATAGATGGTATTATTCAAACTTTATGATAAATAATCGTTCCAATGAACAAATCATCGTTTATTAACTATCATTGCATTTATATGTATGTATCGAAATACATTTAACGACTAGTAATTTATTTCTTGAATTTATAACAATTTCATGAGAACACAGGAGAGCTGTCACGTACAGATTATGTCTGAAATTCATTTTTCGAACGTAATGATATACAATTAATAACTAATAATTTATTACTTAGCTTTGTAACGTATATTAAAAATTTGAATGTTGCAAAGTTACTAACAGAGTAGAACTAGTCATGTATAGATTAATCGTGTCGAGGTTAGGTGTTCAATATGGTAGTAACGTCATTTAGTGTTCTGGCTAGACAACAACTAGAAACTTATGGAAGAAAGAAAAAAGATCTGTTTGGTATGTCGTATTCCCCTCAAACGGCAGAAATATATGCTGCTCAGTGCATACAAAATATATGTCTATGAGCACTTTCAACAATTTTCTATATCGATACTCGTCATTGCAAATGCGACGAATAAGTTTTAGTAAATAAAGCATTTAAAAATAATTTATAACATACGCAAATATTAAGTTTATAAAGTAAATTTTCCAGTAATACAGATAGTTGGAAGAAATTTTATTCATAATTTAATGCCAGTACGAAATCAATAAATAGACAATTTTTTCTTTTTGTCACACTTGGATTCAATGTTATTTTAATATTACGCCAATTTTAGTATTAATAAACCAAGTCTATATAAAATAATGAGAAAAAGAGGAAACGTATCGGGGAGTTACTTGAGTAATTTTATATTTCTAATCAGAATTAAAAATGAATTCAATCAAAATAATTTAATCGATTAAATTGATTTAAGGATAAGGGTTGAAGGGAGCCTAAAGCAATGTTTTAATTTAGAGCTATTTTTGTGCTAATTTTTTATTATTTTGATATACGTGAATTATTATGACCATGAAATTGATAAATGTAGCGAATATGTATTCGAAAAGAGTTTGTTAAAATTTGAAAGTAATTTTAATTGAAATTATACCAGTATGAATATTGTTAAGATAAAGGGAATAGCTTAGTTGAATAGGAGAACAGAAGCGATTGGTATAATGTTGACATCCATTTGGCACGAAAAGGCAGTTGCAAATCGCTGAAGAAATGCTAGTACAAACAACTTTTTTAATATAGCTTTTTAAAAATCATCGTCCGTCTTTTTCAACAAATGACAAACATTATTCATCAAACGTACGACAACGTTAATTGCGAAGATCAATTTGTTTTTTCGCGCACGAGCTTCGTGTATGTACACCGTAAATTACGAAAAAGAGTGTCAAGTCGGTGTAGGAATGTGGCACTTCAAAATGGCTGCCAGTTACTTTAGTAATTTACGGCTGTATCTTTCTTTGTTGTTGCTGATGTAATTACGATTGTGATCGGAATATCGGAGAATTGATTTTAAGGAAAAATAGTGGATCGAAAGTTCTACGTACACATTACCCTCGTCACATGGGTATTGGGTAAACGTGAGAATAGAATATGCTCTGAAGTCGTTCTCTCCCGATTGCTACTTCGATCGAACTTATTTCAAGACATTTCTCAGCCAATGCCTTCTCTTCTACGAAGAAAGTGTGCTATTGTAGCTTGTTCTACGTATAAAGGACTTTTTGGATCGATCCGTTACATATCTAACGAATAGGTTAGATTTCAGATCGATCTCAACATCATGTACAAAGATACGGAGTTTGTGAGATTACATACGAATCTGTTTTATTCTATAGTATGAGCTTCTAAATAATATATATGTATATATATATATATATGTATGTATGTATATATACATATATATATATATACATATATGAAATTATGGATGAACAAGCAAAACAATCTTATGCTACAGACAAGACTTTTGGCATAACGAATAACATATTTTGGTGTCTATCGACTCACTAATATCGATATAATTTTGTTATTGCATGTAATTATAAATATTTGAAACAGAAGTAGTATTAGTATTAGCAATGCCTGTTGTTGCTCCTATATCAAAGCGACGTGTTTGTTGTGTGTGGCATAGTACACTACCGCTGCAATGACACTAGAAAAAGTCTGTGCTAAAGCTTATTAGCATAAAACTAGTTTTGTAAGCATCGTGTTAATATATTTATTTGATTCGCGATAAGAACCTTTGTACAATATATACTATAATTTAGTTAACACAGCGATACAATTGTCCTTTAATAACTTTAGTAATTGTAAAGTACCATTTGGATTATAGTACTTTGGGGAAAGTAACACTCTCAAGCAATATCGTATCATGCGTGATACAAATGTGTCGTAGAATTTTTAAGACGCTATAAGAAAGCAACCGAATATTATGTTTTAGATGTATGTATGTATATATATATATATATATGTCACAGCCGGATTAAAGCTAGGTCTCAGAGGGCCTAGCATGGGCCACTATGAATCCACCCGCGGTTAGTAAATCGAGCACTCGTGGCTCTGGATACCATCAAAAGGCATTAGCTGAAATTCGTAATTCTTTGCTGCCTTTTGCAAATATTGGAGGAGCAGGTGAAGTAGGTTCCAGCGCTGCCAGTACTATATCTACTTTATCAACGACCAGTGGTATTAGTTCTGCCTCTGGTCTCAGTGGTCTCTCAGGAGCTTCAGGTTCTACTATCGACAAGTCTGATCAGCGACAACTATTGGTACAGTTACTAGCCATGGGATATTCGGAGGTGCGTAAGTCGTACAAAAGTTTATTAATATCGCAAACTATTTTTATCTGTTGAGAAAAGAGTTTTAATGTGCCTTATAAATTCTTAATACGCAGGAGATTGCATTGCGTGCTCTGAAGTTGGCCGGTTGGCGTTTGGATGCCGCTATAGAGTTTTTGAAACAAGCGCAAGGGGAATCTCTAAATGGACTTGGTAAACTGAACACCAAGCTTATAAGGAAACCTAGTTTGGAAAGGGAGTTGAGTTTACAACGTGGTAGTCCTGCACTGGACAGTGGAGCAGGAAGCTCGCGATCCGATAGTCCTCGTTTGACAGAGCTTAGTCCGCACCCGCAGTTAAGTCGACAGTATTCTCCGAGCAATTTCGTAGAACGAGAACCACCTCCACCACCACCGCCTAGATGCAGTTCTACGCCGCCACCGCCGCCGCCACCTCACGCTCCGTATAACCAGCCAAATGTACCTACTAATATGCAGCAAATGCTCAAACGCATGTCTCCTGCTCCAGTCGTTCCTACGCGACCGCCTC
This sequence comes from Colletes latitarsis, assembly GCF_051014445.1. NCBI lineage: Eukaryota > Metazoa > Arthropoda > Insecta > Hymenoptera > Colletidae > Colletes > Colletes latitarsis. Next base: position 32,415,257 of record NC_135142.1, on the reverse strand, counting down.
CCACCGCACCTGGCAATACCGGACCAATTTCGACGTCAGTCAGTTTGCCGCAAAGAGGTACAAGTCCGGTGGCGAGCTCAAACAATAATTCGAATAGCCGCCAACCTATGATCGTTCAAAATGGTCCTCAAGTTCAACAACAGCTTTCGCAGCAAATGCAGGCTCTCAGCATATACCAAACGAGCAACAATTCTAATACTCAAGTTGAACCACCACCCCCTTATCCCATAGTCTCTTCTTCTTCGGCTGGTCCGGTACAACCACCATCTTACAGTGTTTCTATACAAAACAGGCAGAGTCCGACACAGTCTCAGCAAGATTATCGTAAAAGTCCTTCTTCTGGTATTTATTCCGGTCCGACGTCGGCTGGTTCGCCGAGCCCTATTACGGTTTCCGCTATATCACCGAATACTCAAGCTTCTATGGCTAGACCGACTCCGCTGCAAGCTTGGGGTGCGCGACAGGCCAAAACGCAGCCACCAATAATTATGCAATCCGTCAAGAGTACTCAAGTGCAGAAACCTGTCTTGCAGACCGCTATCGCGCCGACTTCTCCTCAACCTATTTCGACCACCAGCAACACACCACCGCCACCTCCGTCTTATGCGTCTTCGATTCAGCAAAAGCAACAGCAACCTCAGCAGCAGCAGCAGCAGCAGCAGCAGCAGCAGCAGCAGCAACAGCAACAGCAGCAGCAGCAGCAACAACAACAACAACAGCAGCAGCAACAGCAACAACAACAACAGCAGCAGCAGCAACAACAACAACAACAACAACAACAGCAACAGCAGCAGCAGCAGCAATCGCAACAACCACCGCCTGCGTATCCACCGGTGAATAACGTGGGCACGGCATCTGCGAACAACATAAACGTAGGTGTTTCGGTAGGAGTACCGACTACAGAGCCACCAAGTTACGCGACTACCATGCAAGCATTAGCGGCACAACGTGGTATGCATCATCCGCTTCCTCCTCCTCCTTATGGGACACCCACCACCGAAGACTCGAGCGGAATGTCCACGGTTGAAAATAGCACGAATCTTAGGTCGTCTCCTGTCGCACTGCACCCTCCGTTACAAAGAAAATATTCACCCGCGGACAATTGTCAACATCTTATTGAAACGCCGCCTCTACCTTCGGTAACATCGACTTCCGTAACTACGAGGAATAATAATAATGGTAACAACAATAACAGCAGCAGTAACGGTGGTAACAACAGCAGCGGCAGCAATAACAATATCAACAACAATAACAATCATTCGCCGGATAGCAACGGGGCTAAGGGAGGAGGTAGTTCGCCTTCGTCTTACAAGATCAAGCATCAATCACCAATACCGGAGCGAAAGCATATGAGCAAAGAGAAGGAGGAAGAACGCAGAGACTGTAAGGTACGCAATTATTCTCCTCAGGCGTTCAAATTTTTTATGGAACAGCACGTTGAAAATGTGTTGAAATCTCACAAACAACGATTATATCGTCGGCTTCAACTAGAAACAGAGATGGCTAAGATAGGCCTTAGCGCGGAAGCGCAGTGTCAAATGAGGAAAATGTTGTCACAAAAGGAATCGAATTATATTCGATTGAAGCGGGCGAAAATGGACAAGTCGATGTTCACGAAAATAAAGCCAATTGGAGTGGGTGCGTTCGGTGAGGTGACGTTGGTCAGAAAGCTTGATACCAATCAATTTTATGCCATGAAAACTTTAAGGAAAGCAGACGTATTGAATCGCAATCAAGTCGCTCACGTTAAGGCTGAAAGAGATATACTGGCGGAGGCTGACAACGAATGGGTAGTAAAGCTCTATTATTCCTTTCAAGATAAAGACAACTTATATTTTGTAATGGATTATATACCTGGCGGTGATTTGATGTCGTTGTTGATTAAGTTCGGCATTTTCAAGGAACCATTGGCAAGATTTTATATTGCCGAGCTCACGTGCGCGGTAGAAAGTGTTCATAAGATGGGTTTTATTCACAGAGACATTAAACCGGACAATATTTTAATCGATCGAGACGGACATATAAAGTTGACAGACTTTGGATTATGTACGGGATTTCGCTGGACTCACAACTCCAAGTACTACCAACAAAATGGTAAGAATAAACACTAATTAATTATCAAAGTACCAACAAATAAAGCGACGAAAGCAGAATTAGTAATACCGGAATTTTCGTACACGTATAATATATGTATAAAGTCATGTATATGATCTATAGTAAAAACAATCAAACAAAACAGATTGTAGCCTTTGTTTTACTAATTTATTTATACAGTTTATCAGATAATAACTATTACCACAAAAGCAGGTCACGGAAAGCAAGATTCCATGGATCCCGCTGATGACTGGAACAACGAATGTCGTTGCATTCAGTCAAAACCATTGGAACGTAGAAGGCACAGAGAACATCAAAGATGTTTAGCTCATTCGTTGGTTGGGACACCAAATTACATTGCGCCGGAAGTACTACAAAGGACAGGATATACCCAGTTGTGCGATTGGTGGAGCGTCGGTGTAATTTTGTATGAAATGTTGGTCGGTTCTCCACCATTCCTTGCCAATACACCCGCCGAAACACAATACAAGGTGAATACATTTTTAATTTCGTTCAAATCGGTTTCTATAGAGAGGCCATAAATATGGTGTCGAAACTTTTTTATAGACACCTCCTTAAGAGAGAAGAGAATTTCTACGCTCGTGATTTCTAGACAAAACATTTTTATTATGTTTATTTTAATGAATTCACAAGTCGTTTTTATTATATTTTATCGATTTCATTTTTTACTGATTGAATTTAAAAAATTATTTAAGAAAACTGCTGGTCAAATTAAATTAAATACTTGAAAAATTTCAGTCGTAATTAATACATATATTATACAGGGTGTTCGGCCACCTCTGGGAAAAATTTTAATGGGGGATTTTAGAGGCCAAAATAAGACGAAAATCAAGAATACCAATTTGTTGATGAAGGTTTCGTTAAAAAGTTATTAACAATTAAATTAAAAAATTTGAAATCGTTCTGGAAAAATTATATTCGGTTGCGGGGGTCGATTATAATCATTTTTGGTGAATAGACATACTCCCGAAATCTTAGCCACTTTCGAGAAAAAAATTCAGTATTGGCGGAACTTTATACGTTAATAACTTCTTAACGAAGCCACCATCGAGAAATTGGTATTCTTGATTTTCGTCTTATTTTGGCCTGTAGAAAATTTTTCCCGGGGGGGTGGTCGAACACCCTGTATAAGGTGATTCTAGAAAATGGGGCAAGCTATGCAGATAAGATAAGCGGTATGTTGGAAATAATAAAAAAAATATATTTTTGTAGTTTTACATTAAAAATTGTTGAATTGCACGATGTTCGTGAAGGTCGGGCACATTACTGTATAGGTAGAATTAATCATCGGATAAGTAAAGGAATTTGTCGACACGCGATCAAATTTTGTAATGTTTCGCGTTACAGGTGATCAATTGGGAGACGACTCTACATATCCCGAAGCAAGCAAACCTCTCTGCAGAAGGTATGGATCTGATATTAAAGCTTTGCGTTGGTGCGGATCGTCGGTTAGGTAAGAACGCGGATGAAGTAAAAAGTCATCCATTTTTCGCGAGTATCGACTTTGAAAAAGGATTACGTCGACAAGTAGCTCCTCACATACCTCGGATACAGTATCCTACCGATACAAGTAACTTTGATCCAGTGGATCCCGATAAATTACGGAATTCGGAGTCTTCCGATTCCAATAAATCGGACGAGTTATTAGATAATGGTAAACCGTTTCACGGTTTCTTTGAATTCACGTTTAGACGGTTCTTTGACGACGGTGGTGGTCCTGCGTATCCTAGTCGAATAAGTTTGGACGATAACGACAATCAAGGTCCTGTTTACGTATGACAGTAGGTTTATAAGTTATATTCGTGGCAAAGATAAGATAATGCAATATTTCACGTTCGATCGGAAAATTTTTTGTAAATATTGTTCAAAAGAGATTATTCAGGATTAGGACGGGTGTTTGAGTGATGCGAACTGTGAAAGATTATGTTAAATCGTCGTCAAGGAACGTATACCGTACTATGTTATACAAGCTGAACAGAGCGGCTGTCATCAAAAACAAAAACCCTCGCTTTCGTTCCTTAATTTCGATAACACGATATATCGACAGTGTAGATCCATGTGTTTCGTTATTTGTATTCTTGTGTTTTATTTTCCTGTACCTTTCTCAACCCCATCTCACCGCGACCACCGCATATTTCATAATCGTCGAATCCCCTGTTGGAATCATCTTCTCCGAGATCAAATTTTACGAACGAAACTAATCGATAATACGACAGGACGGAGTTACACTTGATCGCGGAATCTAAAATTTATGGGCATTTATCGTGTGTTTATGATACAGTTTCTAGAATTTTATTATTACAATGTGACACAATATATCTTGAGTTAAGATCTCGAGTTATAATAACTTTTATAATTTCATGAATTGTGCTAAAGATTGTACAAGTTACAAAAAGGATACTAATTCGTTTACAGCGAGGTATATGTAATCTCGAATACAATTATGAACGTGATGGTCGATCGAAAAATAAGAAAGTAAACGATCGATGGTTAGGCAATGTATACTCTTGTGTAATGTGTTTATCGAAGAAAAGGTATTGTGCTTGCCATTCTTATTGGAATTGGCTTTCGTGCCTATCGGAAACACCTGTTTGTATGTTTCAGCAAGTACTGTGATATTGCAAATAATTAGAATAATGTGGCTTTTAAATGTATCGGCCTTATTTAACGTCTTTTTTTACATTGAATGCTACAACATATAATAATTATTAATAAATATTAATTATTATTGTATAGATTCTTGAATGGATGTAATGTGTTCATTGCATATTTTATGCAGCTTTCAATCGTCAAGCCTTTTTTCACTCCCCCTTTTTTTTTTTCTTTTTCTTTTTTTTTTCTTTTTTTTTTTAATATTTCGTAATTTTAAGAAATATCTATTTACTGTCATGCCGTATATATTTTGTGTGTGCCTCTTATGTCTTCTCGGATTAATTAGATATAATTAAAATTAAGAAACTCTGAAATGAGCGTGAGACGAACACAGTTAGAAAGTTGAATTGCACAGAAAAATCGTTGATTTAATTTAAGTGAAAAGACGAGTAAATAATACGTAACGTCAACCAAGTAACAAACATTAAATTTATCGATATCATTTCATGAAACAGTTTCTGTCACTTGTAAACGACTTTCTAACGTAATAGACGTACCGAAGGAACTGATGAAACTATCAATTGCAATATTTACAATATGGATAACAAAATCTAGAATTGGGAAAGCGTTTTTTTCCATATCTCATGTCACATATGCATGCAATTTTATGCAACACGATAATAACACGATGTCGTATTACTTTTAAAAAATACCTTCATGAGACACGTTTGTCTGTGTATTGTTTTTCCCTTTTTTTTCAATTAACTAGCTTTTATTTAAATTGTTTTCGAGTGTCGAATAAATTTGGCAAACGAGACTTAACATCTAAAGCGATAAATTGTTTAGTGTCTGTTAATTTTTATTTTCGTTGTTAAACATACGATATGTAAAGTATAAACAGTTGCGCGTACACGCAGTTAGTGAAATTGATTCGAATGGCGGGTAACGAGAACCAGTCCTATCTATTTTAAACAACATACGATTTAGTTGTTGCATTTGATCGATTTTGTAAAAACCGAAAGACTTAATCGTTGACGTTACTCGTTTGATAAAAAGAGTTGAAAAGGGTTGAACACTGCATTACTGCATCAAGAATGTATGTACCATGTACAAATTAAAGATAAATCGTTTTATTCGTACTGTTAACGTGTTGACAATGGAAAGTGAAATCGTTAATTTCTAATAGTTAATTGTACCTACAGAGGATTGACAAAAATCGATTGATTATAAAAACACTTTTTATGGTGTAACATTGAAACAGTAACGATCAGATATTAAAAATAAATTTACATATAATCGTACGTTTTGTTTTGTATCTAAATTTTTTTCTAACTAGTTTAAATAATTACTACTAATTTGTGTGGTCTTTACATGCAGTATATACCAAAGGAAAAGTAAGTCTTTTATATAGAATGAGAAGATCGCTAGAAATGTAATCGTCTGAACGTTACTGTATTAATAACAAATGACAAATGTTTTGAATACGTGTTTCGCGCGTAGAAGAAAAATGTATGTATTGCAAAAGAAGATAGAAAGAGAAAAAAAATGTAAGAATGACCTAGGTTTTGTTACTGATTCGCTGTATTTATAAACTGACATTCTTGTTGAAAAGTAGATTCGATACACGAGAAATAAAAGGTTTCCGTGTAGCAATAGCCATGTTGCCTGTGAAAATTGAAAAAGTTTCAGTAGTGGAGAAAAGGCAGGAAGGAGGAATAGTAATTTCGTAGTAATACGCAACGCATTTAAGTTGTATTCATGCCCCACAATGTGTAAACATCTATTTGTTTTAATTGCACAAAAAAAAAAAAAAAAAAAAAAAAAAAAAGAAAGAAAGAAAGAAAACAAAAAAAAGATCAGACATTTGGCATAGAAGATTGTTGCTTGATAAGAGGATTGAGTATTGTGTTACATCACATTCGACAAATAATGAATACCAAAGGGATTCACTGTTATTATCATAAAAAGTAATCCTTGTATACTACTACAATTGCTAATCTTACTCTTTGTATACATAATTTTGCATGTGTAATTTTAGTTAATAGATGTGTGCGATGCTAAAAGAAATATTCAGCGAGTATTGGTTGTTTTGTATCTGTGTTATAAATTGCAAACAGACGATCGAAATAATCGAAAACGTACAAAGCATTATTCTGCACGTATGTATTTGTTGCTCGATCATTAAGAAATTTGCGAGTGCTTCCTTCGATGATGGATTTAATTCGTAATATGTATTATGAAATAATCGAAATCAAACGGTAATCGAATTTTATACCGTATATACAAATACATACAACGGTACCTATTAAAATGATTCTTAAATCTGTTAACACGTTGTGGCCTTACACGATATCTACGTGTACGGGTGTAATCGCAGAAGAAAACGATAAATGTAAAACTATTTTTACTATAAGGCTGAACACTGGGTACAAAAAGTAAACAATACCATATTATTTACATTAAAGAATATAGATAGAACAAGAAAAGGTTTCTAAAGTTAGTGAGCGAAAGCAAAAGTTTGCTCTATAAAAAAACCATCAGCAGTCAACGTGTTAAACTAAAAAAATTTCATGATCGACATATCGATACCTCCCACACTGTATTGAAAAAAAAAATATTTTTATACCATGAAATATATATGTATATAATAATTTAGTTCTAAATGTTATCCATATATAATTATAAAGTAATATCCACTGATTTAACTATGCGCTAAATTAAGCTCGGCTCGACTAATAAATTGTAGCGTTGTTGCCAGCGCAAGATCTTTGAATTATCTTACAGATTATATCTATTGCAATTACAATATAATATACAGATCTGTTAACCCACATGTCAAAGGAAAGTGATTTTGAATTATATAGTTGTACATTTTGTAACATCCTTTTCTGCTTTGTAATTACGTTATGAATGTAAGCGGAAAGGCGTATTAGTTTTTTAAGGCAGTATAATATATTAAACTTTGTATATATTTTCGATAATTATTCTAAATTAAAGATACGTTTAATGCTTATATCTTGTGAATAATTATTTCCCACATAGAAACATATTACGATATTATTTATATTAAATTCTCAACATGTAATTTAAAAAGTGCTACATTTTCGTAATGATTTCAGTAATGTCGTTATACATTATCAATTAAAAAAATTATGTTTTCGAATTCGCTATTCAAGTAAACTCGATTAAGTTGTAAATTTTCGATCAAGAAATCGTGAGATCATTCACTTTTGATTAAACATCGATTCTAATCGGTAAAAGTTTAAATTATAAAGAAGAATGTTTAAACTACCGCGCGTGTCATGAATTACTACACTGGTAACTTTACAGATCTATGACCAACTAAAAAGTTCGTTATAGAAGAACAAGACGCCAAAGATCGCAATAGTACGAGCAAAGGCAGTATGGCTTTTACTTGACGTTAATAATGTCATAAAATTTTCGTAATCTTAATTATACGAAGTCTATCGAATGTTTTTTGATTAGTAGAGGAATGTTTTTTTTTCGTGATCGTTTATGTAACTAAACTGATGCTTGTTCCTTCCTTCGAAGTTTACTTGCACGAATTTACATATCTCTCGTTCGATTTCTTTTAGAAGGTTGATTCATTGAGGAATAAGAAAAGACGAAAAAGGGAAAACCATCGAAATGAATCGTGTTAGGAAACTTTTATCGAGTAAAGAAACTCGTGATTATTTTATGAGGCAAGCAACATGAAATTAATTCACACTTGTATCGCTCACGTGTGCATCCGATTTTATTAATCGATATAACTATGTCTATTGGATTAAAAAACGAATTTCAATACATGAAAAACGCTTTTTGTTTTAGTACACACTTTTGGGGACCAATAGCTAATTGGGGTATTCCAATTGCTGCAATCGCCGATATACGAAGAGATCCAGAATACATCAGTGGAAAAATGACACTTGGTTAGTTTGTCAATTCTTAATATTTCCTAACACAATTAACGAGCGTTTAAATTTCACTTGTATAAATTTAATATATAACATAGACAGAGACTTTATCTAATAATTATATTTTTTGTACGCCCGGTACGTAATAAAACATTCATAGTACAGACGTCTATCCAGTTGGCTTCGCGTACTCTAAAAGTCTACAAATTTGCTATAGTGTAGTCCAATTAAATAGATATGTGTATGTCTAGCATTTATAATATCAAGTATTATAATTAGGGTTAAAAAGTTACATTTTATATGTTCAAGCATAGAGACAAAGGTATTATTAAATGATGAAAATTGCACAAGCCAACGGAAAATTCAACAACATTTACAAATTGTTATACTAATCTTTTTCAGCCTTGTGTTTATATTCAGCAATGTTCATGCGATTTGCACTCAAGGTTGAACCACGGAATTTGCTTCTATTTGCCTGCCATTTTGTTAACGAAGGTGCACAGATGACCCAAGGTTTTAGATTCATTAAACACCATTTTACACATAAAAAAGAATAATAAACTAATTGTAATGTTCTGTTCAAATTATTTCATATAATGTACATTATTGTGATTCGCTATTATTTATAAATACAATCTAAAAATAATCTTAGTTACTTTTAGAATGAAATATAAATGTAAATATAATAATAAATAGATCCTTTCTTTCAAATAGAAATTTTTAGTACGTACAAATCAACTGGCAAATATTAATAAGTCTAGTAAACAAACTTTTATAATTTTTACGCAGCAAATATAATAAAGTAATGAATTACAAATGTAAACAAATAATGTATTATTTTATGCATGCCAATGAAAACATTAATCTCCGAACAATTGAGTTGCATGCGTTGCAATAGTTCTGCAAAAGGACAGAACTAGTTGTTTTATTTTATATTTGTTTATAGATTAAGTAATGTGTTTGTTTAAAATTAAACCACAACTGATTGGCTATATTTTCGTTTCGCTAAAATTTGATATTATATATATATATATATATATATATGCAACGTAAATTAATGAAAAACTGATTCTAGCACTTTTAATGTTGGGGTTTGCTATCAAATTCACTTAACAATCGAGGAAAATTACTAATTACTAATTGTAAAATGAAATAATATAATAAAACAAGTTATCGTGGTTGTGTATAGAATGTATTATCAAAATATAAAAGGTACAAAATATGTTTAAAAATTACATAAGTTGTAACACGACGACGTACGTCACGGCATAATAAATTCTCAGTGATGCTATTCGCGTGCATTTGTATAAATTTCAACTGGACATACAGTATGTATGCGCGTATCTACAATTACAATGTATATATTTGTTCTTTACAATTAACGCTATGCCGTTCGGCGATACCACCACGATGTTGGTGTAATTACGTTTCACGAGCTCTCGACAGGTGATAAGTTCTACACGAGACCTACCTACCAGCGCCAAACAAAAGAACCTTGACTACACGTGTGGACGGCACATATTGTTAAGATTTTATTACGTTAAAGTGTTTTAAAATGACTATAATTTTCCAAGTCTTGGTTTATTGGACGGCATAATCAGTAAATTTTTATTTACTTTAATATTACTTTAGTTGATTATTTATTTCTAATCAGGTAATAAAACATCGATGTGAGCAATAATATCCAGCTACTTTGGGCCGACGAAGCACCAGCTAATCGACATTTAAACATATCGTATCTACAAAACAAACACCAATTTAATCACATTGTAACATGTGTTGCAGCTATACGATAACTGCCAACTTACCTGGTTGCTTGATCGTTAATTAGATTATTGAATTCAGCCTCTACTAATTGGCCATCGTAATACGTAATTAAATCTTCAAATGGATATTCAAAACCTTGTTTACATTCACATTTATATCCACCAGTTTCGAAACCTCTACCCAGAATAGGTACGCACTATGAAAAAAAAAAAAAAGAAAGAGAAACGATATCCTTGAATACGATTTCTATATACTATGACATTATTAACGAAACGTTAATCGAGACACGTGAATATTTATCTAGGTAGAATTTAATATCTTACATATGACGTTTTCTTATCACATTTATGCGTACCCTTAAACGCATTGGGTGTGTAAAACATATCGTCGCATTGGTTGATGTCAAGCTGAAGCAGGTCCATAGTAACAGCTACAACACCTCTGTAAGGATTTTAATATAAAATGTGATCTTGCTTCTCTTCTTTCTTTGTAATAAAACTGGTTTTCTATCCGTACAGAGTATCTCACATTCAATTTCTCATGCACATACTACAACTCTATACAGTTGTGTGCGTTGGACAGAAATACTTACTTGAATTCCAGTTTCTCTTTCAAGCTGTCCCAGCCAAAAAATGGGGATGCATAAGTAATTACCCATTTCTCCATTTTACCGTTACAATCAAAGTACGGAGTTGTCCAGTGACCATGGTTCAGGTTTGCGGCCCTGTACAGACGAACGCGTGTTCCCACACATTAAAATAAATCCTATTTGGGAGATCAAATTCCTTTTGCTTCTCGATCCCACAAATATAATCTCTTTATACTTTAATCGAATGATATAGATTTTATGTAAGAAACTTATTATTTTAATGTATTATTTGCAATTACCTATAAGAATTTGGATAATGTTCGTATTTTTTTAAATGTTCTCCAGTTTCATTGTACCTAATTTTTATTTTCATATAATATTTCTCTAATTCGTCAAAATTTGTTGCCCATCTTTGCTTCAGTATTTGAAAGTAATTCTTTTTAGTGTATACTTGGTCTGAAAGCATACACGTACAATTTATAAGATTATTTATAAGAATCAAAGTATTTTTCAGTAATCTCTATATTTATTACCTGTGTTATTGAACCTGGCTAAATCTTCGACTTTGAATTTTCGCGTATTTAGTTGAGTTTTATAGGCATACGGAGCAAAGAATGTTCTATTTGTGAATTTGTTACGATCCCAATATGTCCCAGCAGACCATATTTTAGTATCTCCGAGAACTAAAGCTAGAGTTTCTCCGATCATTTGATCCTCGGTAAGCGATCTGTCTGCTACTCTCTTACCAGAATAAACTTCATGGGAATCCGAAATTTGTAAAAAGGCACTAATAAAATTTGCCAATCGAGCCGCCATTTTTGCTTCATTTTCAAAGAATTCTTTAGCAGCAAAACCTATATCTCCACGCAATGTTAACTCTTCTTGCGTGTAACTATAATTTTAAATATTGAATTCTATAATTTTTACATTTTTAATGTTACTCTCAAAATTTAATTAAAGGAATAATCACTTTACGCTTACTTTTTGCATGTTTTAGCATTTACGTTTAAGATAAATTTAAGAGCTTGATCTATATTTATTTTCTCAGATCTGAGAGCATCTGGTCCAAGAGAATAATTTCTGTAATGATAAAATTGCTCGAGATATTGTTCTCTAAGGTATGGATTTGCCTTTTCCCATTGTACTGGTGTCTTTTGGATCCCTGGAAAAGCGAAATACATTCAATGCACGATACGGTACGAAAAAAGAAACAAAGACAATAGGAATGAAAGACGTACATCCTATTCTAGTACAATCAAATCCATTATAATATTGTTCTTGAGTTGCCCTTTCTACAATTTCTCCAAGATATGGACGTCGTACTACGGTAGGTAGCCTAAAACCTGGCTTACATCTACATTGATATCCTCCCCTTCGAAAACCCCAACCATGTAATGGTTCACACTGCATAGATAGCACAAATTAAAATTTATAGAATCAAATTATAAACTGCAAAACATAATAGTTTCTTTTAAGTTTAATACCTCTGTAGTTTCTGTTTTACATCGAGCAGTATTTGCAAATCTATTTGGTCTAATATTCCCTTCCCCTTTAGGACACTGATTTATATCTATTCTTTCAAAATCCATTTCCATTACAGATACTGCTGTATATCTGAATAAAAAATAAATAATTTAAAAGGTAATTAAAACGAGAATGACTTTAAATCTGGCAATATGTATAAAACATACGTTGGATACTCTATGTGTCTGAATCCTGTGTGCCTTGGATAAATGTCTGCGATAGGTACCACTGCAGCGACCAGCCATCGGTTTGATCTGCCACAGTCAAAATATGGCCTAGTCCATCTTACAGGTCCAGGATATTCGTCCGCGCCTGTAGAAAATAGTAAGAAATAATTAAACATTTAACTACCTTTGTTTTAATCGATCGTATTTTTTATATTATTGTACCTGGTGGTCCATGAAACGTAAATGTTTCGTTAGTATTGTTAGCATACCGAATTTCAACTTGATAAGTGGTTTTAGTGTCGTGTCTTTTCTCAACACGATCTGGTAACCATTTTTTGTACCTAAATTCATAAACCAAATACATTAGAACGCATAAATAATCAGAGAGTCTGTTTACATATTATCGATCAAACGTTTAGTAACCATTCGTTTATCCGATGATAATCTGTTGTATAATCTTCGCTGAGACTACCGCTTGCAAAAGCTCCAAGATCTTGTACTGTAAATGTGTTTCTCGTGGATATTCTTTCCAAATGTATCGCATCATTGAAATCGTCTGCTCTAAATGTTCTTGGAGCAAATCTGGGCATAGTCTTATTAAAAAAACCTCTGTAGGATGGGGAATAGGACATGTTTGGAGAGAAATATATGGCAGAGGCATTTATATGTGGATTCGAGGAAACATCTGCAACGGTAGACAAGAAATAGTACATCATGCCCGGATCGTACGTATCGTTAATAGCTGGACGTATAAATCGTGACTGTAAAATGTAACTCCAGAAAAAAGATCTGCTGAGAGCCATATTATGAAGATGCAATAACGCAGTTCGATTCGGAAACACGGGATTAATGTTTATGTCTTTGATATCGGGTAAATGAGAGACCGAATCCTCTGGTAGGTAAAGATCTCCGAGATGTTGAATAAGACAATTATATTGATTAATCTTATCCATTCTTAGGCGAATTTCATCAAAAGAATCTCGAATTTGCCATTCGTATTGTCCGACAACGCCCAAACAACAGAGGCACGCGATCACTGTCACGTATTTTCTTAAATCGACAAACTCCATTTCTCGATAGGATAGAGTCGTTATTTATGTTTTATCATTCATTCCATTACTTCACTAATTCAATACAGAACAGGCGGAATACGAAGTATTTGAAAAAACAAAAGGAATACGTAGCTTTTCTCCACCCAACGTTCATTCACAGCCCACGCCTGAGTAACGCATTGACAAACGAGTAAACACACCCAATTCATCCGAATCGTACCATACGTTCGTGTTGTTTCGTAAATCCTACGAAAGATAAGCTCGAGCTTATGACGTCATCGATTCTATACCAAGTTGGAATTAACTTTCGATGTAGAAATTATGCGCATGTATATTTTGAACAGATATGATGCGTGCCGGAAAATCCAACCGTCACCGGTCTAAAGGTACGAATAAAAATTAATCTTAATGCATATACTCGAGTTTACGCATAAACTCGTGTTTACTCGTTCATCGAAGATTATTCATCTATGAAAATCCATTTTAAGGAAAATAATTTTTCCTTTTTTGTATCTAGACAGTATCTTTATCAACAACCCACCAAGATGACAATAGTCGTACAATTTTTCTATGCTCAATGAAGTAATTTCGTTTTATTTTACGACAGCATGTTGTAATCTTGATCCGTATTCTTTTATTCGAAGGGAAAAAGATTGTCGCGGAAGCTGTATCTACAGTATTTTCAGAAGAAAGAAGAAAAAGAAGAAAACTATAGCTTAATATGAGATAACATTTAAATATTTTTTATTATGGTAATTGAAATAGCGCCCTGGTCCAACGACCCCCCAGGGGTTTGACTCTCCCAAGTACCTAAGTATTCCGCTCGCTGTGGCATTATTGTCCCAATACAGGTTCACCCCTATTTACCTACGAAAGAAAGAGAATTTCTCATACCTAAACAAGAATTTCGAGGAGACAACTTGCTGGGGGTCTCCTTCGTGCGGCTGCCCATGCTACTGTGGTTCCTGAGAAAATTTCTGTGATCCCCGTTCACAGTTCAAGACTCTCGATATTAACGTGGGAAATAGTCTCCCAATGGAGACTAATTATTCATTAAATATTGCGCGTCAGAAACAATAAATTTCTTTATGCAACATCATTCCTGTTACGATTAAAATATTTTTTTTAAAGTTAAAGCTATAATATTTATTAAAAATTCTCGATAATAATTTCGATTTCGCCTAAAAATTTCTGAAAATCTTTGTCGTGCGACTTGTTTAATTAAACTGATCGTTCGATCGTGTACCGTACTTGATACGACAATGTATTAAAAAGAATAAAGTACATTTCGAAATCGGCGAGCATTTACAGGACTTTGTGTATTAAACAAAATTCAGTAACGTATAATAAAAGAAAGAACCGAGATGTATCGATGCATATTTTAGAATTTCGAGGTAAACGATCTGATATGTATGTATTTTTCTACTCTAAAATCCCAACCTCCCACGACAATGGCTCCAGAGTCGAGCAAAAAATGCATTGTCTGCGGAGAGTGTAGACAGCTAAGTAATGAGAGATAGAATGAGAGACCGGATCACGATAGAAAAGAGGGAGGAGGAAAGAAACAAGCAATGCAATGATTAAGTAAAATATAATTTAACGATATTCAATAGTCGAAAGATTATGGATCGTTTTTGCATCGATGGTTAATTTTTAATAGGCAGAGCATTCAGACGAATAAAAATAATTGTTAAGAAAACGGAAAAGTTCCGAAGGAACAGGTTTCTGCAAGCGAGTGTGCAAGCATTATACCTTTCTTTGTTGCTCCTTCTCGTTCGAGGGACGCGGGTGCGTGCTCAACCAGACAGGCGGTTTACGGTTGAATTCAGGACCGTATCATGTTGTCTGTACCCTGTTCCCCTATATTGAATATCACCCACTATATGTATTTAAAGAAAACTAAAAAGAAATTGCAAAGCGTTTTCAGAGCACTGATGATGATTCCATGATTATGGTATTCATATTTCGATGCGAGTACAATCGACAGCAAACGTAAAATACTATATAAAATGTTTCATTCGCGTGGCTACGTATGTAGGTATGTATGTATGTACCAGCTACCAAAAAATCGCGTGCGCGTATGTATGTATGCAGAACACCTACATAGTACTTTATCCTCTTACCGTTCCTTGACACTATCGCGTTAACCTTCTGCAAGTCCCTAAATTTTCCAACGTTACTCGAATAAGACAATTCGAATATTCATTCCATTTAATTCTTTTACTTTTGGTAGTGTAACTATTTATAACAAATATAAATTTGAAGTATGTATGCATCGAGAGGTAACTAAAATAGATGTTTTCGTAATTATTCTATACAATTTTACTTATTCTCCTATGCATGTAACACCAGTGTAAGCCACTAAAACTTTGTATGAATATTGTGGAAAAGTGTTATTGGTAAACTATTGGCTGGTATAACAGAAAAATGGAACTTTCTGCGTTGTTTGATACATTCTTTGGTATGCAATAATTCACGGTAAATCAAAATACAATTGTCTCTGCGCGTTGTTACATGTACACATATGCGTTAGGTTACAACTAGAATCATAAAATAAATTAATCGTGTTTCCTTTAAGAAAGGATATCTTTTGTTACACTGTTAATTGGTTAAAAAACATAAAATATGTGAGAATACGAAGAAATAATAAGAGCCGAAAGAACATAAATCGTTGGAAGAAACGATCGAGAAAGACTCGAGAAAAATACGAGTGATTGTTTAAAAAAAAAAAAAAAAAAAAACTGGGAATAAGCGACAGGGAACCAGAGGACAGTTGCGACGAGTCTGACTAAGGCGGGGCTCGCATATACCGCGAAGAGAGGTAAGCGGTTGAATCGGATTGGATTGGGGCGCAACTAGCAAGCGAGCGAGGAAACTGGTTTGGTTTTGTGGGGCTTGCACCACTGCACCGCTCTTTCAGCGAGACAGTCCAATTTATGCATTACGGCTATGTAGGCACTACACGATATCAAAACGCTGCGCCCGGGCTTACTCCACTTACTGTCATCATCGTTGCAATATTATCAGAACTTTGCAAGTGCCTACAAGACTAAATTCACTGCATTACATCTTCTTTGGTTCTACAACAAAGTGTTTATAGTTTTTTAAACATATTAGAACACAGTGGCATATAATAAACCGCGAAAGTGAAGCGAGATACACAACACGTTTGAACACGCGTTAACATTGGTGGACATCCGGAATATGAATTTTATATCAGTTAGAGGATTGTGACTGTTTTGTGACGTATCTGGTGCTCCGTCATATAATTTGCTCAAAATTAATACTGTGAAGATTTCGAATCTCGTACAGGTACCATTATTTTTATATTGTATAATCGTTTCCTTTATTTCGTCGCAACGAGAATCCGAGTACATATTTTCGTATCAAATATACTTATACGTATGTATACCTACGCGTATACTGATTTTTCACGGAGTCGTCGTACTTAAGAGGTTATGGTATTTGATGCCGACTCGGTTGTTGCACCTGTGGGCAACTTTTTTGCGTTCCTGTTCGTTTCTTTTCTTTATTTGTCATTTCTTAAAAAGTAATATAGTCAAAATATTCGATATAACGTACGTATATACGAACACGAGGCACCCGGAGTCATCATCGTCGCGTAGTGCTCGAATATTGTCGATACGAAGTAGAAATTCTATATACTGGAACCGAGGATTTAAATGATCAATCACTTTTTACTATAGAATTTCGAATTGAAACAAGTTTGTCTAATTATTTAATATTTTTTATTCGGTACTTGTTGCGTACGAAAGTTAATAATTTCGAAAAGTAACATGGACAAAATAGATTAAAAAAAGAGTTAATTGCAATAGGCTCTCGTGTCTTTCTATTTTTAGTTTAATTCAATTATTCTTTTACTTTCATACATTTCAACTCAATTTACTATTGAAAATATTAGTATTTTCGTGTTTAAATTCTGAATATCGGCTGAAATGAATTTATATATTTATTGGAACAGTGTAAAAGTTCGTTAAATATAACGACACACATATGTACACGCTGCCAATATTCCAGAGGCATTCCGTACATCCGGAGATTGAATTGTTTTAAAAAAGGAGCCGGAGCGAATGGAAATGTTTAGAAAAACCAGTATATGAGAATGATTAAAATTCACATATGGAGAAGACTACGTAATGCCTTGTGTACACGATTCAGTTGCGAGATTCATTATTTTATACAAGTGCATACTGCACGGTCAACTTTTTCTTCTCAGTTTTTTGCATGAGCCAATCAGAATTCGCGAATGCGCCTCAAAAGAAAATGGCTAACTCGTGTCGCTGGGTTCGAGCGTATCTTTGCGCGTCGTTTTGTGAACCCCGTAGTCTGCAATCACGTTGACGTCTATCGCCATTTCCTCGCAGGAGGATTTCGTTCATTTACTTTCTAAGGTATACGCAACTTTTTCGGCCGCAAGACTTGTGAATCTTTTTTATTGGTGCACTTTTCTAACAATGTGTTTCTAAACGCGAGTGGAAATTCATTGATTAAAAAGGCATGTGTTGATGTTATCGTGAGTGCAAAAGTGCATCGCATTCTTCAAGAAATATGGATGCAGTTCCATTGCCGGCCGGCAAGCTACACGCACAAAATTTCAATTGTAGTTCTCTCGGGTTCTAAGTTGTGTTTTATACGTTCAAATGCATTATTTCGGGCTATTTCGTTGTGATAATTAGACTATCGTGCCTTAAAGAATTCTTTCGTGAACGACAGAAATTTTTTTTTTTTTTTTTTACTCTAGATTTCAAATTAAGGAATAGATTATAAAATGTCATCAAAGATAAATTAGGAAAATTGAAGAAAATTTTTCGATTTATCGGTTCCTTATACGTCCAAGGATACGTGATATTTTGAAAACAACGTGGCTTCTGTTCGTTAACGCGGGAAATTGTATATTCCACTCGTTATGTGGTGTTAGAGGCAGATGGTCGAGTCTCGGTTTCGAGAGTTCATTGCGTTTCCTGTATTTTATATAGTCCATTTTTGCTTAGGACTCGCGAGAGAACTGTTCAATTTTTACGTATTCTTAAACGTATCTTACAGTTTTTTTTACGCCAAATGTAATTTTTTTAATTGTTTTTTAGTTTTTATGATACGCGTTTAATCGATCCTTTGTACAAACAGTATTTTTAGCCGAAAAGTCTAAGATTGCATTATGAGTTGTGTTAAAGCATAATTTCATATAGGTATCTGGTAGAAGTAATATTTAAACTATACGAAAAGCTCCAAAAGTTGACTGTTTTTATATAATAAACGGATCATGTCATTGTGTTGTGAAAAATATGTTTTACGAGACTGATTGTCGTCAACTGCTCGATCGCAATTTACCAATAATACATATACTTAATGTGGATTTTGTAATTTCGTTTATCAGTATTAGATATTGTTTATGTATATATTAGAAGAAAATGTTAGAAAGCTACATTTTTTAAATATACAAAAGATAACATAGCATAGAAAATGTGTTAAACGGTAGAGAACAAATAGTAATTTAATAATTTATCTAACATTTTGTATGTACATGTAAAATCATGTTTCATTTTGTATCGCAAAAAGTTACATTGAAAGTATAATTATTTTTTCTAGCTATGGCAGAAGGAAATGGGGAAATAAAAATGGAAGAAAAACAGTCTAAAGAGGAAATGGAATATGTAGAAAGAACAGAAGACTTTTCAAAACTAATCCAATACGGACTGGATGAGAAAGTAGCTGCAAAATTGGATGAAATTTATAAAACAGGAAAATTAGCTCACGTGGATTTGGATGAAAGAGCATTGGATGCTTTAAAGGAATTTCCTGTTGATGGCGCGTTAAATGTACTCACACAATTTCTTGAATCAAATTTAGAACACGTATCAAATAAATCTGCGTACCTTTGCGGTGTGATGAAAACATATAGACAAAAGAGTAGAGCTGGTCAAGGCACTAGTACCAGCACGACTCCTAAAGCACCGGACGAGGATAAAATAAAGGTAATCTTATATTTTATCGATAGAGAATTTTTAATATTACATTTATAAATTGCACGAGTGGTACACAAAAATGTATGAAAATCTTCCAGATGATTCTCGAAAGAACCGGTTATCCTCTGGATGTAACAACGGGACAAAGAAAGTACGGAGGACCTCCTCCAAACTGGGAAGGTCCTACACCAGGAACCGGTTGCGAGGTAACTAAAGTTTATTCGCGTCTACCTTGATATGTGTTTCCCATTTTGAAAGCGAAGGTACAATTGGAATTAATTTTTTCGTTTTTATGTCAAATACGCGGTTGTTTTTTCAAAGGTGTTTTGTGGAAAAATTCCAAAAGATATGTACGAAGACGAGTTGATTCCATTGTTTGAAAAATGTGGAAAAATTTGGGATTTAAGACTAATGATGGATCCAATGGCAGGTTGCAACAGAGGATATGCATTTATCACTTTTACTAACAGGGAAGCAGCACAGCAAGCTGTTAGGGAGGTATGTAGACATTCTCTGATTTCTTTATTATTGCGTAGGTACGTGTTTGTGAAGCGTACAAATTCTGTTACCCTAGTTTACGATATCTTGCTATGGACAGATCGATTCCCTTCACTTTTATTTACAAAATTTTTAGAAATGTTACAAAATTGTTATTGCTACCAAAATATGTGGTCTTTCGAAATGTTTAAATATTATGTATAGTACTTTTTTTCATCTTTTTGTTGTTTTTCCATTTCATGGTTTAGAGATTATTTTATTAAGTTTTCCATTCGTCGTAGTCGCGCTTGATTTAAAGCGAATAAGTTCAGTTTTGTTCATATCAAATTTTAATTATCGTTTAGCTTTTAATATTTACCATTTCGATGATTAAATATAATAAACGAGTTTTATGATTTGAAATTTTGCTCTATTTTCTTTTACATTTTTGCATTAAACATTTCGAACGAAGTTTTTCATATTCCCATGTGGCTTGTTCTATGTTGTCACTTGCGTTTTCTCGCTTTTTTTTCCGGTAGTTTCAACGCAAATGTCTTAGCATTGTTTCACTAATGGTAAAAAGTAACGAAATTTTAAGATTCAATGTTTTTAGTTAGGAACAATCCACATATTTGTCTCATATGCGTACATATATGTCCCTGACCATCGATTCATGTTTAAGTACATAATTACATCCAACGCATTCCTAAATATTTATAAAGTACTACACTGAAAACAGTAAAACATTAATGCACACACATATATACGTACATACATGGATACATACATACGTACATATCGACAATCAGACATATATGCATACATTCGTACATACTTACATGCATAAAAACGTATGCACGCGCGTATACATGCACATACAGATACATATACCATCCACCCACTCACTCACGCGCGCGCACACACACACACCCACATCATACATACACACATCATACATACATACATACACACGTACGTACATACATACATTAATGATATCCTATGGATGAGTTTCTTTTTCCAGCTCTCCTCTTTGCTCAGTGGGCAAAATTGGGAGTGGAGAACCTTCCTGAATAATGACGACGAAAAAAAAAAAATTTAAAAAAAAAAAAAAAAACAAAAAAAGTATATCGTGTGGTCTAATTGGTTAGGGGTATATTTACCTAATTGGTTAACTTTCATTGGACAGTGACAATTTTTGTAACAAAATTTTGAAAATTGGTAGGCTTAAAATTTGTTTGCAGGAGCACATGATACGTGTACGCCGGTTTCCTATATTGTGAAGACTCGAGCGACAAAGCGCATGCCACTTTCTCGCTTTCATGGAACCACGCCATGTTAATTATTTCACTAAATTGCACATTTTGAAAAATTTTTCCTAAATTTTCTCCTGTTTGTCGCAATTACATAAAAACACGAAGTATCTCATTGGAACAATATTAGGCATGTGTCTGTTTTCTTCATCCCACAGCTCGATAATCACGTAATAAAACCCGGCAAGAATCTGAAAGTAAACATTAGCGTTCCTAATCTACGACTTTTCGTGGGGAACATACCAAAGTCAAAAGGCAAAGAGGAGATCTTGGAGGAATTTGGTAAATTAACAGGTAAAGTGAATTCGAGGCGTGTGTACCTACCTATCTACCTATACCTACCTGTCTACCTGTATTGTAACTTACGAGTGGTAGCTTTTAAGTAGTGGTTGTAGATGGTATGGAATTATGGAGCATCCAAGAAAAAAAGACGATCGCGCGTGTGACCGTGCGATCTGCGATATAACCTGTGGCACCTTCAGTTCTGGTCAGTCTCCTTGCCTCTCGGTTTATTAGTGAACAGTAACACCTCTCTGGTCCAAGTCTTCTTTTCCTCGCATATTTAGGTTGAGTTATGAGTTAATCGCTTCCCAGTTTTATTCATCATCATGTCCCTAAATCATTTCTTCCTCATTTACGTCCATTCATTTGCCTTCTGCTGTTTTCATTTTCCCTTGATTATTCTCACTGTCATCGCTGCCGCCGTTGTGCCGCTGCCGTCATCGCTATCATCAATCGTCGTTTAACCACTACCGCTGAAACCATTCATCGCTACCATCACTGCGATGAATGTCATCCGTCTATCCATTTCTTTTTCCATCTCCTTGGTCTTTATCCTACAACCATTCCTCCTCCTCCTTCTACCGCTATTATAATTTCTGCTAATTTCACCCGAGTTGTCCTGATCTTTATATGTATTTCACGGTCGATTCGTCGATCTTCTTGCCTATCGATGTACGTCTTTGTGTTCTCTTTTTTGTTAGTAAAAATTCGATAAAGAGACGAAGGATCTGAAAGAGAAAATGTGGAAGCACTAGAGCACGGTTATCCTTATCGTTGATCGTGTAGAATGATTCGAAATGCTAAAAAGTACCGCGCGCTGTCCCACGTGGTTACTTAGGAGTTTCTCGCGACACGCTAAAACGCGATTCATGACTGGGCCTCGAGCATGGGGGTATGGGAGATTTGCGTGGACCGCTGGGGCGTTTGGCTCGCTAACAAACGGACAGGCACTCCCATCTACCTACCCATTCATCCATCCGACCAACCCATACACCTGCTCATCAACCCGAATTACTCAGTTATTCCTTGATCTCTTGCCTCTACTATTCACAATTCCACGATCCTCGGTAAACATTGCTTGCCCCGACCCCGAACGTACGATATGTACAAGTCTCCCTGAAGGTCGCTTCACGAAATCCCACGTTCAGACAGCCAATAAGCAGGTGAAATTATAAAAGGCAAGCTTAATTGGCACTCTCCTTCCACATTATTCTTACAGCTGAATGATTATGAGATTCGGAAAGGGAAAAAGATTGGTGTTACCGTATCTTATAACAATCACCGCTTGTTTGTGGGAAATATTCCAAAGAATCGAGACCGAGATGACTTGTTCGAAGAATTTACAAAGCACGCACGTAAGTTGACAATTGTCCTTAAATCAGCAAGCAGTAACCAAAGGAAGTTCTATGGGAAAGATGGTGGGACAAAACTTTTAATCTCTTAACGATCGGCTGTTTTTACTCCATTTTGAGGTCAGACCTGTCGGATAGGTTTGTTTTTAGCCCTCTTGCATCGTTAATTAACTAGGCAAATTTCGTATATACCACGCGGTAAAGACATTTGTCACCTCTACATACATTTCGCGCGTGTTCTCGCAACAGAATCCCAACAAACTTTATTTTTAATTTCCATCTAGAAGTCTTGGCTTTGTGATTCCGTTTTTTCTTTTCTGATTTTTTTTTTTTTTTTTTTTTTTTTCTCTTTTGTTATTCATTAATTTTCTAACGAATAAAAAATGCCTGTAATCGACTAACGGTGTCCCTGTACTAAGCTGTGCCCCACAATCAAGGAAATTTTTCGTCTGCTCGTATTTCTGCTTTTTTTTATTTTTTTTTTCTTGGAACTCAGTTTTACGTATATACATGTGTATTTACTTATATATGTATACGTATGTGGTTTTTTTTTAACGTGCATTTTAATTTCTGTTTCACGTTCCGCGCGCGTCTGTTTTTCTTTCTTTCTTTCTTTCTTTTTTTTTTTTTTTTTTTTTTTTTTCTTCAATACCACCGTTCCACTATATTCCACGTTCGTGAAAGAAAAGAGATTTTTCTCATTCTCTTTCAATTGATTCTGGGACACATGAAATTACAAGAAGGGCGATAAATAGTAAGCGAGAGCGTAAAAAAACAAGTAATGCACAGTGTCGTCTAAAATTCTAAACAAAAAAGGAAAAAAAAAAAAAATTCGTTCCATATGCATATTACGATTTACTGGTCAGCGGTAGGAATACAACGGGAAAGTTTCTATTCTTTTCTCGAACGTTTTCACATTTCCAAATTGATTTGTTACCGACGCGAGAGGTCAGATCAGAGTGATTGAAGCGAATGTGTGTGGTATTTCTCACATTTTCAGTGTGTGTTTGCATAGCATTCTTGCATGTAATATTAAAGTCTGGACACAGAGAGGGGATAAAGAATAAAAAAAAAAATTTTTTTTTAAATATACAAAGTGGGACATTAATATCGGATTCACGAGGCACATAAGGTGGTTAAAGTTGAAAATATGAATTTATCGAAGGAAGAGGTGGCGACAGGGCATCTGAGTTTTCTTAACGATACATTACAACATTCAATATACTCTGAACAATCGGGAAACGAGCTATACGTTTTTTTCTTTCTTCTTTTTTTTGGGGGAGAGGGTGGGTGTATTTTAAGACGAAACGTCGGTTTGTTTGCGTCGAGTGCCTTGTTTTCCAAGTGCATACATACACATACGTACACATACATACACACATGCACACATACATAAATATATATGTATACTCAGCTTTTAAACTGAGAGGAAGGAGAGAAGAACTATGTTTTAATGATAAGATCAAAGAATAGTTAGCGATAAATAGACGAATAACGTTTAGAAGCGAAACACTTGTGTTCGAGTATTCTTACAGAAGTTTCCTTGTTTAGTCACGAAGATCACTTTGTTACGATATCCATCGGTCGTGCGTACAAATCCCATACCTGACTCTAATCGAAAACCGTTGGAACGAAAATTCTGTTTCCTAGCGTCGATTTTACTATGGATTCGTGATTCAATCGCTGCGGTGCATGTAAATTTTAATAGCATGTCAACTATTCTATTTAATGATTGTACAATCTGTTTCAAATCGTATTACATATCCAATAATTAAAAGAAAGCGTTACGCTTTTGCAGAGTACGCCGATAATATTGTTTGTCTCGGTGGATTTGATTAGCCGACATAAAAAGACACTTACCGTTGTGCCGTATTCATTAAATACGAATAGAGCTTGGCATATTTTTTTTTCTTCTAACAATTGTAAACGATACTCGTGCGTATTAGAGTGCTTTTCTAACGGTTACGAGTATTCCTATGGTTTTGTTTTTCCAGGCGACACGACGATGTTTGTTAATGTTTCGTTCGGTAACGTTTACTATCTTTCCCACTTCCTCTGTACTTGGATCCTGAAAAAGGTTTGCCCGTTCAGCTGTGTTTCGAACGAAAACAATGTTTCGAGCGATAAACTGACCAGTACGTTTGCTATCCTCGGTCTACGAGTAGATGTTGTGTCGAGTGTTTTTTTTCTTCTCAAGCTTTTGTTCGTAAGAAGGATATCTTAAATGCGGGTTTTTACACTTCTAAGAAGAACTACGTGTGCGTATATACGATATGTACGGATGCATGTTGCGTATATAAATACACGTATACACGTCACGTGGAATAACACGCGCGCGTATACACATTACGATTACGGTTGTATCATTATAATCGAACGACAATCTCGAAAGGATCTATATTGTCAGGTTTTAAGAGTAAAGTTACGTGTGCTCTATTTACTTTGTTCTTACGGCCTAATAATATATGATATTTCGACGTTTATCGATTGATATTCAATCGAGTAAACGGAAAGTACTTTGCTTTTCATTTATTTATAAAGATTACCCGTAACGTAATTCGTGTACGCGTTAGAATGCGATTACGAGAGTTGGTATGCGTGCGGGCGTGTTGACGCGCGCGTGTGCGGGCGTACGGCTATGTGTGGTGTGTTTTGTTTTATACACGCGTGCGTATGTACTCGCCCAGGGACCTGACAGCTACATATATATACGCTGCTGGTACCACGTACACACATCGCGTTTTGAAAATACGTAAGAGATATTGTCTTTTTTCTTCAAGTATCGATCTAGCGAAAAAAAAAAAAAACACAATTTCTCGCATGTAACCGATTTTTCGAACAGCGCGTGTGCACGCGGTACCGTACATGTGAGTATCGGTTGCGAAAAAAAAAAAAAAAAAATGGAAAAGTAATGAAAATGAAAAGATGTCATATTTTGTGTGTCGAGGTTTGACAATTTTAGAATCAGAATTTCGCAGTGAACGAACGAAAGTTTGAGACTTTGACCGTGTATTTACCGAACTGCGAACAAATAAATTAAAGAAATAAATGTACGTTGCGTGTTCGACGGATATCGAATCGTTGGAATGTAATTTGGAGAGTTTGGTAACGCGGCAAAGTCGCGAACACTCGTATTTTGGCTTCTTTGGATGACAATTTAGATACACTTTGTGCATCAGTAGTATAAAGTTGAAAGAATATCCGAATGCTTTTTAGGTAAAGATAACTATCTTTGACGCAAAAAAAAAAAAAAAAAGAAAAAATAACGATTATTTCCCTTCTCGATCGTGCTGTCACTTTATTATCTTTCGTGAAACAATTCCGATATTTCTTAGCGGTTAATCGAAGCGTTTACGCATAATATTTTTAATCTGATATTTCGATACATCATACGTATAATTGAATTAGCTAATTAGATGACAAATTTGACACGTTTTAATTTTTTGATAACTTCTTTTCTTCATTTCCTTTTTTTTTGGTTTTTTTTTTTTGTCTCTTTGTTGTTTCGACCCCTCAGTTTTACTTGTTTCCCGTTTTCCCATCCTTTCTATTTTTTGTCCTATTTATTTGAGTATCGCTAACACCGATAGCATAGTTAAATAGTATTCTACGGACACTTTTTTTACCGTATCGAAGAACGAACGAAAGCTCAACCGGCATTAAATAATCGAGTGTTGCAATTTTTCTTATTCGCGCTTATTTCTTCAACTTTCTTTCATTACCATTATTATTATTATTATTATTGTTATTGTTATTATTATCGTTGTTATTATTTATTATCATTATTATTATTATTATTATTTTCCTTTAAACGTAGATGTACATATTCGTTATACTCTCGTCGTATCCGATAAATTTTATTGATCGCTTTTGTATAATTTTTCGTCGTACAGCTGGCCTGACCGAGGTGATTATCTACAGTTCACCGGACGATAAGAAGAAAAATAGGGGTTTTTGCTTCTTAGAATATGAATCTCACAAAGCAGCTTCCTTAGCGAAACGAAGACTAAGCACCGGCCGCATCAAGGTGTGGAGCTGTGATATCATAGTCGACTGGGCAGATCCTCAGGAAGAGCCAGATGAACAAACCATGTCTAAAGTAAATACAATGTGACGCTTCAAGGGGCACAATTTCATTTGTTTGCCAACGGTGGTGTCAGTGAAGTTATTTATCTATCGAATTATGTGTTTCAGGTGCGCGTACTGTATGTAAAGAATTTGACGCAAGATTGTTCCGAAGAAAAGTTGAAAGAGTGTTTCGAAGAATACGGTAATATCGAAAGAGTGAAGAAGATCAAGGATTACGCTTTCGTGCATTTTGAAGAACGAGACAATGCTGTTAAGGTAAGAATTGTTCTATTGATATAATGCCCAGTTAAACATTCCGTCCTCGCATTCTTTAATATAGAGGTTTCGAAACTTTTTTGAAAGCTTACGGCCTCCGAAATTATTCGTACTTTTGTGCGCACTACATGGCGGATGAAGATGAAAGGATTAATACCAGCATCGATCACTGCTCGTGAAACGAAACCAATTAAACGATTAATTGTGAATTTTTGTTTCAGGCAATGAACGAACTAAATGGAAAAGAAATCGGAGGTTCTCACATAGAGGTATCGCTCGCGAAACCACCGTCCGACAAAAAGAAAAAGGAAGAAATGCTTCGTGCAAGGGAGCGAAGAATGTTACAAATGTTGCAGGGTCGGAGCGGGTTAGTTATTTCAAATAGTTTTCGGTGTTTTTGTTTCGGATCAATTGAATTTAACAAAATCATGGATCCTTTATTCTCTCATCGCAGTCTTTTGTTTACATATTTTTTCAACAAATTGATAGTTATTTATGAAAAAAATGTGTAATAATAATAATAATAATAATAATTTGTTCTTTATTGTAACGAGATTTTCCATTCTAGAGGTTCCCCGTCGCATCCGAGTATGATGGGAGGACCGATGCCAGTTCGTGGACCTGGCCAGGGCCCTCGTGGCACTGGTGCAGGTATGCGAGGACAAATGGGACGAGGCGATTACGGTAAGTACCGATTAAATTCTTTATTAATCGCGATTCGTTGGTATTTCCAGACCTGCCCAGAAACTCTATTTTATTTAAAAAATTATATATATAATAATAATAATAAAAACACAATTTGATCGCATTTCACCGTCCCCTTAACAAATACTTCTGTAGAAATGCAACGTGTACGCGTACGTGCACGTGTTTGTTCCCATCTAATGAAATAACGGTTTGTTTTCATT
Source organism: Colletes latitarsis (assembly GCF_051014445.1). Lineage (NCBI taxonomy): Eukaryota > Metazoa > Arthropoda > Insecta > Hymenoptera > Colletidae > Colletes > Colletes latitarsis. The sequence goes on along the minus strand of NC_135142.1, from coordinate 32,386,874 downwards.
TTTTTTCTTTTCGCTTGCAGTCAGTTTTCGTTTACGTTAGGCTTAGACCATAACGTTTTGCGTATCGATCCGGTATTCGTTCCTTTCTTGATACTGTCATCAAATTGTCGTTTCTTTAATCGATGTATAGATTATGCGCTCAGATGATGCAAATACGCTATACAGTTAGAGTAAGATGTAGTATATATATGTATATGCAAAAGAAGTGCCGTTTAAATTGACGAGAATTGAAAGAACTTTTATTAGCGCACGTAGAATGTTAAACATAGCAACGGTAAAAGAATTAGATACACAACGATCAAAGAATTTTCCGATAAACTTATCGTTAAATTTAAAAATATTAATACTTTATTTTTCAGATTAAATAAACACAAATCATTGTTAGATCATATATAACGATGTTTTATGGTAATGTTATGTAACACAAACATCCCGCATGCTTTTGGGGATTTTTCACTATCTCACTACATACCTTGGCTTACGCGCATGACACGTCAGAATCTTTTTAGAAAAGCAAACGTAACAACGGCAAATTACAGTACCATCTAAAATATTTTCATCTTTACTTTTATCGAAAAAACCACGTTTCCGTTACTCGACATCTTCGATGACTGTTGTCGCACAGAAATCTTATCGTAGAAACGAATGTAAACGAGTCAGCTCAACTCTGTAAATGTAGAAATGATTTTTACGTCTTTCGATGCGTTTCGTCCGAAATCTATGAAAATTTTACACTGTATCGTGTTAGAAGGTTGTAGTGAGAAAGTGCTCAGATGATGGAACACTCCTATTTTATTGAAACTAGTATTTTTTTTATTTTCCTATTCGTACAGTGTCTTTTAATAAATTGTTTATCTCGTCAACGGAATTTGGTCTGAGCCTACCATTACTACTATGTTTTTTATTTTTTTTAATTCGGTTATTAATTTCTTTGTTATCGTTACTTTCGTCGGTATTTGGCGCGTAATTTTTAAGAAATATCGTGCAACGAACCAAACTAGCAATGTATTTTAGATAAAATTCAGCGAATTCATAAAGTTGAAAATTTAACCAATTTTCTTTCATGTACTTTCATGCATACGTATGTATGTATGTCAGGTGTGGCTTAACGTTGTAATAAGAGCACCTTGTTGCCTTACCACTACCACTTCCTGTGACACCTGTTTTCTTTTTTTTGTTTATATATATCTATATATATTATATATGTGTATATGTATATATACATATACATATATATATATACATATATACATATACATATATACATATATATATATATAGATATATAGATATAGATATATTACAGAAAAATAATTGCATGTGTATTGTTTGTTTTGTATTTACGTATTATGGTGCCCTAGTGAGAGTTATTTTGCGGCAAGTGTACCATCACACGCATTGCCAAACGACTTGAACCTATTATTTTTGTTTTTATTTTTCCCATTTTTTGTTTGTTTACGTTGTTTGTTCTATTCCATTTTACTTAAGCGTGTGTATTTCGTTGATTTTGTATGCATCATAAATTCAAAAATTTGTTTACAGCTCTCATGGAAATAGGTAAGATGCGATATCGAATGACGAGTGGAACGTAGTAGAGTACCATCTGTAGACTTGTGTATTTTTCCCCTTTTGAATTATGCTCAACGTTGAGAACATCGTACGCTATCGGATCCTTGAAAATTGAAGAAATACCGAGCATTTATCGTTTTGATATATACCTTTTTTTACATTTTATACCTATTTTTTTATTTAAAATTTAATATTAAATATAAAATATAAAACGAGCTTAACAGAGGCTCGGTCAGAAATATTTTTAAATTTTCTGCGATCCGTACGAAGCGTAGACTCTTATCAGGATACGTGATGGTGGTAGGGTAATCGTTGCGAAGTTTTTTCTTTGCCAGTATCATAATAAAAAGAAAAAGATATTTAATTTTATATCACGATTATTTGATTAAACAGTTTTATAGTTTGTTTTCTGAGTAACGATCGTAACGCTACACGGATTTACGAAATTTTTCTTTTCTTTTTTTTTTCTATTATTGGAGTTTTAAAACCATCTTTTCCCGGCATGCCTTTTCTTATACGAAACACAAGTATTAGTTTTTGAATAAGTTGTCAATTGGATATATTATCGTGGCTAAATTTGGGTCTATTTGTAATGTGTGTTTTTATAGATTATGATTACGAGTATTACGGTTATGGGGATTATCGAGGTGGCTACAGTGATCCATATTACGATGACTATTATCGATACGAAGATTACTATTTCGATTACGCGCCGCCTCCGCCACCTGCCAGAGGGAGAGGCAGGCAGCCTCAACCGGTGGGTCGCCTTTTTTAATCGTTCTAAAGTCGTTTCCGTTCTTGAATCATTATTACTTTTAATATGATTCGTGTATGTATGTGTGTGTGTCTGTATACGTGTATATACATTCGTTCGTATACATGTGTATATATGTGTATACAAATATGCACACATCAGCGGTAGTTTGACTGTGGCACAGTGTTCACGGATAATCCCAATTACATTACATGATCCACTTTACATCTCCAGAAACACCTTGCTCACTTCATCGTTTACTAAGAGAGTGTTGTTTTTTTATTCTTTCAATTTTATTTATTTATTTATTTTTTTTTTTTTTTTTTTTCAACTTGCCTAACTGCCGATGTAAGTATACGTATAGGCATACATGTGTACATAATTTAAAAGCGTGTGTCTGTGCATACGTATAACTATCTATAACATTCTTTTTGTGATGCGTGCGCTATTCCTCACGTATGTACGGCTGTATGTTTGTGTTCTGTTTCATGGGCGTGTGTTAATATGAATGCTCTATATATGCATACACGAGCGTGTTTGTTCATTTTGCGTGATGCATTACTAATAGTACCAAGGACACATTAGTTCGGTATTAGTTCCGAACGAGTGGAGGACGTTGCACTGCATTTTATGCATTAACAGTGTGTACAAATTGTGCGGAGGAATAAGCGATTAACGAAATCGAGTGCAATGAATTTTTTTTTTCTTCTTTTTTTTTTTTTTTTGACATTGTTTCTCTGTTGCGACAGGGAGAGAAAGAGAGAGAGATTGTGTGTGTGAGTGAGCACATTTGTGCCCTGCTGTGTGTATACGAATAACAGAGAGGAATTGAACGAACGCGCGAACGATTAAAAGAGTGATCGCACAACGCGAGAATGAAAGTGTCGGAGGAAAATGAGTTGCACATTGTGCGTGTTAACCATGTACGAACCCATTTTTAAATCCTGATTACGTGTATCTACTTACTAATATCATTGCTTACACTAACGTAGTCCTGTAATCCGAACACATTGCCACTTTCAAATTGCTTGCCAATCATATCTGAGCCATAGTAGACCCATTCTAAATTTTTCAACGAAAATACAGCCGGGAAAAGCTATTAGAAAAAGGAAAGTAAGAGAGAAGTGGAAAATAAGTAAGACAAGCGATCAAACGAAGTTACGTTGTTTACGAGAGAGAGAGCGAGAGAGAGAGAGAGAGAGAGAGAGAGAGAGAGAGAGAGAGGGGATGATACGTAAAAAAGGCTTAAATGATTACGAGTCTCTCTCGAGTTTTTTGATCCTCCTCCACGAGAAAGGAAAAACAAGGTTGCAAGTGTTTTTTTAGCGTCGTAGGTTTCCCTAATTACTATATGTCCATCACATTTATGTAAACGTTTGATGAAATTCCAGCCGTAGGCAGAAAGCACGTAGGAAAAGCTCGTATTGTCTTTGTGCGTTTATGCGTGAAATATATTTATGTATATATTATGTATGTACATTATATTTTACACGCGATTACACACGCGCGCGCACAAATACATTATGTGTACGTAAAAATGGCGTTCGTCGAGTCGATGACGTTCAATGAACATGTACGTTTGTTTTCTCTTTCCGCAGAGAGCGACGTGCGTCTCGTGGCTCGGATATGATACGCATAGATAGATAGATATATATATATATATATATTTGTATGTCAAGTTGCAGGGTTATCCAAATACCGTAAGAGGGCATTGGGCACCCTGTGAACATCATTACGACAATGCCATCGTTACTTTAATTTGACTGACTATAGACTCATCGACTGACTAACAGAGAGATAGTTAGATAGATAGATAGATAGATAGGCAGGCAGGCAGGCAGATAAATAGATAGATATATATATATATATAGGCCGATCAATCGATTGCAATGAAAACTTTTTTTCTTGGCAGCTTCTGCTAATGATACGTATACACGATTATGCGTTTACCTCGACGCTGTTGTTGTATTCTTTGCATCGTGGTAGTGTCTGTTTCTTCAATTTGTCGCTTCCAAAGAAGTAACAATTTTTTCGTACTGAATGTGTATCATTTTCGTTATTCGTCGGTCGTACGTTTATCTAAATTTCTTCATCCAAGTAGATCAGACGCTGTTGCAATTTCTATTATTATTCTTTATTCTTTTTTTTTTCTTGTTTTTTAAATTATTGATCGATTCGCTCGATCGGAATATATTCTTCGTATTGTCGTTTAGTGCGTAGTTATGATTGAGATGATACCGTAATTCGTTGTATTATTCGCTTGTTTCGAAAGATTATTTTTATCTTTGTTTAACCTGTTTCGAAAATTTACGTAAACCGGTATTATTTGTATCTGGCACAAGTCGTTCGTTGGAAATGTTTGTTGCATTAGAATGTTGTCTTCTTTCTCTTACGTATGTATGGTTGCGTGTACAAGTGCGAGTACGTGTCTACGTATCGACGATAAAGAACGATGCTGTTTTTTGATTTTTTCAACGAATTCTTCGACCAATCGAGACAAGTGGGTCCGTTTCCTTGAAATCGAGAAACACCAATGACAAAAGTTACGTCTGTTTGTAGTACCTCGTGCGAACGTACGAGTCGTATAGTTCGAGTACGTTCTGTATCGGTCGCAACACGAGAGAATTGCTGTGTTTTGCTAGGTTTTGTACCTTCAGATCTGTTCGATGTGCAAACAATTTTACAGTTATTTCGCAATAGTAGGAGGAAAAGTTTTATCGTGATTCGCGCCACTTGGAGCGTGTACGTGTAACGAGGATTGCGCATACACTAAGAATCTAGAAAAAGAAATGGGAGAATCAGATTTAAAAGTCGTTGCGCCGCTCTTGTGTTCGGTACTCGCATACTGAATCACCTTGTCGTGTACATAGTTCGTGCAATAGAAAGAAAGTGCGCGCGCGCACGCACGCGTGGTGTGTGTGAGAGAGAGAATCGATCGAAAGTAAAGTTACGATCTGCTAGCCGGTGTTATTAGTAATCGGTAGCATCGATAATAAAATTTTGATGGTTGTTGCTTGTTTCGGTGTACAAAGTACCGCTTACGCTTAAACTACCCTGCTGTTGTAATGTTGCGCCGCTTATTTAAACCTTGATTTGTTGAATTTTGTTCTAGCTGACAGTGCAGTAGATTGTGTCGCTTAAAGTTCCCTCGCCAACCCCGTACAGTTCGCTTTTCGCTTTACTACATTGGATAACTCTGTGCTAATACTACTACTGCTGTCTGTATAAAAAAAAAACAATGTGGTTAGTAAGATTTGGTTCTAGGTGAATCCCTTCTGTTGCATCGTTTTCTACTGCATGCGTCGTATCGACGCATATATATATATACATATATACATACCATGAGCATCTGTCTCTCTCGTCCCATTTACCTTCTAACTTCCTCTGTTTCTCCTTGTTTACATCTATCACGCAACGCACACTCTGTCTTCGCCTACCCCTTTCTTTCTGAAATAGTGCGTCAGTATATATATGTATATAAAAATACGTTAGACACACGTACGTGCAGTACGGTCATACGTGATATGTATATTGTGTATATGTACATTTTCTTGTTTTATATGTATATAACGTGCGCGACGTCTCACACACAATTATCACACTTACACGCGCGGGCACAGAGATTACATGTATGTATACTTGTGTACCTAGCTACCTGTAACGTGTACGGTGTTTTGTACATAATACATATATGTGTGTGTATAATGTGTAATATATATACATATATATACACACACATACATATATATGTTTTAGCGAGTATAGAACGTTTATTATACGGTAATAGGATTTAGTCGATCAGCCTCGTAGGAGGTTCTGACGATCGGTATGAGAGTCAAATCAGTTTTGCGTTGCATCGCGATATCGTTAGGGTTAGTTTCACGAATAGACGGTGTACGGATATTACGAAAGATAGAAAAAACAAACCTGTGATATAGAAAGAACATTGTAGGGTGGAAAGAAGGAAGGAAGGAAGGAAGGAAGGAAGGAAGAAAGAAAGAAAGAATTAATTAAAATGTGATTAAGGAGAAATGCGCGCACGCGGGATGTGAAAAAAAGTACGCGATTAACGAAATCGAAAGAAAGTAAAGAGAAAAAAAAAAAAAAAATAAAAAAGCGAGAGAAAAGTTACGCCTTAGGAACGTAATAATTATCAGATGGGGTAACGATTGGGTGTGTGTTATTTGGTCAGGCTGGACGTGGCCGTGGAGTAGTGCCGCGTGGCCGAGTCGGTGGTCTGCAAACCCGTGGGCCAGTCAGGGGGGGACGCAACCCCGCAACTTCAGGGGCCCGTGGGGTCCAGCGGCTGTCCGCTCGTGGGGGGGTCCGCGCCAAGGGAAGTTTACCAGGTGAGGATGGTCTGTATCTCCACAATTAAGTTAATCATCCTTTTACACTATTATTATATTTAGCCGCTTTCCTTATTCTTTTACCGCTTACACTACTGTTTCTTTCTTTTCCGCGCTATCGTCATCATCCATATTGCACTTATCACACTTTTCGCTTTTTCCGTCGGTTTTCATTTCCCGTTGTATTTGCTCGCGAACGCGATCCCGAATCCGAATTCGAACCCGTTCAAGTTTCCAACATGCCGACATCCCGTGACGTTCATGTAATTGTTCTCCATGAATTCTTTTCCCTCGTTTCCATTTGTGCGACGACTTTCATCAAGCCTTCAGCTGTGATACGCCGTGGGTCGCATACGACCCACTCTCTACTTTCGATTCACGCTGTTTTATAGTTTTCGTTATTATAATTATATTATATAGAAAAGTTATTATAAAACATAGCGATGTATCTTTATAATTAAATATTTCTTTTTTCCTTTCAACCAAAGGACAAAAGTATAATAGTAACGGTGTTAGAAATAAAAAGTTTCATTTAAATTTAATCAAATCTTTGTAATTTTACTTTAATCTGTGTATATAATTTTAGTGAGAAAAATTTAGTAAACGTTCACACATGAGTCAGAAATGAATGACTAAACACGCTATTCGCAGTTGAAGGTTTGATGACAACAAAGTTCTTTAGTGAAAATCGAAACATACCTATGCGCGACGGATAGGTCTGAATATAAGATATATGTCTGTTTTGTAAACGCTTATTGTTTACGCATTTGTTTAACCACGATTAATGTGCTGGACGAAAACTCTTTAGAACGGTCACGATCGGTTATTTCGATTCTCACGAACAATCATATGTAGCTCGTAAATTGCAAATTTTTCAACGAGTGTACACGATGAACGTGCGATTGGATCTCTAAAACTTGTTCTTATTTATTTTGCAATAATAATAAAGAATTTAACTTTGTAATAAATTATAAATGATTCATTCCGAGTATGATGCATCGCACGAATCATCTTGTATACTAAGACAAAGTCGGTGTAGTATTTTAAATAGAGAATCGTGTACGTGGCCATAATTGGCATCCACGCTCTTGTGCCTCCATCCTTTCCAGATGTGTTTCTATCCTCGATTATTTGAGAAAGTGATCGATCGATCGTCTACTCGATCATTCTCGCCAATGGTCCTCGATCGATCCGATCGTCGAATCTCCAACAATGATTCCTTTGATCGAATTCGTTGTCCTTCCGATCGATATATTTCCGTTTCGTTCCATCTTTTAATCTTAGTTGATCCTTTCGATCGTTGCGTTATTTTGTCGGTGAGCGAACGGGTCGTACACAATTGTGTTTAGTTGTAGCAATTGGAATCGTTGTTCCAGTCTCGATACGTTTCTTTTTTACTTTTGACGACAAGAACATAGAATCCACACAGTAACGCACGCACGAATTGCGCCTTTTCCAACGGTCAACCGACCGGTTAGGGTATACTTGATGGACTAAATATAGCGATATTGTATAATTTTCTTTTTTCTAAATGCTGGTGATAGGCGTGAACCATTACCATTCGAAATTGCTATATTTGCTCCAACAATTATAATATTCGATGTTCGCTCGTTTAGGAGCGAGCAACAACCGACGAGAACGAAGAAGATATTTGGACGTGGAGGGGTGATGAGAACGGTGCGGCGGCATCGCGTGATCGTTAACGTGACGGGCGTTTTTATTTCTTTGTTTCTACAGCAGGTAAACGAAAATTTGACGGGGGTCACCAGAACCAGGGGGAATCTAAGCGTCGCTTCCAGAGCAACTGGGGAAACCAACCCCTCGCCCAACAACCACTGGGCAATGCGTACGGATTGGCGAGTGTGAATGGTGGTAGTGGTGGTGGTGGCGGTGACATTGGATTCGGAGGCAGAACCGCTACGCTCGGCGGCGTTTCCGACGAAGATCACGAATGGTATCAAGACTCCTACCAGGCGTGGAGCTAACTTCTGCAAGTCTGTGAGTGAATACGCACGTACACAAGCACGCACGCATGCACGAACGAACGAACGAAATCAACGAAACAACAACCGGGACGGGAACCGAACGAACATATACGTACGAGACGAAAGGGAATTCAACAAATATCGAGAACGTTGCTGCGCAACAGAAGAGGCAGAGGATAGCGACAAGAAGCTGGAAGAGAGGTAATCGGGAAAATAAACACGAGGAAAGCGAACAATAATATAACGATGGGAGGGATAAATGAATAGAGATCGAAGGGAGGGAATGGAAGTTGATTCGCTTTATACACATTATTTACTCTATCGATCTGATAATTGTAAATGTTTTCGTATATATTTAACAAAACCGTACGTACGAACGGGACACGAACGTAAAGAATTAATGCGCGTTAAAGCATCGAGCTCTCGACGCCACCACCATCGCCCCGCTGTTGTTGTTGTGATTACGTATACAGTGATGTGCCACTGGGACTAATTATTACATCGGAGTGACCACCCAACAACCCACCCCGTACTATTATTATATATATATATACACATACATATATATATAATACGATAATACTAAGTACCGCTACTGCATTGTCACATTGTTTACTGCCAAGTGATACGAAGATCGGCGATGTTGACATCGGGATTGTGATGATGGATCGTATTAGTTAAGAGAATTCGTGAAAGCCTGCGGTTTTATTATGCGTCGATTCGATTTTTTGAGTCTGCGCGAAAAGGAGCGTGTACGCTTTCGAATAAGTCGAAGTAAAGAAAAATCGCGTTTGTACGAAAGAGAGCGAGAATGAGCGCGAGCGAATGAGAAACGAGGGCCGGAACGAGCGGTGTCGCTGAAGATCGTTCGTTGAGCAACAGCAGGTTGTTTTTTTTTCTCTTTTTTTTTTCTTTTTTTTCTCTTTTTTTTTTCTTTTTTTATTTTTGTGGAAAAGTTAACGGGTGCGAATGAGATATTGCTATTCCGCCGGTACTATACCGACACGTTTGGATCAAATTTTTGCCGCAAGTTGAAGAAGGAAGAGGGAACAGGTGTACGTGTGTGTTAATGGATGCACGTGTGCGTAGTGTGCGTAGTGTGTGGGTGTGTGTGTGGGTGTGGGTGTGGGTGTGTATGTATGTGTGTATGCGTGGAGCGCGCCAAGCGCCGCTAGACCTTCTATTGTTGGTCTATAATGTGTACAGTCAGTGAAACTATTATTATTATTATTAAGGGTCAAACAGGTTTTACGGATACGAAAAATGAAACGTTGTAAATCAAATTTCTTGGGAGTGTCTATGGAAAGTGTCTCACATTCGTTCGGTTATGGTAAAGGAAAAGGAGGGTTTTTTTTATATATCGGGTATAATATGGAACAGAGAAGAGGAAAAAATTAACGGTGAAATTAATCGGAATAGAAGGCCAATCGCGTAGGAAATTTTTCGATGACGGTTCCCAAGTAGCGAGAAAATTAGAAATCTAAATTATTAGTCTATTTATTATTTATGTCTATCTTTTTTTTTTTTTTTTCTTGTTTTTTTTTTCTTGTTTTTTAGTCTGAGGACGATAAAAGGACCGTTAAACACAGACGGACGTACAAGACGAATAGAGAAAAAGTTTAGCTTAATACGTTTCGTTTTTATTTTTGTCATAAATTTTACTGTCAAAATTTTTATGTCGCATTTTTGCGCGATTCTTGCACCACGTGCAACAATGTTTTTTAGGAACGACGATTGACTACCGAGTTTGATAATGATAGTCACGGATTGATTTAGGATGTGTAAAGTGTACGCAACGTTTACAAATGCATGAACACATACAGCACACATTTTGAGTGTTGACTCGTTGTTATTGTTAGCCTGTTAGTTAATTAGTAAGAGTTGTAAGTGCGGGCTGTAGTTGGTCCCTGTCCCTGGAGCCCAGACACCCCCCTGTTCTGGAGAATATTCGAAAAAAGGAAAACATAAGTAGAATCCAATACTATTTTACATGCACCCCCGAATTATGACGGAAACACAGAATCGGATAAACGACAAAAAATAAATAAATAAATAAATAAATAAATAAAAAACAGAGGAAGAAAGATTATAATCCAGTTGTAATTGAACGACTGCATATATCACCGTATCGTCTTATAGTACAGCATCGACGAAAGAACTCTACCGTGTATTTTGGCCCCATCGGACATTGCACATCAGTAGGTTCGAAATACGCAATTTCATATGGAAATAACGAAAGGAATGATAAGGAATTAAACGCGTAGGCAAGAAAGCACGATTCCCATACAATGAAAGTACGAATCGATCGATTCCCTTCGAACAAAAAGAAAAAAAAAAAAATTATCTCGATGCGGATCGATTGTTCGCGAACTCTCGTATTTATGAGCATTTTGTTACATTTTATTCACATTTTACTTAAGTCTAATTCTTCTTCGTCATCGATACAGTTTTGGTAACGATGATAGATAACTATATCTAGTAATATAACGAATGAAAACCCCTCAATTTTACTTCCTGTCCCCAGTCATGCGACCATTGTTTAAAGGAGAATGGCGACGGAGAGCTTTAGAGAGGGAAAAGGAGGGGTGAGGGAGAAAAAGCCAACAGTCGAAAAGAAAGAAATTGATCATATCTATACCGATCAATACGATTACCTTTCATTCCTTTAGTCCCCCTCCCCCATAAACTCATTATTCACTTACCGTATTTTATACCTACCTACTCTACTTACCTACACACCCTATTTATAAAAAAAACATAATATTGAGGATATAATAATAATAATTAATATTAACGAATATAATAAGGATGATATTGCTAATCAATACTGAGTGGGTTTTTGTGACACGATAACGTTTCACTATAAATTCTGGTTTTCCTGCGAAATTATAATAAAGGAAGATTAATAAACATATGTAAGGCAGGCAGGCAGGCAGGCAGGCAGGTAGGAAGCAAGCAAAACAAGAAAGTAAGAAGGAAATAACGAACGAACGAACGATAAAAGAGTGTAAAAGTTCAGCTTGCGGGGGCAAGGAAGCATAACTGGCAAAAGCGGAGGCAGTTCACGGTGACGAGACTTTAGACTGATCTAGGTACTAGCGTTACGATATTGGCCCTGCCCCAGCTTCGAGGCGCCCCACAATATTATATCACTTACCCTTCGCTATTTTATACTTTGACCGGTGTGGCAGCTGGGGTGCCTGGGGGGTTATCGGTCGCATTTAGGATAATGCACCACTGTGGCTGACGATGCTGTAGCCGCAAGCGCGCCCTTTTACCCGGTCATTGCCCTAATTCGCGGCACACATCCTTGGGAACTTGACTCTTTTTGGTTGGCCCGTGTCAGGCGGATGTTGTGTGATTTTTGGGTCGATCAATTTATGTTAATAGCGACCCAAAGACGTGTTTTTTTTTAATTATATATAAATATATTATATATTATATTCCTGCGAATATGCATTTTGTGACGTGATGTTATTTAGCACTAATGAGGAAAACAAATTACAAAAATGAACTATTGTACGAGAAGAAAATGAAAAAAAAGAAAAAAATATTGTACGTAACAACACTATTCACACGAACATATATACGGTTTATGTTTCTCGCGCCACATTGCCACGTGTCAGCTCCACGGCTAAAAACGAACGACAAATTCCTTACGACCAAATTCTTCTATCGTTAATAATTGCGTTTTCAAATTTTTCTTTTTAATTATTCACCTTCCAATTGCTTTGCTTTTTTTTTTTTAATTCCCGCGATTTTAAAAGTTGCCTCTAATTTTAGTGTGACGTAGTTGAACGTAATGATTATTGATGAATTTAAAACAATGTTGAAATGGTTCCTTTTTCGGGCTAGGAGCTTGATTTAAAGTGTCAAAGATTTTTGTGTATGACCAGATGTATTCTACATGTCTCAATAAACAGTTGTATGTGAATTACCTTTCTTAACCGGTGCTACTTTTATTTTCTACCCTGAGCATTGTAAATCATCAGAATAGCGTTAATTAGAATAGTTGTTTTCTTGTTATTGTTCACTCTTTTCTGTTCTTCCTGTATCGACGGATAATAAAATATGTTCGTTTTAGCGAGTTAATCAAGGTTTTTCTTATTTTTACTCCTTTCGAAAATTTTAATGGGTGTTTTTCTATGCGAATCTGTCTAGTTGAATATGAGAACAGCTACAACGAATCGAATCGATCCTACGTTTAAAATAAAAACAAGAAAATTAATTTTTTCATTTGAAACGATTGGACTGTTCCTTTAATCCATTCATTGATATTTTACGTTCGAGTAAAATGTCTGAAGTATGTCGAGTAAAATACAGAAAATTGTCAGAACGAATTTTAACAAAATTCAATGATATAGATTTAATATTGCGTTAATTATTATTTCTAGTTTCCGTCGTATTTTTGTCTGCTGTTGGAATCCTCCACCGCGGTTAGATACTCCCCCACCCTCGGACTGTACGACTTTGGCGACATCTGTTCTAACAGTAGGGCGTGTTGGGGTTGCCAGTATCTCCGTAGAAGCTGAAAGAGATTAGGGATTGCTTAACATTGTATCTATCGTACCGCTCTGCCACCCCTTTCTCCTTCTCACTTTTCCTCTCTCCGTCGCGCACACGCGCGCGCGCGCGCATACACAACCCACACGCACACGTACACATATAAATACACAGAGCCTTTTATTTTACTCTTATTCGTAAAGTAACTGTAACGATGGTGCAGTGTTGATTCGATTCCTGAGGTATAAGGTTTATCTTCGGTACAGTACGAATCGTGTTGCGATGAGATTTCAAAGGATCGTTTAACGCGTCGAGAAACGGTCACTGTGCACCACGTATATTCTACGAGGAATTTAGCTCCATTCGGTGGAGTTTGGTACTCGTGTAACCGTTAACGTTTACACGAGTACGAATATTGTTGTTTGTCGGTTGTTTAATTTCTGATTCCCGGAATTCGGTAAACATGATTCTGAGAAATTGCAGTGTACCGTAAAGCAAAGTGCCTATACGTCGTACGTTCGAGTGTAACGTTTGCAGCAGAAGACATTCGAGAATTCTTTTGACGGTATCGCGTACAATTCGCGTACGCTGCAACTATATGTAAAACACTGTCAAGTATCGGATAATATTTAAACTCATCTCAGACTATTGTCCTTTCGAGGTATGTATTCATAGACATATTTATATACACATACTAACATGTATGTATTCGCGAATAGAAAGCAAACGACACGGAGAGGTAGTAGTCCGTTTTGTGCAGTGCGAGAGGGAGGGTGACCCATCGGTACTCGCAACGTTTTCTATTCTCTTCTTCGAGAAGAGAACTTGCGGAGCGTGTAAATTGTTAAAAAAATACGAGAATTTATTTGATAAGTAGGCCATTTGCGCGTTCAGGCAAAGAGGTTCACGCGTCGCATGTTAAATCGGAGGTGTGGCAAGTCGCGCGTATTATTCCCAAGTTTGTAATCGACGCATTTTATCCATTTATGAACGAATCGTTGCGAATCGTCGCGAATCGTCGCGAATCGTCGCGAATCGTCTCTACTATATTACTCTTTCTAGTTCTGTTATGACACACGACAAGCTCGGTTGTTTGTCGGTAGAGCAGAAATGTCGTAGACGTGGTAAAAGACGTTCGTAGCGTTTCGTTCGTACAAAAGGTTTTTTATTTATCGTGTCGTCGTGGCATGCGTAAAAAAAGTCAGGTTATTTTGAACGGGAGAAGGCCCGAAATTGACGTCGCGCGTGCACGCAGAGGGAGGTTAGTCCGTTAGTGCAGAAACCGACGTTTATCGTTGGCGGCGCTGCTATTGACCATCTTTCTATCCTTTTCCAAACTCAGGGGTGCGGTTCTAAACTCTACGAACACTTTTTTTCCCCTCTGTTACTTTAATCGTAACTTTTCGTCGTGTGCGGCGGTTCTTAACAACGGTAACGATAGAAATGCATCGCGAACGTAACGATATTTAATCGAATTACGTAGAGTCCTGTAAGATGAGACGTTGACGGTTCGAGGGTGTGGCAAATTACGAGGAACTGCACGTGTCTGTCACTTTATAACACTGTTTCCTTCCACGTTTGCGCGATATTTTAGGTGTACCTTTTTATATGGATCTATTTGTTCGCGAGTCCTCCTCGAAGCATTAAAAAAACAGTATACAAGGTGAATGTACGATACAACGATCGAAGACAATTTTATTCGTAAATGAAAGTTTCGTTTTGAATTAGTTTCCGCGGTATTGTAGATGCGCTCGCGATACATTATTATCATTATTGTTAATTTTTGGTGACTAAACTAGAATTTGTTGTGTGAATCGCGCATCGTGACACAATTATCATCCATAACGATCTTTCGACAAATTAATTTGGTTGTAAAGTGTAGCATGGGTGGATCTAACGATTGGAACGCGTATGTTTGCAGATGATCTTCAGGATCGATTTTTCGTGTTCTTCCTGTGCGTGGAATAGAGACTGACGATATGGTAAAGTCGCTCTTGTCATTATTTACATTTTACTTAGAATTTTATCGTTAGATAGTCATCAGTTTAGATTTACGCCAATCGAGCGAAATGTAAATGAAATATGTATTCTTAGGATGCAGTATGGCTTCGGTACTCTGGCATGTTTCTGGAAATAGTTTCGTTTCTCCCGCCTTTATCTTGTTCTTGCTACTTTGTCCTCGCAACAGTACAGGTTAGTAAACGTATTCGTATGTTCTCTCCATTTCCGGTTTTCTTTTACACGTATATCGAATAAACCAGCGTCACTTGAACTCTTTTAATCGTGCAACTATTTTTGTCCCAGAATATTAATTATATGTATGTATGTTTAAAATGAAAGGCGTATTACGATCAATGATAGAATGAATTTTATTTTTTAAATTAAAATTTACATGTACAAAGTCTAATTCTAAGTTACTTCTCGACTCTTAATCATATTCACCCTTTAATTTTTCTCATCGCCTGTCTCCCCCTTCTCTCATCCAATACTACTTCTCCCATTCCCCTTTCTGCTCCATTCTCGGCCACTAATTTCTTCCACGCTTTGCATCCCCTCGTATCCCTTTGTTAAGTGCTCTAACGTCTCCCGCCACCTCCCTCTCACGTGTCCCCCATTTTCTATTATCCCTTCTTATACGCGAATACCTATTACCGCTTTTTAAACTACCCTATCTCGCACCTGATACGAGGATTACAGATAAAATTGTAACGAAACGTTAGTCGCGACTAGCGATGGGATTCGAAACACTTTGAGTCGGTTTCGATCACTTGACGCTCGCAAATCTATCGAGATCTTTAAGAGTTTATATTTCGAATGATATTCGCTGTCTTTCGATAATTCCGTTCGCCTAAAAAATGTTACTGCGTGTAATTGCAGAGTGCGACCAAAAGTTTATAAGCACTCCGGATGGTCCACCGAATGGAACCTTCCATGCTCCGATGTTGATTAATCCCGATGGAGATTCCCGGCAGTGCGTGTACACGTTTTTCGCTGGTCCACGGCAGCGAGTCGAATTGGTTTTCACTTCGTTCGGTCTTCGTGGGACTCCGCCAGGGTCAGTTTTCACTCTTAAGTCTGACTCATACTCTTAATCTCTGAATTATTTACTTACTTACTATGTTGGACAGTGGATCGGCTGTTGGAGAATTACCTGCGTAAGTGTTAACATACGTTACGTTATGTGCCTGGTAGATCATATAACTTATCCATCCATATTATTTTCGTTGTTAGTAGACCGACCAAAATCACTTTATCCTGGTACAAAAGATTTTTTCCAAGTCAGTGACATTCTGGCTTTCAATCTACATCGTACTTCTTTACGACCATGGAAAGAGCTATTTATTATTAACGTTAACAAGAATTATGTCACTTGGTTAACAAGAAAAATAATTTGGTTCCTCGTGTTACGTGGTTCATCTTGTATGTCGAGATAATGTAACTTTCTTTTCAGCTGTGTTCACGAATATATGGACCTGTACGCGGAAATACGGACGGAAAATACTACCAAGTTGATAGACACACCTTTCGGTGGACGTTTCTGCGGTCCGATTCCACCTCGCAGACGTGTTTCCCTTTATCAAGGAATCGCCCTTAGTTTCTACACTGATAAAAATATGACGTTACCTAGCCTATTCAGTGGTATCTACACGTTTATCAATGCCTGTACGTTGCTTTCTTTAGTTTTATAAACGAAATTTTCGGGATGAAGTACAAGCCCTAAAACAGGGCTCAACCGGGCCATTTCACTCATTATCAGTTTTTGCTTTAATAACGATAAGTAATATTTTTGTCGATAGTTTCCGCGACAAATAAATTTCTTAATCAACTACCGAGTTAATTAACTTGATATCGAAACAACGATTTACTAGATAAGTGTCCAACTAGTAAATCCGAAACAAAATATGCTAATTCCTCGTTCCTCGCACCAAAAATGTTACTTATTATCGAAAACTAGTTCACTTTATTCTGGAAGGGTGTGTGGGGGCTTTTAAAATGTAAGCGACTCGGCCCTCTTTCGATCTCTGGTTACGTGTGTGGCTTGCATGACACGATGGAACGATAGAAAATCGAGCTTTAAATGTTTACAGCCGAATACGAGGTGGGAACGCCTGCTCCTAGCACGCCATGCTCTTTTACCGTAGACGCAGTGGTAAAAGGTAGCGGTAGCATATTATCTCCAACGTATCCGGGTGCATATCCGAAGGATCTCGTTTGTAGTTATCAGTTTATCGGTAAACTTAACCAAAGAGTACGCCTGGAATTTCGAGACTTTGACTTGTTCTTTGGAGGTCCACAGTACGTATAACGTACACATAACGCTTGACTTGAAAAATACTTGTTTATTCGTGGGTGGGGGGTGAATGAATCGTGGATGAAACGTTAACCGTACATTACTCTACAGATCTGTACAAGTATAGACAAGTACTTTTTTACAAGCAAGTGTAAGCGAATCGTTTGCAAAACTCTTTCTTAACGCAATACTGTGTCCCAGCTGCCCCTTGGACTATGTGAAAGTGTACGACGGTCTGGATAACACGTCTGCCGTCATCGGAACGTATTGCGGCCAACAGCGAAATTTAGTATTATATTCCTCGGAATCTAGTTTGTTTGTGCTATTCGTCACGTTGCAACGTACTGCGAACACGCAGAATCGTGGATTCAAGGGAATCTTCGAATTCTCGGAGGGTTTCGTGAAATTAGGTGAGTCGAGATTAGTTTGCGTCGAAAGTAGTTAGTTGCATTACTCTGGTTACATTAACGTCTACCCAGACTTCATAACCACTGACAACGGGGAGCACATCCGTGGATCGGAATGCGATCAGAAGATATTGAGTAAAAAGGAGTCCTTTGGATACGTCGTTAGCCCGAACTATCCATTTCCGTACATACCGAAGGTTGTGTGTCGGTATTTTGTTTACGGGATGCAAGACGCGCAACATCTCGAGCGCGTTCGATTAGAATTCATGACGTTCGACGTACCGAAAAATAAAACGTCGGAAGAGTAAGTGCGGCTACAATTTTCTATCGTACCAAATCGCTCTTAATCATAAAAAAAAGACTCTGTTATCCGTACGTTATCTTAGCCTTTCTAAGATTAATCGCAATTAATTATCGTTGCGTGAAAATTATTACCGTTATTTACGTTACGCTTTTCACTTTTTCTTGTCGTTCAGCTCGTCGTGCACCGACGGATACTTGAAATTATATTTAAAAGGTCAAGAAGCAACGGATTCGTACGACAAATTCGATCACGAACTGTGCGGTTCGACGAGCAATCCGACCCACGTAGTTAGCGATGGACCGAGACTCGTTATGGTGTTTAGTAGCGGCGAGTCGCAAGGCCAGGGTTTCGAAGCACGGTGAGCACGAAAGAAAAGAAAAGAATTTCGCGACGAAAGTGGGGAGGATCGTCAGACCTGACGACAATCTCCACAATCGAAGAGCGTAGTGTAAAATACAGCTGGGGGTTTTTTTTCTCTTTTTCTGTTCTACAGATACAGTTTCGAGACGGAGTATAAAATACCAGGCACCGCGTCACCGGATGGTAGCTGTACGTTCACTTACCGCAGTTCCTCTCGCAAGAAGGGAGACTTTAATTCGCCACGACATCCTAGCAACTATCCGAGCGATACGAATTGCACCTATTACTTTTTGGCGACACCGAACGAACAAGTAACCTTGATATTCGATAATTTTAAGGTTAGAACGACAAACATGAACGTGACAGGCGGTCATTACGGGTAAGCGAAATAAGCAGGCTGTTCGGGAATAACTCTGCTAAACCAACATGTTTTCACCATCTACTGTTAATGCACTATTCATCGTCGCTTGTGTTTCTAGGCTTGACATTTGTCAAGACGATTGGTTAGAGATATACAACATGTATCGGGACAAGACGGAGAAATTAATAGGCAGATATTGTGGTACTACAGCCCCGGGTCCAGTGGAATCGAATCTAGGTGCTCTCGGTTTGAAGGTGATCCTGCACTCGGACTCCGAGCTCGTTTACAGCGGTTTCAAAGCTCGCTACACGTTCGAGGTGGCCAAACCCATATTCGGAGGTATCGATGCAAACGACCTTATTAATAAAACGATCAAACCGATTCGTTCATTACCTCTTTTTGCTTGGTTTTTACATTACAGATTGCGGATCGAACATAAGCAGTTTAAATTACGGAGTCATTGCCAGTCCCAATTTTCCGAACAAATACGACAGACCGGCGAAAAATCACGCTAGCAAGACTTGTAATTGGTTTATAAGGGTCCGACCGAATCAACGAATACTGTTGAACTTTATGCTATTTTCCGTGGAGGGTGATCAAACAGGTATATATGTACATATATCGTACGCATACGCATATAGATAAGGGAAATTAATGAAACTGATGTGAAAATAAAGTAAATTTATTGTACTTTAAACTCTTTTATTTTTCTACGTAATCGTTTGATTTGTAAAAAGTTAAATTTAGGACAGTATTAGTTTAACCGTGTGTGCCCCTCGGAGGCATTCTTCTCGACTGCCTCTGTTTTATTTTACACGATGTACGATAAAAGAGACATTGTTATTTCTTCAGCTCGTGGTTGTCCGGCTGCAGTCCTGCGCATGTGGTATTCCGCTTTGTCAACGCCTGTCGAGCTCTGTGGCGTTAAAATGTCGGACAAAGAATGGACGTACCTCTCCGAAGATAATAACATGCGTCTTAGGTTCGTTGTTCGCACCTACCTCTCTCTCTCTCTCTCTCGTCCCTCGACTAACCCTGTCCTTGCGCTTCACGTTCTTTGTTACGCGTTAAAAGAGTTACTGTCGCACAGTCGAAAGAGAACGCATTGATCACCTCTGTTGCTTTTTCTTTCTCGTCTTCTTTCAGCTTTATATTGGCCGACAAAGCGGTTGGACAACAAGGTTTCAATGCTACGTGGACCGAAGTAAGCACGAACAGTGACTGCCAGAATCAATTTGTCTGCAGTAAAAATAAATACTGCATTGCAGAATCGCTTCGGTGTAATAACATTTATAATTGCGGCCAGGCTGATACTTCGGACGAGGAAAACTGTAAGTTTCGTAAACGTTAGAAACACCGAGAACGACTCCTTATAAGCAGTGTGGTTGGTTTCTTCTTCTTCTCCTCCTGTCTCTTATTTTACTTTGCTTTTACGATTGTTATATACATATACAATATCTATTTCCGCTATAGACTATACTCCGATCCAATGAGTATGTAATTCCTTCGGATCGTTCAATAGACACTGTGTTCCACAAGTTCTCCAAGCGTATTCTCTCTTTGTATTCTAACACCTTAAATGAATCGATCCTTTACATGTATACGTATACACATATACGTGTACATATACGCACGCATATATACGCGAGTGTGTATGTATGTATGCATGTACGATGTATGTAAATGCATAAAACGCGAGAGAATCGAACCGGATACCACCGGACGCCATAAATACAGATCTATAGATATATGATTAATACGATCGCTGGTCAAGTCGAAGAAATTTTAGAAATTGAATTTTTCAAATATTATACTTGGCCGTTTAATTCGCGTTTGAGAAAGGAACAGCGCGCGACGTGGTTTCACGCTTTCCTTTCCATCTTTTTCCGTTCGTTCTCTACGGAAATCGTGATAACGACACTCTTTTAAATACATTCGCCGCGGTACGAACATTTCTCAATTATTTCAATGGAGAAGAAAACAAACACGTCGTACTTGCTAGACAAAATTCGTAAATATTGCACGGAGCATGTATCGTCGAGAATACCACTTTTACTCGAAATCGTCAAACATACTTTAACGAAACGTATCCTTTACTCGATGTGCGACGATTTCGCTCGCACACGTTCCCCGGAACATAGTAAACGCGTCGTATCGAGTGCAACACGCGTATGATGCGTTCCTTAAAATAGTCGCAAAATAGTATAGGTGACGATATTTGATATTCGATTCGAAGAAACGAAAATGAGAGAGTAATAACAAGCACTCGAGGACAAAATATGTACAGAATTGTAATTTTCTAGGTAAGTAGTTACGTAGTAGTTATGTATGTACAGATGAGAGAATGAAAGGATCGAGTGGATGAATGACTGTGTGTGGTGTCGCAGGTGCAGCATCAGCCCCATTGTCGCCAGCACTGGCTGGAGTCTCTGCCATGCTTCTTCTCTCTCTGTGCTTTGTGTTCGTGGCCATCTGAGCCCCTCATGAGGCTTCCGACGATCCGGCATGTTATGATCTCCCCTATCACGTGAGTTCACTCACAGTATTGCACAAGTACCGTGTGTTTTAGTTTTTAACAAGTCACCTACAATTATACGCCTCTCTGATCAATATACGTTGGAGAAATACAGTATTTCTCCGATAACTGAAACCAAGTCGGGACAGCAGTATCTCAGTTGTTTCGGATAAATTTAGTTTTCGTACCATGGAATCGAGATTTCTTTCTTTCTTTCTTTCTTTCTTTCTTTTCTCTTCTCTCCATACCAAATATCGAATTTTCAAACAACACCATAAGATGCAACCAAAGGACAAAATAACAACAAGTGTCTATGTAATCGTAAAAGTTTTTTTATTGCGCGTTTTTTTTTTCTTTGGCCGCCGGTCGCTCGAGCTAACGAAACAACAGTGGTGGGAGTGATTTCGTTTCAGTTATCCGGGCATTATTCTATCACTCATATTCTTAGGAATATGACTGACGATATCGTACCGATTATCGTTAATAATATCATTGTCATAAAACTCATTTACTCGAAAGTCGAAATTGCGGAGGCGATACTTTTAAATTAATTAATTAACAGTCACACGTACCCGGATTACGAATGTTTACAAATTTAAGTTTGTACGGTTTCATTATTGGTTTCACCTTTGAAGCTCGCGCATGATTACGGTGAATGCAAGTTTTCTTCGTATACCATAGCATGTAAATTCTCTCTATCTCTCTTTTATACACAAGTACATATACACATGTAATCGTCTTTTTCTCTGCATCCGGCAATTCCCAGTTTCCGTTTTTCCCCTCGAGTTTCGATTAATGTCGAGTTAAGATATGCGGAATTGTAAATAAACGTCTCGTTAGATCTATAGATAATAAGCTCCCTCTTAGTATCGTCTATTACGGTATAATGCCAATAATGCCGGTACAAGTCTCTGTTCGATATTGAGCAACAAAACGAATATCTGGATCCCGCATCGTGTGTCTGTTAGAAAACAATTCGAGAATGCCCATAGCTGCGCTTTAAAATTACCACCACTATTTATGCACGGTGCTCGAAATCGAGAGAAATCTGAAAATAGGGAAAAACGACACCGATCGTTCCGACGGGGGTTGGGGGTCGGAAGAAAGGCTTTTACCGATTCGATATTCGTTTGCATCTGAAGCTGAAAGAGACGAAATGCATTTCAGGTAACACGGCCGTCGTACGAACAGATAGCTACGGCGAAGTCGCGGGGTACGCCGCAGGCGCTGTACTGGTGGCTCTGGCAGTTTGCCTCTTTTACCATCGAAAGCTCAAGAGACGGGTGCAGACAGTGCACCTGGACGACTTGCGTCAGCGCGTAGACGAAACTCATCGATGTTATCGTCACGAGAATCTCCTTCACCATCATCGCCATCATCATCATCACCATCAACATCAACATTATCAGCATCATCATCAGCATCAGCATCAGCATCAGCATCATCAACAACAACAACAACAACAACAACAACAACAACAACAGCATCATCATCATTATCAGGATCAAACGGACGAGTTTAATCCGAGATATCAGCTGGAAGCATCGGCCAGTCCAGCCAGCGAGAGCGAAACAGAGCAGGCGTGCGTCGAGGAGGCAAGTAGTCTCGACAGTGTGTGACACCGTGTGCTCGCTTATGCGAAACTGTTCGTTGCTGTCCGTTCTTGGCCCAACTCTTTCTACTGACTTACCGTTTTCACGTCGCCACGATGATAACGTCCTAGACACTGTCGAACACCGGATGCGACGATACGATGCCAGTTGCCGTGCAGAAGAATCTACGAATTCGCTTGGATTTCCGCCGATCTGAAATAGGAACATGGATCATGGTGATGGGATCAGTGCCGTGTCGGTTACTATTGATGTTAGATAGTAAAGTATCATTTTGTATCAAAACCGTTTTGATACCTACACGAAAGTATCGATTATACGCAGCACGTATCTACTTGATACAGTAATGCACGGTTAACGTTCATAGGATTTCAGACTCAGCAGTGAAAGATTCGCGAGTAGGATAGCGTATTTTTTGTAGAATCGAACTCCAACATTGCTTGACAAAGAAACAGAATGATTATAACAGGAGGAGACGAAGTGGATACATCAAACGAGATTCAACGCTTCAAAAAGATGCTGCTATGATAAAAAAAAAAAAAAAAAAAAAAAAAAAAACATAATCACGCAGTGTATAAAATTTTACTTTCTCCAGTTTTCGTATTATCATCCTAAAAATGGTATACCAATGCATTCTTCAGATTCTTCTCGCTAAAATGACGAGTCCAAACATGACAAATCAGACTACTTTTAATTGCTTTAATATATGCAATAACACATAATATGTACAATGACTGCTCATAATTAAAACTTTATACGATTTAATAATTTAGTTTTTGTTCTTCGCTACACCTTAAATAGAAGTTTTTCTATTTAAATTTCTACAAACATAAAGCCTTTTATTCTTTATGTAATACCTTAAACTATACATATGTAATAGAATTTAAAGAGACGACTCTGACGAATTTCATAACATTTCTTACCACAGAACGGTGACGAATTAAAAGTGCAGTGAAAAAATGTTGTGCTTACATTATGTTAATATCGAATATTATCTTGGCCTTTAGAATCTCCCATTAAAATTTTTCCTAAGGGTGGCCGAACACCCTGTATATCGATAATTTGTGAAGTGAAATTTAAGTGATTTTTCAAAAATATCGAACAGTGAAAGAAAAATGTGCAAACATTTAACGGTATCGCAAAACGACAAATCAGTTATGTATATATGTATATAGTATATGTTACGATAGTTGAAAATAATCTAATTTATGTGGTGTTTGGACTTGTTTTAATCAGAAGAAACCCCAAAAAAACATTGGTATCGTTTTCAAAAAGGTAAGATAAAAAATACGAAAAGTAAAATTTCTCTTATTGCATGATTATTAATCTTCTTACGGCCTCTTCTTCTACTAGATGTATCTCATTTCTTTTCGTTCTACCCCGATTCTCTTTCCTTTTCTACCGAACCAGAGTTCGTTGAACTCGACATGCTGAGTAGAAGGGATTGAGGGGAGGAATGAATCGCGAAGATTTTAATCAAAGTTAACCGTGCATTATTCATTCTGTCGATCGATATTAATTCCAAAAGTATCGGTATTGAAACTCGACGCCAAGTGCTTAAAATCTCAATACCTTTCGACATTTTCCATTAAGTAGTATGGTATTGAATTGCTTGAATATTATTAATGTGTATAATATCAGTACCGTCATTGATGTGGATGCACTGTCGTGTATCATTAAGTATCGTGCATCCTTGTAACAATAATAGTATGGATTTTGTTAAACTATTCGCGTTTGATTCATATGACAAATGAATTTTTTTTTTTTTTTTCATTGATGCGTTTGTTTGACGTACAAGTCTCTGTAGTTTCTGAACAAAATATCGAATCGCACCTAAGCGATAGTAGTGTGCGAGTATATGCGTAATATACGTACATGGTAGCAGTTGTGTCATATTGTAGACATTCTGTAATATTACGTACAAGTTTTCTATACGCGCGTTCAACGCGTGTAACCTGTGCACACGCACGAATGTAGACATAATTTAAAAGTGGTGTGAGAATTAGTGAATTTCTACACGGTGACTTGTAGGTTTCAATGTCGGAATATTAATTTTGACCGAAGAGCAGGGATGGGCAAAACGAATTTCAAATAGTATAATCGAACGACGAATAATTTATAAGATTGTACTCGATTAGCTGCCCAACTACAGAATACTTTTATGCAGTTTTTGTTTCTTCTAAGCACTAAGTACATATATTCGATATTTTAATTGCATTTCAATTGCAAATGATTCAAACATGCCCATCCCTGTGGAAGATGTCGCTTTGTCCATTTTTTCGTCAAAGCGGAAGTTGGAAAGCGTCGGGTAATCAGCGTAATCGTGATCAACGACATCTCGAAACTCTTGTTCCTTCGAAAGAACGCGAGATATACATATTTTTACGCCGAGTTAATTGGATTCGTTGATGATGATGATGTTGTTGTTGTTGTTGTTGATGTTGTTGTTGTTGTTGTTGTTATCGCTGTTACTGTTGCGTAGCCAATGCCGTTACATCTCACTCGAATCCCAAATCCTACTGGCACCATACGTCGCTTTCATGTAACTCTGTTTTCCAATACTTGAAGTTTGTATAGTTATGTATCGTTATTATTTTAGTGGTTAATAATCCGTTCACACGACACCACTTTAAGACATGTTTGGGAGCCGAACATGTGGCGAAAATGTAAAAAGGTGTAAACGCTACTTTCGAATATTATCGTATCGCGTGAACGGACTGTAACGATATTAATATTTTATCGTGTTTCATTACACGTTCAAGAAAAGCGTGGTAGTCAAAGGCATATAATTTTATGGTTTCGATTCTCGTCTAACCTCTGTTTGGTTTTATATGCTACGTATACGTCTTGAAGAAAGATGTGCGCGCACTACGTAACTTGTACGCGATACACTTTGTACACGTAGATGTAACGCTTTTTTTACCGCGAAAAAAAAAACAGTTACATCGTAACACCGTTTTCTACGCTTAAACTTGAAAAAAGTACCGAATAGGATCCATCCATGCGCAACAGGTAGTCGTTTGAGGATACGAAAGCGTAATTATCTTTGTGCGTTAGGTGGGAATCGTACGATCGTTTTCTAACGCGATGTACATACATATATCCATGTACAAACGAATATACGCATTCCAGCCAGTGTCGATAGACGGGCCACGTTTTTTGGTGCACGTATGCGTAAAAAATGACGTCGATAAAGTGGTCGAATTTAATGAAAAGGGATGTTTGTGGCTCCCTTGGTTGGTCGAGACACATACTACATATTGGGAGATAAGACGTTGAGACCAGTGTAGCCAGAAAAAGAAGCGAAATCCGATTTTTTAGGGGTAGGAGAAAGCAGCATGATGTTGGTACCTCGCGTCGTGTCAAGTGGTGAGGGAAGCAACGGGACAATAAGAACGCTCGTTGCTTCTCCTACTGGTTCGCACGGCGCATGCTGCCTTACTCTGCTTCTAAAAATTGGATTTTGTTTAATTTGTCTAGTCATACTGTTCGGAATAAAAGTTCGTCATAACTGTTTCAAGAGCTTAAATCTATGAAAGTTTTCAAACATTGTTTTCAACGCTCGTGTGACGCCGGCTTTACCCTGTTGCGTTCGTTCGTTCTTGTTACGCGACGAACAAAAGGCGCGATCGGCTTGGCCAATAATAACCAAGAACCTGAAGTGTGGAAGGGATCAGGTATAAACGAACAGCCGGCAGCCGGCAGAGTCCCCCCCTTACTCTTTGCGTCGTTTGGTTCGTCGGTAGTGGTTCGACCTCTCGTCTCCTAATAGTAAGTACTTTATATCCATGTAAATACAATTATGAAATGTTAAATAATTTATATAAAATATTAATATATGGGTAAGCTACAACGAGGAAGGATGTTGAAGTAACTTTAGACGAAACGTCAGTTTTATGTAACTCGAAAGAATAATTGTATTTGACAGAAATTATAGAGAAAAACATTTAAAAGATAATTTTATTCGATCTACTTGTTGGGTTGGGAACCGCCAAAACATTGGCCGCCATAACGTTGGCTACATATGTGTATCGCGCATGTGCCGAAAACCCAGCCCGTCTACCAACATTTCATTCCAACCCCTCTGTCGCCGTTCATCGAACATAATTTCTATTTAAACAAATTGACGATCATTTGTAGACAGATATGTTAATTATGCACCTTGTTTGTGAATACACCGGTATAATACTCGTGCGAATGCGTATGCTTAGACCGTAAATGCTGCCATTTAAAATTGTAATCGCGTCAACGAGTGCGTCGTCGAGTTACATAAAATTAGTTCCGAGTATAAATTTAAAAATACTAGTGTCGTGCATCTAGTCGAAAGGAAGAAAACAAGGAAGAAGGTGTCAACATGAATATCTAAAGCGAGAGAAGTAAATTTGTGTACTAGTACGGTGATGTTTGAACGATTTCAAAATAGGATCACGTATCCGATACATTTGTAAAAAGAAAGGTGAACAGTCGCAAAGTACTTGGACGCTCATACAAAACGTACAGCGAGCGTGATTACTTTTCTGTCGTAGTTGACGTTACAAAACAGTAATTCGATACAAAATAATCGAAAAATGACACACACGACACACTTTCTAGAACGTTTAAAAACTGCGTTTTCCAATGAATAGCTAGCTAAAGCATCGCACAAAATTGTATATTTCAGGTTTTACCGCACTTGTAAGTACGGAAACGTGTTATTCGACGTAGTAGCGTGGTGTAGCAATTTGAACAAATCTTCGTAGCGTGTATTTATGGCATTCGATAGGCGATATGCATGTGATTGCGGTTCTAGTTCCGGTTATTCGATACAATAGAGGATCAGGGATGGGCAAAATATATTACAAAAAAGTACTTGACCGACGAGTACTAATTTCTATTCTGTTTATAAACGACTGCTTAAAATTATTCCGATGCTGTACATATTTGGTTTCTCGTAATTGCCTGGTCAGTGAATGTCGAATATATTAGCATAGGGATTGAAAAGGTTCTGAAAACAAACTGTTTGAAATTGTTATTAATCGGTTCTGATCGAAACGATTCAACGGAACCTTTATTTTCTATAACTGTTACGAAGAACCGAAATAAATTCATAAATTTCATTATAAAATCGTTTAAACGTGTCCATCCCTGTAAAGATACATGCGTTTCATAATCGAGCATTTTGAGCAATTAAAAAGATTGGCAAAGTGATTCCCTTTAGATCGCACGCTACGTTACAATAAACGTGTTACCCATCGTAATATCGTGGAGTATGCATTTGTTATCGAGCACGCTGTACGTGATAGTTTAAGTTACATATTTTTAATCCGATACAATATTTTGGATCAGGTTTTCACCATTTACTGGTAACCATACCTCGAAAAGAACCGGCTAAGAGCCGTAAAATACACCTCCGGTTGAAGGAGAATTAGGATTATGTAGAGTAGAAAGGAATACGCAAATTTGTGAACGAAACACGAACGAGGCGACTTACCTATGCGTGTGTGTGTGTTTTTAACGTCTTTATTACGCATACTAGGAGTACGTGTACATACGTACATAGACGTCGTTACAAACTGATTGCCTAATCGTATAAAGACCAAGTGTACAGCCGAAGGCTGCTTTTAAACCTAACCTTAACGTTTCTCAAACTATCGAACAGACATGTGTCGTTTTTGAAAGTACTTACCTTACCTTCTTGGAACGAAACCAATCGATCGATTCTAGCGGGTTTCAACGATGAGACTGACTTGTGAAAAAAACCAACTATCTCGCGTTTAAAACTTGCTTCTTCGAAGCGTCTTGAACGATTTTGCTCTTCCTTCGATCCTCCCTCTTCCGAAATCATTAAATTTTTTGTTACGAATTACCATATGTGATAAGAACGCGATTAACAACAACGATCGTACACTTAGACGTAGAATAGTAGAAACGAATCAAGTATGTAAATGAAGCGTGCATAACCTTTACCTCTTTGTTGTCGAATGGTAACGAGTAAACAAACAAATTTAAACGCAGTTTCTCGTTCTTCCGAAAAAATCTGATACGAATATCAACGGTTTCGCTGCATTTGAAGGAAATTTAAAACGCGACACTAATAACATTCGTCAACGGCAGATATGTATTAAAATGTAAAACTTTTCTTGACTTTTAGATTTTATATTCGAGCCTTTTATGTAAAAGATTAGAGCATCGTTTGTGGTTAAGAGAAATTAGAGACGAACCGAAAAAGAGTAAAATGTTTTACGTGTCGTCGTAAAGCGTGTTTCGATTCCGCGTTAAAATAACAAGAAACGCATGTAATCGTATTTTATGAAAAGAAATTATAGAAAAACGAAAGAAACGAATGAAGCAAATTGTCTGCAATGTGTGTTGTATTCGTTCTGTTTTCAGTCTTGATCCGACCACAATAACACGATATTTTCGTATCTGCGTTATCTCGTTGCATCGAGACACCGTGGAAAACTGAAATAAAGGGGGCGTTTTAAATTGATTTGCACTCGAAATGTTAAAATGCTATGAAAAACTTGACTCGGCAGTGCTTCCTTTCAAAGCTATCTTTTATTGTATACATATAAAAACGGTCTATTTCATGATGGGGTATAAAAGAATACAAATCGTTGGCGGTTATAGTAAGCACATTTCGTTGGAAAATTGCCTCGGTTTTCTTTTAATTCGATGTTATTAAGTAAGAATGCATTACGCTCACACGTCTCACGTTGTATGTGTACGTAACCAATACCACATGACCGGTAAGTTTCGCAAATTACGCGTGTCGAAACACAGACATTTCTTTATATACAAATATGTTTGTATGATTTCAAGTTACTGTACAAAAACAAATGAACCTCAGATCTACATATATGTATATACATATACACGAACTTGCGAATCTACGTGTAACGAAGATTATTCGAGAGAGAGAGAGAGAGAGAGAGAGAAAGAATGAAAAATAATAATTACATTGATTCGAATAAATAAACATTTGTTCGTACGTTATTATCGTATTGTATCGTATCTGTGCCATGCGAATGCTAAACGACTATCCATAGTTTGTTTTGTTAAACGGAATAATTGCGACAACTGTGCGAATTAACGAGTTCATTTAAAAAAATAAAAGTAAGAATGGATTATTTATTCGATGATGTGCGAGGTAATATTAACTTGAATAATAATACAAGTAACTTTATTTTATTTTGATTCCGATTCCGTTTCTGTTTCTGTTTCTCCTTCGTTCTCCTCTTTCTTTGGCAATTTCTAATAGATTCGATGCGTGTAAATATTTATTCTCCCAAACTATAGCTGTCCCACCGAACATTTTAAAGATCGACTAACGAGATACATACTTTGAAACGGTGCTTCTCTCAATCTGTGGGTCTAAAGACAAAAGTTTCTCAGTTGTAAGGGAAAAATACAACTATCCTACATATTTTTTATTTGTTAATACTTTAATGGCCTCACGTTGCACACAAATACCGTTGCCTATTGCCAACAATTTTCGCAACAGAGTTTCAATATATAATACAAATCTCAAGCTCTAGATTGACCACTAAAAATATCGTGGAAATTTTCGGTGGAACAACCGTAGTAGAATCCCCTTGTTAGAAAGAATCGTCATTCGCAAGAACATTTAACCTAAGAAACTTGGTCGCAGTATGCCTACAATCGGTAGATTTTTAATGTCTATCGAGAAGTAGATTAGAATTACATTATTCAAGAAACGAAATCATGTGCTGTGCATCGTCCAGTCCGACAATGAAACAATCAACACCAAGAATGCGATCGCACGGTATACGAAAAGTAGAAAATTTTATTAACAAATTGGTAACTTGAAATATTATACGCATGGAAAAAGGCGGAAAGCATATGTTTCAAATAAGAATAATCGCAAAAGCGCAAACCATTCTGAATTTGCTCAAAAGCGTAGTTTCTTTTCGTCGTGTTTGAAGGGTCTTGTCACATTCAATGTTCCAAAAAATTGAATTTTTTGTGATCGAATTTTCTAAAAGTATAAAGTGCCTGGAAAAGTTGACAAATTCTTATTCATAAATAATATTGTGATATTGTACTACGGTGTGAACAAACATTTAATTCCTTCTACTCGAAAATATATGTTAGATAATTAGGTATTTATTGTTGGCCGGCACACTCACCAGACCTAACCCTTGGGAAAAATTTTAACAGAGGATCCTAGAGGCGAAAATAAGACGAAAATCAAGAATACCAATTTCTCGATGGAGGCTTCGTTAAAAAGTTATTAACAATTAAATTAAAAACTTTCAAATCGTTCTGGAAAAATTATTTTCGGTTGCAGGGGTCAATTGCAAGTATTTTTGGTGAATAGACATACCCCCAAAATCTTGCGCATTTTCGAGAAAAAAATTCAGTACGGTCGGAACTTTAAACGTTAATAATTGTTTAACGAAGCCTTCATCGACAAATTAGTATTCTTGATTTTCGTCTTATTTTGGCCTCTAGAATCCCCCATTAAAATTTTTCCCTGGGGTGGCCGAACACCCTGTATATACTTTTAAATTAAATTTAAAAACGATTTGTATAAAATAATCCAAGATGCTTGGTACTACTGTAACTAATCTTTTGAAACTTTTTAAACGAAAAGACCCCCCTTGGATCATGTCGCGTCGCGTTGCGTTGCGTAAGAGCGATCAATGACGCGCAAAGCGTTCATGCGATAATAACAGTAAGCAATAACAAAATACGATATTTGTGTCGCGCATTATACGAAGAACCGAACGAATAGTTGCTTATATGTATTGTACGTTGAAGCGTAATTTCGGTAATTGTCGTTGTAAACCGGTAAAGAAAATGAAAATGAAAATGAAAATGAAAATGAAAATGAAAATGTAGCGTCGCCGCACACGGTTACACTTGCACGTACTGCTCATCGTCAGTGTCCCCATTGCCGATCGGTTCCGTAGAACGTTGCAACGGTATCCTTTCGTAATCTGCATTGAACAAGTGTTTCTTCACCTTCTCGTATCCGTCTACGCAGCACGGTTCGGATTTGAAGGTATTCACTTGCTCGTACGGTGGTTCCTCGGGGCGTGCGACGCTCATGTATTTAACGCTCTCGTAATTTGGATCTCCGTGATTTACGGACTCGTAGTTAGGATCTGTGTCGCTGTCACCGGGACGAGAAACCGACGCGTAATTAGGCTCTCCTGAATCGTGCGGCATACTCTCGTAGTTTGGCTCGGAATCCGTATCTAGATCTGTGTCAATCCTTCTTCTTAATCTGACTTTCTCATAGCCAGGGTCTTCGCTACTGGCGTTGCTCGTCTGCCTATGTTTGAGCGGTATCATCGAATACGTGGTTGTTGTTAAATCTGTGCTGTTTCGAGCGGACACCGAAGCAGAGACGACGTTGTTCGACCTATAATCCGCGTCCTCCGAGATAAGCCGTTGCGGTCGCAAAACTTCGTAGTTCGGGTTGCAAGACGCGCGGATCATCATGTTCTTCTTCGCAATTTCGGAATTAACGGCCTCGTAACCGTGATTGAACCTCGAGTTTTTGGACGCATCGGGACTCGTATTCGCGTCCATATCTGCGTCCACGTCGTCACATACGATTCTGGCTAATTTTGTAACGTCCATTTCCAGGTCAAGGTTCCCTATAGAACTGTTCGACGCGGAGTAATGCGTAGAGTCGAGCTCCTTCTTTTGTATCTCTGTAGAATCATGACTAGACCATGAAGTTCTGTTTATCTCGACGAGGCTCAGCTTCCTACACGAAACGGCGACTATTTCGGCAAGATGCAGGCTCGACTGCGCGTCGCTTTGCTCTTCCGCGTCTTTCTTTTTCTTCATCACTTTAGCGTACATGTCCTCCAACGATTTTCCATTCGACAAAATCGGCTTGGATCGATCCTCGGGTTTCGTCCTCTTCTCGATCGACGCATACATCTCAGTCGTGATTTCCGGTGGCGGCGGCAATGGCGAATTAGCTTGGCGTTTCTCCGGTTTCGGCGAGCCAGGGTTCATGATGGAACTGTTAGCACTCGAGGACGAAGCTACGGCCAATACGAGATCGTGTGAATATTTCGTGACCGAATGACGGATGAAAAGTGCCGTGCATAAAGAAATAGGTTAGTTAGATTACTAGGTTACCTTGTCTCGAGTGAGCGTGCGCCACGTGCCGTAAACTGTCGACGCTCGGAGGCTGTGGAGCAGGATGAACTTCGTCCGAACGGGACGGAGCTCGCGAATATAACGTTTGCTCGCTTTGCACAGCTCGTTGAATCTCCGTCATCGTCGGTTGTATTTGAGCGTACGTCTCGCTACCGCTGGTATAGATTTTATCTTGTTCGTCGATCGCGGCATACATTTCGTCTGCAAACGAAACACGCTCTACATATGTCCGAACCACAATAGAAACAGAGCCTAATTTTCATTTTTCCACACGATTATTTTCCAAACTACTACTAAACGACTGTAAAGTGGAACTAGATGGGCAAACTTTTACATTACCAGAGTCATCCGAGACGGTCGCATAATGGGGGTCCGTGAGGGGTCGGACGGACTGATTCTGTCGACCGATCGATGTCTTTGTTTGCGCGATTATATTGGCCAGAGGCTCTCTTACGCTTATACTAGTGTACCCTTCTGTGGAGAGTAAGATCTTGGTAGAATAAGTATTCGAGATTAATTCGACCGAAAGCACTTTGCATAAATTAAGTATCGCGCAAGTAAAATTGTAGAAATGAACGCAAACATTGCCTTTTAAAATACTTACTCGAGTCTTGGGAGTCGCCGCTAAAGTGTTGTTGAGGACTATTGGATTGAGGTTGGGGCGGCTGGGGCAATAACATCAAAAGCGG
Organism: Colletes latitarsis; assembly: GCF_051014445.1. Lineage (NCBI taxonomy): Eukaryota > Metazoa > Arthropoda > Insecta > Hymenoptera > Colletidae > Colletes > Colletes latitarsis. The sequence goes on along the minus strand of NC_135142.1, from coordinate 32,353,052 downwards.
GGGCGTTATGTACGGTAATTCCTGATTAGCTTGTATTCCGCCCGATATAGCATTGGCTGCTTGAATATCGCACGGAGCAACGTCGGTGGAGAGAAGGGAATTGTGGGAGGACGAACGACGAGTTCTTGGTGGAGCAACCGGATTTCCGGCAGCTGGACTCGTCGAGGTAGATGGTTTCTCGGTATCAGTCGCTGGTTTAATATTATTTCTGCAACGTTAGTGTGATATACTGATAACAAAACTGATTATTATTAGATAATACTTGCAACTTTTCACAACTATTACCTATTCAACTGACTAGCCTCGGCCTTTTGAACGTTTTGAAGTTGCGCGTACGGATGTTCCACTAGGATGAGAAGAATAAATGTTGAACGATAGAGGTTTAACGGAAGAACATCTATTAAAAAGTAACGACGCGTAACAATGCTATTTCTTATCCGTACCATTATCAGAGTTGGGGGACGCAAATCTTGAATACGGATGAACAGAGTTTTCTCGAGTCGAAGCATTTTGTTGCGAAACTTGTTGCATTTCCTGTTCCGATACCTCTTCTTCCACACCTACGTTAAACGTAACGCTATTATTAGATTAGATACGTCCTTGTTTCGAATAACTACTCGAACGTGGAAAATTCGAAAAAAGGATCAACAGGTATTTCCGATTTCGCTTCGACGCACCTGCGTCCTGTACCGTAGCATACAGTTCCGATTGGTCGCCGATCGCTTCCGTAGCTTCGTAAATATCCTGAGATACTGATTCACCTGGGTGAATCTCTTCGAGTCTCTTGTCTTTGTCTTTTGGGATATCCGGGAGACTTCTATTCGCGCCAGTTGTCCTATGTGCATCGCGTAAAAATATTTCAATTTTAAGACAGAACATTTCACACGTAACATGATTATTGTTGTTTGTATCGTGTTGTAATTGCGATCGTGTTTCAAGGTATGTTAGGAAAAAGAGTTGCGCATTGCCCGATCGCTTAGGCGATAGAAACCTTTTTGCATTGTCGATAGCATCTTGCGCCGCTATACGAGAAATATTTGTCGTCGGGATCCCGTCAAAGCCCTCATTTTCGGTATTGTTCAGCGTTACCATACCGGCGAGCCCAAGAAATTCATTCCTGTTCGAAGGGAATCACAGCTGAACGTATCCGCGTAAACGATATTATACACAGTACAGCGAGAGATCTCCATATCCGTATGCATTCTTCTAAATTTTGCTTACATATGGTAAATGCTTAATATATACTATATTATCGATTGGTTTTCAATATAATTCAAACAGTCTTTTAGGTATTATATAGTGTACACGCAAATTCTTCCGTTTATTACCCTCGTAGTAAAAAAATATATCCACTTGCTTATCAAGAAATTAGACAAAGAACAGAAAAAATTACAGAAATTTCAATACATACGGTCAAATCGGTTTAAAGAGCATCGAGATGCGTCGATAGTTATAATTACTTGTTCTCGTTTCGACGACAGCTGCAGATACAAGCAAAGATGAAACCAAGAAAGGACAATAAAGCTCCGACGGATACAACCCAGTAACACCAGGCATCTTCCTCGAGAAAAGGACGTACCATGTTATGAAATGTGTTTTTTTATGTATCCTATAAAATATTTATATTAAAATATAGCGATTATAACGTGTCTTTGCGAGAAGCACCAGACAATAAAAGTTACCCAGCGATCAAGTCATTCTTAAGAAGATTCGATATATATTCGGTCTTTCATATTTTAGCAAAGTACTCGCTCCGTTGTACCTTGGTGCATAAAAAATAATTTCTGCAAAAGCACTATGTGTCCGAGGTTGTAAAGAGACGAAGCGACTAAAACAATTTATAGCTTTATCCCCTTATATCGTGCACAGAACATTCTTCCAACACCTTTTCCTTTTTTGCTCTCCCTCTCTTGCGCAGATTCTCTGCTCTTGTATTACATTTTGAACAAATAAACTGCCAAATATGTTTCTTTGGAGATTTACAACATCGATGCGTAACATTTAACACAGCATAGCTGTTTAATATCGATCCACAGATTTCGAGCAATGGCAAACATTTTGCATGTACTTTTGTTGTTTGTATTTTTGTTCTCTCTTGATGGTTATCAAACAGTATGCAAATTTAATCTTGATAAAGAATTCACGAAAACGTTTCGTGAAATAAGAAGCATCGGTTTCGAAAGTGCACACAAAACTAGCATCCAACGATTTTTATATTGTTTAATATAATGGGCTGTGTAATTATGATTCGGCTGAAACAAGACGAGAAAAAGACAAAATGCTTTTTTTCAATGGGAATATACGTACGTACTTACGTATCGTAATACCGATACATTGTGCATATATACGTATGACATATCACGATTCACGAAATAAGGTTACCTATGCATACCTTGTGCATCAAGTGTACGGATATATAAATTGCCTACTCCTCGTGGATGCACGTCAGTCAGTGTGAATCACACTATGCGATTGTGCATAAACACGCCTTGAAAATCTTGAAATTCTCGACTGCTATATTTTGATAATCGATAGAGGATTACGAGCACGAAACGAAAGTTAATTGTACTGCGATAAAGCGATTCGAAAGAATTGCACTAGTTTAAGAAAAGAAAAAAAAAAAAAGTACATTTAACGAGGCAAATGGGGATAAATATAACAACGATGCTGTAATTGATGGGTCATTATAAGTGGTGGGATCGTTCAGGTTATGGACCGCAAAGTACTACAGCCATCTAGCAGGCAAGCATATAAACCAGAAGGACTTTTAAAGATACATACATATACATAGGTACATACATATAGATTATTCATAAATAAACATAACGTTTTGCTAAATTCATAAATATTTATTGTTGTTTATTCATGAAAACCAGATACTAAATACTTGAAAAAAATAAGACGAACGACTCAAGATGCGCTTGACAAACAAGCACACGATGGTTTGTATACATTGTATATGCACCCAAGGATCATTTCCATTTCCATACATGCGGCTTAGATCTCATAGTACATAAAATGTTTCTTAATATACACACAAGCTACGGAAATGAAAGAACGATAGATTTCTATTAGGCTGCAGTTAGAATGCAAGCATTCTCGCTTAAATTATGCGTCGCGTAACGCCGCGATATGTTCCTCCATGCTATTAGTACTTGTTAAATTTGAAATTTATCAAATTCCTATTGCAGTTATACAAGTATATTTAGATCTATGCCCCCACTCCACAGATACCAGAAAGGCACCGAAGGTGCTCTCTCACACTATGTGGAGTTTCGGAAAGTCGAGAAAGGCAAACTGACGCATGCCTTTTTCCTCGATTCACCGAAGCTGCCCGCAGTAAGTTCGGACCGTCTCGTGGGAGTCGAGAGAGAAAGGCTCACATTTCCCTTCTCGCTCTTGAACAACTAATATCCGACTTCCCGTCAACAGGTCTCCACTGGCCTCTGCTGACCGCTGCTGACCACTTCTGGAATTTCTGACAACGTATAACGATTGCTACTGACGTCTACCAGCCTCCGCTGGCCTCTGCTGACCGCTGCTGACCACTCCTGTTACTTCTGACAATGTATAACGATTACGACTGGCTACTGTTAGCCTCTCCCAGCATCTGCTGGCCTCTGCTGACCACCGCTTATATTTCTGACAACGTATAACGATTATTACTTCTCCTTCTTACTTCAGCCATCTCAGGCTGATGACACCATCCTCGCATCCTTGCGGTGGACTTTACCGACGAAATTAAAAAATTTCAAATCATTCTGAAAAAATTATTTTTAGTTGCGGGAATCGATTACAATCAGTTTTGGTGTATAAACATACCATGAAATCCTACGCATTTTCGAGAAAAAAATTCTTTTTCCAAAACTACGATTAAAAAACCTGGTGGGAAAACGTCCAAGTTTGTCGTGAAATAGTTCGCTATCTTCGACGTTAGATGGCGCCTATTTCTCTATCTCGAGAAATAGTTGTGGTGCCATCTCGCGTTAGAGAAAACGTACTATTTCCCGACAAACTTGGACGTTTTTCCACCAGAGGGTTCGAGGTAGAAAAATAAGCGCCATCTAGCGTCGGAGATAACGAACTATTTCACGACAAACTTGGACGTTTTTCCACCAGAGGGTTCGAGGTAGAAAAATAAACGCCATCTAGCGTCGGAGATAACGAACTATTTCACGACAAACTTGGACGTTTTTCCACCAGAGGGTTCGAGGTAGAAAAATAAGCGCCATCTAGCGTCGGAGATAACGAACTATTTCACGACAAACTTGGACGTTTTTCCACCAGAGGGTTCGAGGTAGAAAAATAAACGCCATCTAGCGTCGGAGATAATGAACTATTTCACGACAAACTTGGACGTTTGAAGGCTCATATTCACATAGCCAGGGCCTCTGCTGACCACCGCTTATATTTCTGACAACGTATAACGATTACTATTGACTTCTGCCTGCCTCCGCTGGCCTCTGCTGACCGCTGCTGACCACTCCTGTTACTTCTGACAACGAATAACGATTATGACTGGCTACTGTTAGCCTCTCCCAGCCTCTGCTGGCCTCTGCTGACCACCGCTTATATTTCTGACAACGTATAACGATTACTATTGACTTCTGCCTGCCTCCACTGGACTCTGCTGACCGCTACTGACCACTCCTAATACTTCTGACAACGTATAACGATTACAACTTGCTACTGCCTGCCCGTACTGGACTCTACTTGCCTCTGCATACCTCTGCTGGCCTCCGTTGGCCTCTGCTCACCGCTGCTCACCGCTGCTGACCACTGCTGACCACCGCTTATATTTCTGACAACGTATAACGATTACTACTAGCTACTGCCACCCTCTGCTGACCTCAGCCAGCATCTCCCGACCTAAGCCGGCCTCTGCCAACATCTCCCGACGTCAGCTGACCGTCGCTGACCACTGCTGACCGTTGCTGACAACTTGTCACATGATGTATTATAATATAAGATGTTTATATGTATTAAAGTTTTGTATAATGTAAATCTATGCCAATAAATGATATAATTTCAAAGTATTCAATGTGTTCTCATCATTCTTTACCGTCCTTTTCCTCTCCAAATCATTCTCTTACCTATAAGATGCGTACCACCTTCTTCGCAAGTTCACCAGCATTTTAGAAATGTTCCGGGAACTTTGGAAATCCGAATTTGACCTTGACCTTGGCCCAGTTTCGAAAGTGGGCCAAGGCCATTCGAATCTTAGAAAAATTCCGGGCGCTTTGGAAATCCGGATGGCCTTGACCCAATTCCGAAAGTGGGTCAAGGCCATTCGAAATTTTAGAAATCTTTCGGCCGACTTGGAAACCCGGATGGCCTTGACCCAATTCCGAAAGTGGGTCAAGGCCATTCGAAATTTCAGAAATCTTCTGGCCGACTTGGAAATCCGGATGGCCTTGACCCAATTTCGAAAGTGGGTCAAGGCCATTCGAAATTTCAGAAATCTTCCGACCGACTTGGAAACCCGGATGGCCTTGACCCAATTTCGAAAGTGGGTCAAGGCCATTCGAAATTTCAGAAATCTTCCGGCCGACTTGGAACCCCGGATGGCCTTGACCCAATTTCGAAAGTAGGTCAAGGCCATCGAATCTTAGAAAAATTTCGGGCGCTTTGAGAATCAGGATTTGGCCTTGACCCAGTTTCGAAAGTGGGTCAAGGTCACCGGCATTTCAGAAAACGCTCCGGGCACTTTGGAATTCCAGTTTTAAGTAGAGAAACGGTTTCTTATAACTAAGGGAATAATGGGGAGAGAGAAAGAAAGGTAAAAATGATGAGAACACATAGAATTCTTTGAAATTATATCATTTATTGTCATAGATTTACATTATACAAAGTTTTAATACATGTACATCATGTTAGAAGTTGTTAACAAAGGTCAGCGTGGTCAGCAGGGGCCAGCAGAGGGATGCAGAGGGATGCAGAGGCATGCAGAGACTAGCAGGGGCAAGCAGTAGCAAGTTGTAATCGTTGTACGTTGCCAGAAGCATCAGGGGTGGTCAGCAGAGGTCAGCAGAGGCTGGAAGAGGCTGACAGTAGCAAGTTGTAATCGTTATACGTTGCCAGAAACATCAGGGGTGGTCAGCAGTGTTCAACAGAGATCAGCAAAGACCAACAGAGGTTAGCAGAAGTCAGTAGTAATCGTTATAGGTTGTCAGAAATATAAGCAATGGTCAGCAGAGTCCAGCAGAGACAAGCAATAATCAGGAGCAGTCAGTGACGGTCGCTGTATGGTGTAAAAAGTTGTCGAGAGTTCTGTAATTTTGTTAGCACTGGTCATCAGAGGCAAATAGAAACCAGGAGTAATTTGCAGAGTTCAGTAATGAACTCTAGGAAAGGTAAGTAAAAATACCTGGGCAGTCGAGATTCCGAATCGTATGTCGTAGACGGGAGGTCGGACTTCAGTTGTGGTGAGAGCGAGACGGGAAGTGTGAGCCTTTCTCTCTCGACTCCCACGAGGGAAATTACTCCGAAATTACTTCGGACAGCTTCGGAATAATCGAGGAAGAGGGCATGTGTCAGTTTGCCTTTGTCGACTTTCCAAAACTCTACGAGCTCACGTACGCGTGATCTGGTATGTGTGAGTAGGGCACCGGGTGCTGAATCTAGCATCTCTCGATCGGGAATGTTATTTTCGCGATCTATCGTACGATTCCCGGATCGTACGTATCGCTATAGAATGATCAACTCTGCAACGGCATATAAACAAGTGCTTTATTCGTTATTCGACATTGACAGAATTCACAGGCTTTTGCGATTTACAATGATACGATTACGAGAATAGCTTTTTACTTTTGCACGCCGAACAATCGTAATATTCTGGACACTGGTCGTTTCCAATCGACCGAGGAACATAGTTATTGTCGGTTAACGATTAACGCGTAAATGTATTTAACTTTCTTCAAACAACACTTTCTCTTCGTTGATCACTCATTTCGTTAAATTGTTTTGTTTCTCTTTTATTCCCTGTACATCTCTGGATCGAGTACTTTAACCAGAGTCGGATGTGCGGGACGAAGTGTCGGCGTTACTGTGATCGCTGTTGCTCTCCGTCGATGAACTATCGTTGCTCTTTATACGTCGCTTCCGCAGCTTTGCAAACTGAAACTCCTCGACCGGCACTGTACACCAACAATTTAAGTCGTTATTAGTTTCTCGAGTAATCACGCGACGAATTTGGGAATAGGGGACTTTTGTACACCGGAACGATCAGGAAATAAAATAGAGTAACTGCGTCTAGTGGAATAGAACGACAGACATTTATATTTCTTGGAGATGTTCCTAAACTTGATTTCATTACAGTGTCACTGTTACGTTACAGCCACGGTATCGAAATCATTTTTATGATTCATTCACCGATTTTACGATATCTCTTATTCAAGTTTATTAGATCGCGTACTATGGCTGTAACATGTACATTGTATAATATTAACAACGAGCGGAAAGAGAATCTTATGTTTCTAGCGAAGAACGATGTGCAATAACTTAATTAATGGTTGCCGAAGCGTTGTATTTTATTGGTAAATCGTTATTGACGATATTGTTGGGTTTTTTAAATTTATACGAAACTAGTTATATTCTTTTTCGATTTCTTTAGGTCACGATGCGAGCCGCTGCATAGTAAATGCTGCGTTTGCACAGACAAACAGGAACAACTTGAACAGAAATTATTTAACGGCGACAAACTGCTTGCTATTGTACACGAAATTTATCGATTTACTTTTTATCATGACATATTTATCAAAAAGGAGTAACGTCGTTCAAAATCTTTACTTATAGTTTAAATATTTTTTCTAATATATGTATAATAATTAATAATCTTTTTACCATAGTAACATCCTAATGTAATCGAAATTTACTTACAGCCATTTTATTTGTTTAACACAAAGAGCTTCGATTCAACAAAACAAACGAAACGCGTTACTATAAAAATATATATATGTATATATAAAATTTCAATAATATCTCATTTCATTCGATAGATAATTCTTTACTAAAAATTGAGAAATAGAGAAAAATGGATTAATTTTTTATAGTAGCAGTTAAAGAACATTTAATACTCGAACGACAAACAAGTTGTTTGCAATTGAAGCAAATTCATTGCACAGCAATACGATTACTTGTAGTGCAAGTTTGGTTACCATCAGAATCTGGATCTCGATCCGTAATATTTTGCGGTGTGCTTGGTAATGGTACAACTTCAGGTTCGAGTGGTTTTACAGGGCAGTCTACATCCTCGACAATTACTTCTTCCGCCAAACTGCTTCTGACTGCCTCTACACCAATAAAACATCTATTAGAAAGAAAATAAGCGTTTTATACGTCACATTTTATACAAAACAGTTTACGGAGTATCTACCATTGAACGCTTGAGGATATTGTTGGCTCAATTTGGTTTTTACGATACGAATTCTTTTAAAAATATAATCCAAATCCTTTTTCATTTCCACCAAAAGTGCTGTATGTTTTTTGAACTCGTTACCACCAGTCTTTAATCTATTTATGGATAGCTGATTGCAGTTTGTTAACATCTCGTTGGTTTTTTCAAATCTCTGTAACCTGCATTAAATAACGTATAATAGAGAATAAATAAATTACAGACCTTTGCACCTAATATCAAGACACCAAGCCATATATAAAATTCTCACATTTGCTTCTGGGCTCTTATCATGGATTCTACATCCTGTTGATCGACAATCCCAGCCAAGCCTTGTATAAATACCTCCGGAGCCGTATAATTTTGGAAGCATTCAAAGCTCCCTGTATCCGATTCAGGTGTACCTTGTGCAGTTGCCATATTTTCATATCCTTTTATTATAACGACCGTATGTTTGTAATTTCATCGTCGCCACTCCTTTGCGCCATAGTTATCTTTTTATATGATAATTCAAATCGGACACCAAAGTTATATTATAACCATAAAACTACTTTTGCAAATTCGTTCGATACGCTCTCATCGTGCCGATTGCGAGTAAGTCAAGCTGACATTAACGCAGTACCATAATCAAAAGATTAACATTAAACATCCGCTAAAAACGAGTTTATAAACTACCGACGATTTGATAACGAAAATACTTTTAAAGTTACATATACGTAAGTATGTAGGCACGTTAATTCCTGTCGCTGTCCGACGGCTCATTTGCTATTGCGCGTAGGTACACACATCATCTTTAATCAATGACAAGTATAAGTACATTGCCGAGTATGCGTAAACTCAAACACTAGAAATGTTTTTAACGAACAACCGTAACGTTAATTCTCGCTGAACCAGAGTCTATATTTTCTCCAATTGCAATAGATTCATGGAAGAAACGGCACGCTTTATCTTTAACAGCTGTTCGAAGTCAAATGTTTTTACGAGGGTTGATACAAGTTGTAGCATTCAAATTTCCACAGTGACTGTTGTGTGTGCCTCGAACCGAAGCTTCGGAAATCTTACGTGAGGAAAAAGAAAAATCCCAAGGACCTATCGCGTACGATTTTCGACCCGGAATGGCACAGAATATAAATCCGTTTTATTCGTCTCAAAACGCGCCGAGCAAAGCTGCTGAAGAAAAGCAGAATGTACCGAAAGACAACCATGCAGTTAGTAAACGGTACGCAAATTGTCTGATATTTAGAATGGAACTTTGTAAATTGAATTTACTTCCGGGCATTTTATATCGTTATCGATAAGCTACCTCTCTCATTCTCTTTTGAATCAACGTCCAGGAAACATTTTTCTTTCTTTCCTTTTCTTTTCTTTTTTTAAACATTATACCGAAAAACATAACCTACTTGCAGCGTTTGGGCGAAAAATTTAAAATTGGCTCGATCCCAAATTGTAAATACTTGGTGTGATCGCGGGTACATTTTACAGTAGATTTATTTAAAAATGGTTACCGTCCATTGTAGTAACGTAAATAAATGCACGCGTAGATTGCAGAAGGAACTCATGGTTTTAATGATGAGTACGGAAAAAGGTGTTTCTGCTTTCCCTGACGGGGAAAATTTGTTCAAGTGGATCGGAACTATCACAGGACCAAGGGATACGGTAACTATTGTCTACGCTAAAGCGAAAAAAAAATTCATAAATATAACATTTATATAATTTATTTCAGGTTTACGCCGGTCTTACTTATAAGTTGACTTTGGAATTTCCTCATAGTTACCCGTATAGTGCACCAGTTGTACGCTTTGCTACTCCTTGTTTCCATCCAAATGTAGATGCAGTGGGTAACATTTGTTTGGATATATTAAAAGATAAATGGAGTGCTCTGTACGATGTTCGTACTATACTACTTTCTATACAATCTCTTCTTAGCGGTAAGGTATACCTATATTATTTCTGTACAAGATAAAATTGCCAATTGGCCAATCCTAATACAAATGGTATCCTACTTTATAGAACCTAATAATGAAAGCCCTCTCAATCTTCAAGCAGCAAATCTATGGAGCGATCAAACAAAGTATAAGAAACATTTAACGGAAGAATATCACAGAGCTTTGAATCGTGATCAACAAGATTCTTGATAAGGCCATTTTTCTAATCATCTCGGCTGATTCATTATTTTTATTTCTGTCAATGTTACAATTAGATATAAGTCATATAAAAACTTGCTGCACCAAACTTACGAATGTCATTGGAAAAAAAATTCAATCTTGTATTTTCTGGTTTTGGTTTCTCATCTATTATATGTTGTATTACGCGAGGAAACAAAAAATCATTTTTACATCGATATCATTGCTAATCGCACTTTTGCTAATTTCGTAAATTTGTCTTGAAGATGAATAGAAATTTGTATCATGATTTTAAGACTGTATATGCGGATTAAACATTTTTACATCATCAATTTGTACCAGAAACGTTTATTTATTTTTTACTTTTAGTAATATATATATATATATTGACTTTCGATATATTTTAATATTCTTCATAAGTACCAGCTACAATCGACGTTACGTCATTTATTATTATTGTGTAATTCGAAAATAAATATTTTAAACATTAACCCTCTACTGTTTATTGCATATTCTAATAAACTGGCATTAATTGATTTGCAAATAATATAGCCAGTGTATAAAGTTTCATTTTCGTTGAGTACATCTTAACGCACAAGTTCGAATCTACTGCAAACAAATATATGTATTGTGCGTGAAAAAAAATTAGCGACATGCCTATAAACCTTGAGGTCATTGTAACCGGCGGGCTCAACGATTTTATAAATAATTAACAAACTGATATTCCTGTCGGGCGTTCGAATTTAGTATTACGCAATCGTATTGCGCGGTCCGCGTTATACGAGCCGAGCATATGACGACATATTCGTTAGTGTCAACGTGCTGGCAAGAAGTCACTAATCATGATATTACATCCAAGTTTTACGAACAAAATATTGAGTTGTTTACGAGTCAATTCTTCCATAATATTTCTGAATGGCGCCAAATCGTTTTCTTCGATGATGCAAAGTCACGCTATACAGGTAACGTACGATACTCGATCTTATAAGATGACCACGATAACTTTGGATAGAAATACACCATTCGTTTAACAGGAAAGAAAAGTTGATGTCGACGGAGTGGATGTCAATTACTTGAGTGTTGGGACCGGTAAACATACAGTTTTGCTTCTACCTGGTGCTGCAGGTGAGTAAACTAGTAAAAATTATCTTTTTAGAATACTGTTTACCGATAATTTGGCTAGTGTGCTGCTCTCTAGTGGAGTTATCGTTGAAAACATGCCAGGTCGTATTCGAATCGAATGCGAGGTCAGTTTCACTCATAACAAAGGGCTCGAAATGGCCCTGCGAAAAAGGTTGAAAAATATACTTTTACAAACCCCCCCCACATGCCTTTTAGAGTTGACTCGTGCAGTAGAGTTGACCTAACCAAATTATGCTTCGGAAGAAGAAAAAAGAAGGCAGGACGATTGAAAACGATAATGAATACACACGGTCGTTATAGTATACAATGTATATTGAATGTAGGTTTCTGTAATAGCTGACAAACCAGAAATCGATAACGTTTTTACAAACTTTATAATTTAAACACATTTTTCTACGCGACGAATGTTGTTGAATGTTTTTGAACCGCCTTTGAGGTCAGGTCAAAGGTTTCGAAAAGAGCTAGAAATTCTTATCACCTCTCCTGCTATTATCTCGATGTAGCACTGTAGTATACATTGACCCGATGTAGCACTGTAGTATACATTAGCCATACTCGATTTATTTTGTCATAATTGAAAGATTTTTTTATAAAACATAAATTTTTATGGACACGATTATCGACGTAAGGATTAAAGTATCGAGTATCGTATTGCAGGTTCCATCTGGACGGACTTTAAACCACAAATAGAGGGTCTCAGCAAAGAGAAGTTTACCATAGTTGCATGGGATCCGCCTGGCTATGGAAAGTCAAGGCCACCCGACAGGACATTTCCAGACGATTTCTTTGAACGCGATGCCGCTTGGGCCCGTAATTTAATGAAAGTTTTAGGCCACGAAAAATATTCGTTGATAGGATGGAGCGATGGCGGCATCACTTCGTTAATACTCGCCGCGATGTATCCCGAAAATGTTCGAAAGATGGTAGCCGTTGCAGCGAATTCCTACATCGTTCCGGAAGAAATCGAAATTTACAAGAGTACGTTGCACAATGGATCCAAAATTAATTGGTAGCACGGCATATTAATTACTTACGATTGATTGCGCTGAAAATTACACATAGAAAAATATCGAATAATTTCTTTAATATTTCCGTATAATGAGAGGCTTTTCGAAGGCCAACTAAAATGTTTGACTCTGACTTGTCCCTCCTTGATACTTTGACCCCTTCCGTTGGCCGGAAATACGACCGCCTAGATAAAATTTATATTAGATTAGGAGTATATGTATATGGCTACACCACTATTTCAGTAGAATTTTCAAGCGAGAAAAGTGTCTGATTTCTGAAGTAAAGAGTCATAGCCTGTTCACACCTGACATGATTCTTTGGCCGATTCAACTGTCCCTCTGTTCATAGAATTCAGAGACATCGACACTTGGTCGGAGAAAATGCGAGCACCAATGATAGCGATATATGGGGAGGAGTATTTTCGGAAAATCTGGACAGGCTGGGTCGATAGCGTTTCGAGAATTTACGAGAAGCGAAACGGTAACTTGTGCAAAGAATTGCTGTCGAAAATCAAATGTCCGTCTTTGATCGTTCAAGGAAAGAAGGATGCAATGGTTTTCGGGGAGCATCCGATTTATTTAAAGGATCACATCACCGAAGCAAAGTACGCATATAATTAAAATTGTCTGGATGAATTTTAATCACACAAAACCTCAATGTTTCAGATTGAAGATATTTGAAAATGGAGCGCACAATCTACATTTACGATATCCAGAAGAATTTAATACTCTTGTTACCGAATTTTTCACCGAATAATTATCGAGACACTGTAATTAGGTTTTATACGCCCCGCACGGTTATTTGTATCTTTTTATCGATGATTTTTTATGCTACACAACAATACCGATACTATTTGTAATTAACACATTGCCGATCATGCGGTTGATATAATTAATTTTTATCTGTCGAATATTTTATTTTTCCTCAACCATTCGATCATTGGGATTGGCCTGTTTTATTACGAAAACATTATGTTGAAGACTTTTAGTTACGGTGGTTAGCAAAGCATACATACATGAGATAGCATAGAGGATACACGTGGGATAACCGGCGTGGAAATCGAGTCGGAGAAAGGATCTTTAAAACCACGTAGGCGACACCATATCAAGAGATCCTAACCTACATTAATTCGAATTAATATTCGGGTACCACGATTTTTTAATATTATTGCTTGTATGTATGTATTTCGCTCAGACCAGATATACGACAAGAATCAGAACAATTTTATTGATTCTACATGGAAAAAATTATTTATTGCTCGATCGGAAACACGCTACGTATTCAAAGTATGTATCAACTTGTTGAATCGAGGCAGTCGCGCGCAAGTCGTAGGTTTGCGACGAACGATCATCAGGGGGAGATTATCGTATAATAGTATTAAAAGTAATTGTTTTAAAAAGAACTAATTTTTAATTTAAATCGAACGCATTTGGGAGAATTAAGAAATAATCATTGAATTACAGACAATTTATTCATAATTGAAATGTAATTTTGATTTACGAGAAACAGGAAACACGAAAGATTCTTTTGTTAACCGAGAATCCCGCCATAAATGCTTTAGGTTTCGGTTATTTCGTAAACCAGAGTATCGACGAAGAAATAACTCGTAGAGTGTACATAGAATGCGAAAACGTGAACATATTAAGCGAATGGTAAGCTAGTCATGGGAAATACCCAATTGGGTTGTTGCAATAAGGAAAACCGACAATTGCGTCGTTATAAATGGATGCATTGATAATCTTGTGGTAGCATTTCGCGGCTAACGGTCTGCGAATAACATCGTGTAATGAGATAGTGATTAGTCGACAACGATCTAGTAAAAAACCGTGACAATGACGTTGTTTCAAAGTTTTACTTTCAACATATCGATCTGGCTATGCACTGTTTTATTTCTAACCGTTCCGAACGAGGTTAAGTCACACTCGTCGACGAGACATAATCACGGTATGCACGGAACAACACATAGTACATCACCTTGTACGACCACCGACCCATCCAATAGCAACAACAACAACAATGAAACCCTCCCACAAGAGCAAAAAGTTAACGTCGATGGGGTGAATATAAATTACTTGCGTGTTGGAACTGGTGAACACGTTGTTCTGTTACTGCCCGGAGCGATGGGTGAGTAAACTAGTAAAAGTTACCACGTTGGATACAGGAAATTTTCCGAATACTGTTTGTCGGTAATTCAGCGGAGGTGTCGCATTATGATCGAGAATGGTTATGGTCATGTTTGCAGGTTCAATCTGGACGAACTTTAAACCACAAATAGAGGGTCTGAGTAAAGAAAAATTCACCATAGTTGCATTGGATCTGCCTGGTTATGGAAAGTCCAGACCACCCAACAGGACGTTTCCAACAAATTTTTTGCAGCGAGACGCTGTTTGGGCCCATAATTTAATGAAAGTTTTGGGTTATAAGAAATATTCGTTGGTTGGATGGAGTGCGGGGGGCGTTGTTTCTATAATACTCGCTGGGATGTATCCCGAAAATGTTCGAAAGTTGGTAGCCGTTGCAGCAAACTGCTACGTATCCGAGCAAGATATGCAAAATTACGAATGTATGTCGTATACAGTGTAGTATCGATATTAATTCGTAGGGTGAAAATCAGAATCTACTAATTTTCTTGATAATTATATATTTATGCATGGGAAAGTGTTTCATAACCTTTTTGATACAGTGGGGGCCCGCCGACCCGATCGATTAGCCAGTCTTGATATACATAGAATTTTATTTAGACTACTCTCAATTATGAATTACTTTTTTCTAGTGATCCGAAATATCGACAATTGGCCAGAGGAGGTACGACAACCACTAATAGCTTATTACGGTGAGGAGTATTTCCGAAAAACTTGGGCAGATGGGGTCGACGGCATTAAGAATCTGTACGACAATCGAAACGGTAGCTTGTGCAGAGAATCGTTACCGAATATCACATCTCCCACTTTGATCCTTCAAGGAAGCAACGATGCTGGGATTCGCCCAGAGCATCCAGTTTATTTGAGAGATCATATCGCTGGAGCTCAGTTCGTTTATTTCTATTCCGTTACATCGTAATTAAACTCGATAAATGTTTCAACCCGAAGAATAATAATAAGAAACTTTAATATTTCAGGATGAAGATAATCGAAAATGGAATACACCCTGTGCAATTGCAGTTTCCGGACCAATTCAACTCTATCGTTACCAAATTTTTAACCGAATAATAATCGTTGATACCGTCATTCGGTTTTATTTCTATTTTTTATGTGAAAATCTACTGTTACTTTGTACGATCTATTAAAATGAAACGACAATTTGTTTAAATAAAAAGATACTTGCCCTGTAGCCCGTAATGTTGATCAAACGGGTTACGTGGATCGAGACAGCACTATTCAATGCAGAACACTTTGACAATAAATTTGTTCAGACTTGTTTTTTTACTTTTTTAAGTCCTATCCGAAACTTTTTCGTAATTTCGTATACGTATAAAATTCGAAAAATGCTCGGTCGAGAGCGCACCGTGTATTTCAAGTATCGTAAACATACATTTTTTGCATCACTTGAGAATGTTTACGATGCATTCTGCATGACTTCTGACTCGTGTATTTATAATCGCGCAAGTCGAAGGTCACGGTGAAAGCGTTCACAGCTTGCAACGAACGATTACCTACAGAGCTGTTTGAGGGGGGGATGTTCGTGTAATAGCTTGAAAAGTAAAGATATTTATGAATGCTGTTGGACGAGTAAGGAAATATCTTTAAATTACGGAAAAGAATTATTTTTTATAATTTAATAATGGCGACACGACATGTACATATGTATGTATGTATGTATGTCATTTACTGCATATGGTATAGTCCGGGCCACAATATAGCGAGGTCGTAAACTCGAGTGGGTGTCAAAGTTTACACGTTTCAGCTCCCGAAACAAATGAATTGACAGAAATACGAGCAGCTAAGGGTCTTAGATCATAGTCAGGGCCGTACGAAGAAATATTCTATCTAGTGTCGCCATTTTTAGAGGTATCGTAACAGGTAAAGTCTTTAATATCTTACTTAACCTGCTTATAATACAGGATGTTCGACCACCCCTGAGAAAAATTTGAATGGGAAATTCTAGAGACCAAAATAAGACGAAAATCAAGACTACCAATTTGTTGATGGAGGCTTCGTTAAAAAGTTATTAACAATTCAATTAAAAATTTTCGAATCGTTCTAAAAAAATTATTTTCGGTTGCGGTGGTCAATTATAATCATTTTTGGTGAATAGACATACTTCCGAAATCTTACCCACTTTCGAGAAAAAAATTCAGTACTGGTACTCGTTATATTTTGACCCGGACTATACCTACACACACTCGTCTGAATGCAAGAAATCAACAATTTTCTTTTAGATAGCCAACATTATTAAGCATTATATCTGCTTTTAAAGTAAATATGTATTAATTACGTTTATATCTACGGAAAGGAATGTCATAAATAAACCTTGAAATGAAATTTTAGGTGAAATGTTTGGAAAAGTGTTTGGTCGTCGGTTATCTCGTAAACGAAAGAATCGACTAAGAAATTGCTAACAATTAAACGACAACTAGCAGCGTGTGCACAAGATACGAAAAGAAAAATAAATTATGCGAATGGCAAGTTAGTCATAGTAAGAATGGGAAATTCCCAACTGGACTATTGCAACGAGGAAAACCGATAATTCCGTTGTTATAAATGGAAGCATTGATAATGTTGCGGTAGCATTTCGAGACAAACTGCCTACGGGTAACATCGTGTGTCGTTCTAGTAAGAAACCGTTGTAATGACATCGTTTCGAGGTTTTACTTTCAACATATCGATTTGGCTATGCACTGTTTTATTTATAACCGTTCCAAACGAGGTTAAGTCACACTCGTCGACGAGACATAATCACGGTATGCACGGAACAACACATAGTACATCACCTTGTACGACCACCGACCCATCCAATAGCAACAACAACAACAATGAAACCCTCCCACAAGAGCAAAAAGTTAACGTCGATGGGGTGAATATAAATTACTTGCGTGTTGGAACTGGTGAACACGTTGTTCTGCTACTGCCCGGAGCGATGGGTGAGTAAACTAGTAAAAGTTACCACGTTGGATACAGGAAATTTTCCGAATACTGTTCGTCGGTAATTCAGCGGAGGTGTCGCTTGTTAACAAAGGTTATGGTTGAAAATGCAGTTGTTGAGTCGCGTTTAAACCTTTCTCGATATATGATGTTGCCGCAGGTACAATCTGGATGAACTATAAACCACAAATAGAGGGTCTCAGTAAAGACAAGTTCACCATAATTGCATGGGATCCGCCAGGCTATGGAAAGTCAAGGCCACCCGACAGGACGTTTCCATTAAATTTTTTTCATCGCGACGCAGCATGGGCTCGTAATTTAATGAAAACTATAGGCTACGAGAGATTTTCGTTGGTCGGATGGAGCGACGGCGGCATTACCGCCATGATAATGGCCGCCAAGTATCCCGAAAATATTCGAAAGTTGATAAGCGTTGCAGCGAACTCGTACATATCACCGCGAGAAATGGAAGAGTACGAAAGTATGTTGGCACAGTGTGTTGAAATTAGTTTATACATATAATAGTTGGTTTATTACCGACCAGAATTCGATTAACCAATGGAGAGGGGGAGCGGGCCGGGGCGTAATGTAGATACTACTTGGATTAAGTTGTAAAGATTAAAACATCCTTTCTTATTTGCATATTATTGGCTCGTCTTGGAGTATCCTAAACGCTAATTGGTGCAGAAAACGAGGCAATACTGTATTATTTTTCTAATTGTTCTCGTGTTTGCAGGTGTTAGAAACATCGACACTTGGCCGAACGAGCCACGACAACCACTGGTAGATTACTACGGCGAGGAATATTTCCGAAACACCTGGGCAGCTTGGGTGGACGGTTTCAAGAATATTTACGAAAAACGAGATGGTAACTTGTGCAAAGAATTGTTGCCGGACATCAGATGTCCTACTTTGATCGTACAAGGAAGTAACGACGAAGGTGTTCCTCCCGAGCATCCGGTTTATTTGAGGGATCACATTGCTGGAGCAAAGTTCGTATATTTATATAATTAATCTCGATTAATTTTCGAACCCGATTTATATGAAACTTTAACGTTTCAGGATGAGAATAATCGACAACGGAGTACATCCTGTGCAGCTACAGTTTCCAGAGCTATTTAACTCTATCGTTACCAACTTTTTAACCGAATAATCCGTCGATACCAAGGTTCATTTTTATACGTATACGTATCCTGTTAATTGGATTTTTGTAAACGAAAGTCTACCGTTACTTCGACCGTTATATTAAAGCGATGTATCAAAAAACAGACACGTACTCTAACTATCCGAGTACTTTAAATTACGATTTTGTTGCCCTCTTAGCGGTATTGTTGGTTAAGGTTGTTTCGAAAAGTATACTTATCGAGTATACATATACCCGGGTAATCGGTTCGTTCTTCGGTAAAGTACCTACACCGAACGCATGACACAGCATAAAGGACACACGTGGGATAACCGGCACGGAAATCGAACCGGAGAAAGGAGCCGCGAAATTATGTGGGCGACACCAAAGTAGACTTCGTGAGTTCACTAAAGTTTCCGATTTCTGAACATTTCCAACCAGTTGTTCGATTCTCGTTCGTTCGAGTCGGGTTTTTCGTTCATTGAAATTTCACCTCACCTAATTAGAGAAACTAATCAACCCGATCAACGCGCGATTCTTTCGATAAAGAGAGACTGATTCATCACGGACGAAATTGTTGCCGGTTTCGAATTAAGGTAAAGGTCCGAATACGTCGGACAGAATATAAAACAGTTAAATCCACGAGGAAGTCAAGTACCGCCCATCCGAAATATCCGCAATGCGCTTCAGACGAAAATCGATCCTCCCCCACGTCTCGGTTACGCCCCGAAATATCCAATTGCCAGTAACTGACGACACGTACGTAGGTACGTGTATATTGTTTCTAAAAATTTTCACCAGATAACAAGAATCCGCGCGGATTTCCAATACATTCTTTTAATGATTTTCCTACTAATTTACGTGCTTCGAAAAACTACATAAATACGAGTAGTTTAATGCGAAAATAGAGATCTGCTGGAGATGAATTTTTCATCCGAAACTGTCCGCGGGAGGCATTCAAGTCCCAAGAACATCCGTTAAAAATGGGCGCAGGACAAAGGTACGAAGGTACACAGAACCGCGAAACGGACGTTCTCTGGATGTTCTATCCGGGGAGTTTCTGGATTCGCGACGAGAAATCAGTTGCGTGCCGATAGAAAGTGGTCTTGTGCCACTTATTATGCGCGAGCCTTTAGTGGTCGCGATGAAAAACAGCGCGCGATCGAGCAGAAGCATATTTCGCGTCGAGCGTTCGCGGAACACTTGGACTGCGATCCGGTTCAAATTGCACAACGAAAATCAGCGGCGCAATCAAAAATTAACCAAAGGGTTTCCAACCATTGACTTCGTTATTAAAATATATCGTCCGTCCAAGGAGTTTCTTAGGGATCGAAATAAGAGGGGCGTAGGAAAGCGGACGATCCTGACTTGAAAATTTCTTCTTTTCGAATTTTTCTTTCAATCTTGTCCATTCTTGAACGTATAAAGCTGCAGTAATGATCTCATTACGGTTTAGGAGTTGATAAATCCTCTTCGATCCTTTCATATGCAAACAAGAGTCTTTCCACGAAGGGTGGTTTTTAGTTCTGGTCGAGGTCGTTGATTTCCGTCTGGATTTAGACCGTTCGAAAGCGTTCTGGACTATTATTCTTGTCTTGTCATGTATAATAACGCGATTGCACCCTTGCGTCATCCCTGGGTGCGCCACTAACAAAAATGTCCGAGCGTGCCTGAATAGCCACGCGATCACGCGACCTCGAGTAACCCGCGGGAAACGTTTCGCTCGTTAGATAACGATGGATCATTACGCAAATTAAAAACGCCCGTTTCGCGAACAAATTGCCCTTATCTCAATAGACAATGCGTGTTACTATTTTCGCGTCTAGAGTTATTGTATCGATCAGTCTGTTGCGATCCTCCTTGGCAACGATACATATCTATAGTTTTAATTAACTCATTCACCATTCAAGCTTATCGTTACGAGTACAATTGCCATTGTTATCTAACGTGCACGTTTACGATTTTTACCGAAAGTTAGGAACAAAAACAGACATTGAACGGGTTAAATCTTTTTGCTGTAAAAGGCGGAAGCGTTCGCGTTTATGACTCTAGCGTAAGAGAGACAACACGTGATCGCAAGTGCGATTAAAGTATTCGATTTGAAAATCATTGTAGATAATAGAACGGATAAATTTTCTTTTATCAACATTGTAGTGGTTGTAATGCTGAAAAGTTTCTACCCTGATATTTAAAGCAACGGGTGCAATGGATTACGAAACGAACCGACACACGCTTCGAAATCGACGTCGATATACATGTATAAATATCGTAGATTTCGCCAAGGATCGACTGGCTGGTTTATTGGTACAAACGACCAAGGGAAACGAATAAAAGAGATGACACGTATAATGCAAGACGGGCGTGGCCAAATATGGACAGACTGCTTCGCGATTCGATCAAGCAACACTGTCCTTATTCTTTCCGAGCAATCCTCTATCGTCTGTGTTCGGTAGGTGCGTCGCTGGATATTTTTTCAAATACTTTTCCAAGCGTTGCAACACGATGGTTCCTGAACCATCGTAACATTTTTAGTTTCTTTTTCGAATATCGGTACGAAAAGATAAACAGAAATACAAGGGTTAAGTGGGCTTACTAAATCGAGCGAAGCCAATCGCGTGTTCCACATTCCAGCGTTACCTTTAAACATAATTATGCACTTGATCGTATTCGACGCTGTTCGCGATGCTACGGCGAGATAAGAATTGGCAGTTTTTAAACACCACGCGATTCGCACGGCCTTTAAAACCGGTCATTTTCTCCAAAACAGGTTTCCAGTAAAGTTTTTATCGTCGAGTGTGTACCGGAGAACTGCAGAGAATTGCTGCCCCCCGATGGAATTCAGATTTAGCGATCAGAATTTTTTAACAAGGTTTCCATTCTGGAGGAATGTCTGGATAAACTTGAAAAAGAAAAGACGGAGCAAGCTTACACACGATTCGACGACCACTCTAGACGAAGGCCATTTTTTCACTGACTCCTCATCTCCATTGTCAGGCTCCACATTGCATTCCCCGAATCCATTCATGTTCTTGCAACCGATATCATACTATAAACAATAAATATCCGCTCGATACCGTTCCTCTCCGTCCCAAACGCTCGTCGTTCGCAGCCAGTCGTATCAATATTTATCTCATAAGCTACTGGTTAGAATTTTCAAGATCGAAAAGGTCCACGTACCTACGTATATGTATAACATTTTAAAAGGACAGAATCCTTTTCCCGGCACCGATGCTTGACTATACCGGATCTTGGCGAACGATGTTACAAATTTTCGATCAAACGCTCGAAGAAAGAATTCCTGCAAAGTGCCTACTCGAATCGCGTAATAACGTCGACGGTTTTTCTTTGGTATAAACATCCACTCGAGTTCCGAATATGTAAATGCTTTTCCCGTTATGGATACGCGGCGTCGCGTCGCGTCGCGTCGCGTCGTGCAGCGATGACATCACTTCTCGAGGAGTTACTTAATATGTAACCAGATTGTCGCAAAATGGGCTACGTCTCTTTAACGTTTGCTATTTAATAAAACATTTCCCGTCTCGTATTAATTTTATTCTGTTTTTGTTTATAAGTACGAAGAGGACCCGAATTTCTTTAAACGATTATGGGGACTGTGCCAAACACTTACGTCCGCCATTATTACTTTAATGGTACCGGGGATAAAATGTTTTTGCAGGGAGAGAATAAGAAGAAGCAATTGTTGCGATAGGTCTAGAGAGAAAAGGGAGAAGAAGGTCCGCGTGAGTCACAATCAGATTTCAAGCCTACCGTTATCGACTTGGCTCTCGTCGGTGTTCGCCTCCTTGCAGGCTGTCCTTCGAAGTAGAAAACGACACCATTTACGGCAGCTTGTGGCTCTGTTGTTACTCGTTTTCAGGCCCGTGCCGCTCGAGATCGTTCGAGAAAGTGGTCGTGCGTAAAAATCTTGGCCTCGATACTGCTCAAACACCCCCAAAGAACGGCACGATTGTCCCAGCCTCCTAAAATACACCATACAACAGCAGCTTGCGAATAACGTATTTTGAAAAATCCGAAAACTACCGATGGTAATGATCTACAGGCTAGCAAAACTTGAGAACCACTGCTTTAATGCATACCGATCTTCGTTTTATTTTTAAACGATCACTACCCATTATTTACTTTTATTTGTTACCTATACATATGTATATTCATGCTGAAGATAAGTTCCCAAGTGGCGACCGATGACAGGTTGTCAGCTAACTCGTACTTGGAAATCAATGTGTTAGCCAGCAGTCAAGACTATCGAATATCCAGAAATACTAAAACAACTAAAATTCAAATATTTTACGTGATACTTGATAGAATTCAGTTGTTCTTAATGAACAGTAATTATTTTGCTTGAGGTGTTGAGGGTTGTCTTCGCTTAAAATTAATACCGAATCTTTTAAATAACTATTTCATTCTCATTCGTATTTTAAATGTTTTGTAAGATAAGGTATCTCCATCGAGAAACCGCAGTAGGGCCTCGTTTAACGACGCCATGTATGCAAACCACACCGAGCGTCACTTTCGAGGCTATTTAGCGGTTCTGGTAAATTGATACGCGTCGATACGGATATACGCTCACGGAAATATTTAGACGCGTATCTGTCGTGCACGACATCCTCGGGATCAATAAAAGTCGAGGCGGGGCAAGGCCTAGCCTGCTCGTCGTTCCGAGTCGGTTCCCTCGGATCGTCGTCGTGGTCGAAGGTAGCACCGAACACTCGTAGGATTCATCCGTCCGTCTCTTCCGTTTGCTAGCACGATCGATGGTCGTGTCGATCGATCGAGATAATGACTCAACCGGAAGAGGTTCTGACCGACGGATTCACCACCCCCGAGACATACGCGTCAACGATCGATTTTGCCCTACGCGTGACCGTCGTATAGGGTATAGGCCAATAACAACGATTTAATCCTTAATTGGCACATTTGTCATTCGCTTGTTCGAGTCGCATGATACATATTTATATTCGGTGGTGCTTTGCACGAAACTCTAGGGCAAAGGTTATGTCGATGTTGCTTTGTACAGCATAAAAAATGAAAACACCTTTCCGTAGGTCGATATCCTCCGTGACTCAGCCACCCCTGTAGGACTTGGGTGAAAACCGTAGAGTATGTTGCTGTTGGTAGCCAACACCCTAAACAGAGACAGGTTACGTTAACCAGGAGTGTCATAGAATTAAAAAAAAAATACAAGGACAAATTAAAGAAATTTAATGAAATTATTTCGACCACCCTGTTCTTCTCTATATTCAATACTCTAGAAGAGGTAAAAGTAGACACAAATACAAAATCAAGAATCCCTCTCTTACAAAGAAAAGTTCCTCCAAGCGATGAAAATTCAAATATAATAGATTTGTTTGGTGAATAGGAGGGATCGAAGCCCTCATTCAAGAAACAGAAATCATAATAAATGCATGGCGCGTAATAATAAAATTATCGTGCCAGAAAATCGGAATACCGAAGCGAAATTCGATCTGCGTTAGTGAGTCACTCTTATCGTGTACGAGGTGCGACGTACATACGTGCGTTAATTACTGTTCGTATCTCGCTGCTGATTATAACCAATTAACTTCGGATGGACTCTATCCGCGAAAAAAAAAAGTGCAACGCGACGTTTTTGCACGACGTTTTTGCACGAACGCGGCAATAAAGTGCCATTAGATAACCGTGCAGATCGATCGTCAATTATCGCGATGGCATGATCCATTCTAGGTAGTAATGACGCTGTACCTTTTTTCGTCGACGCAGGAACGTGCGCGACGTCTCGTCTAAATTGGACGTGATGTCACCGAGCCTCTATACTCGCGGACTCGTTTAATGGCTACGACAGCGAAGGACAATCAGAATGGAGCCATAATCTAGTCGACCACA
Organism: Colletes latitarsis; assembly: GCF_051014445.1. Lineage (NCBI taxonomy): Eukaryota > Metazoa > Arthropoda > Insecta > Hymenoptera > Colletidae > Colletes > Colletes latitarsis. The sequence goes on along the minus strand of NC_135142.1, from coordinate 32,328,302 downwards.
TCCTCTTGAGTCTGTGCACGAACGCTGCGAGGCAACTAAAGTTTTGCATAGGTTAGAAACTCGGAGGAAAGGAAGCCTTATTAAATTTCGCATTTTATCTTGAGTCGTTAAGGTTATAGTGGTCGGTAAAACTATCAGGTTAACCTCTTACTTGCTACATAAGAGATTTGAGAATTTCTCGATACCATGTTTTTATAAGGAGCAGACAAGTTTGTAAGGAACATCGTCTTCCGGTAGGTGGCGAGCGTAATGAACGCGTTACGCGAATGAACTGCATTACTGCCACATTATGCGAGCGACCGGAGGTAGACACTCTGTTCCTCTCAGTTGGAATTTACGTCGATAATAATTATGATCCCGGGTTGTTGGCAGCGCCGTTACGTGCTGCACGTATGTACTTACTGCGACGCGTGTCTATCAATCCGAGACAGTGTTGTTCGTTCGTGTCCAGCCTAGTGTTGGTATACATGTACATACGTGAATGGACGCGTGCTATGCATGCACGCGATGAGAGAACTCGCGCGCACGCGGCCGTCTACGCGATTGCGAGTGATTTTCTTTCTTTCGGAACGAACAGCGAGTGATCCATACATGGTAACGGTGAGAAGAGTGGGCTTACACGTTGCGCCGTGTAACCCACCCTACCTGCTCTCCTGTCTCCTCCCGTTCTTCTACCATGCCTGATCAGACGTATTCTGTGTATTCGTGTGCAACCACATGCACGGCCACTGACTGCGTGCGTTTAAACGCAGGAGTGAAACACTCGAAACCTCGAAATTTTTAGGTTACTTTTATCATTCGAAACCTGAGCAAATAAGCAGGGTCTTCCAGGGATCGAAATCGGTACAGGCCAATCGTCTTTCGGATGCCCCTGTGCCCCTTCAGAAACCCTATAAACTATGCGGTAAATCAAAGTCATGACTAATTCAGCGAGTAATGGTTATAACGTGACAATTGTATTGGTCCCCTAGGACTCGTTACAACCAAGTTGGACTCTATTAAGGGGGGAGTTTACTCGTGTCTAGGGTGGAAATATGGGCAACATTTTCAACTGTTTTTTGTGAAAAAATGCAATTACACTTTCATTCTGCGATTTCATTCATTTAATTTATCCTAATAATAAAGGAGTTATTTATGAGGAGATAACTCTTTTAGTAATTGCATATGAACATTAAACGTTATCATATTAGAAACCGTAAAATATTAATAAGCATCGATGCTGCAGCCTCCAAGTTAAGACGTTTGTGATTAAATCCGCAATATTTGGGTGGGCGTGTACGACAGTGAGTCACGTATCGACTTTTCTTCCAACCAGGTTGAGGTAGGCGGGGTGAGTCCAAGGCACACCGTAGGTAAGGGTGGAAAAGACCGCAATGAAATAACCATTTGCCAAACCAAGTAGCGTATGTACATTTGGTCCACGATGTTTCAAACAAACCCTTACGAAACAATTGATCATAATTCGATGCTCGTTACGAAACGTTTAAGTAGAATGTTCTGCCAGCGGCGTACTGTCTGCCCAACAGTCTCACCGTGAACGATACGTATAACCTAAAAAATGCTTATAACGGGAAAAACAACGAAAGGTCAGAACGGTAACTCTCCAACTTATTGGTCACGTTCCTTCTTTTGTCTGTGGTCAAATTACTCGCGAAACCGGCGAAATTACGCAATGAAGCATTACAAACACATGCATAAATGCATATTATAGAACGGTGCTTGAATAAATCTGCCCTCGGTCGTGAATTAGCGCGAATAACCTCTTACTTCAGGCACGAGTAAAGAAAATTTCCCTACGCGGTGAGGAAACATTTGTTAACCCAACGATAATGTTTAAGCAATTACGAGGCAGGCTAGCCTAAGTTTGATTTTCTTTTCTGTACGATGCTTTCGTGACAAAAACGTTTATTCGTGTCTAACCACGCCCAGTAATCGATAACGTTTTCAACGCGTTTAGAGCGCCGTCAAAGCAACAGCAGCAAAACATTTGGATAGATTTTAATTGCTTGATAGCACTGCTGTTTATCAGTGAGTAATTGTGACGCAAGTGTCCATAACAGTATCAGTTTAATAATGTCGATTACTCTATTGAATCATTATAGATAGACCGTTGTATAAACATAGCATTTGATAGAATATTTAGGGTATAATAGATAATTATACATTTTCAAAGTTTCGAGCCATTTTTCTGCGTCAACGATACTAAATAAAGCCAATTCCAAAAGACGAGATAAGTAACTAGTACATAAAATATAAAAAAAAGAATGAAATACATTATTTTGATTTCGATATATTCTATTCGATGTAGATTATTTATTAATTTGCATTGTATAGATTGTTTCGGTTAAGATTCTGGGGGCTCAACAAAATAAGTTGAAACGTTTAAATATTTATGAATTATGCTCGAGCGTTCGCAAATTGGCAAACAATTGAACCACTCCCGAATTTCTAATGCTGGAATCAATGTTTCCCTTCGACGAGACGACTGTGGAGGGTATTGAAAAAGGAAAGGTCGGATTCATGGGCCGAACAGCGTCGGTCTGCAATTTTGGCAAATCGAAATTTTCGACGATGTCACATTCATCCGCAGAATCGTTAGAGCAGTTGGCAACGCTGTCGAGGCTGGCTGGTGAAAAGGCGGCGGAACCCGGCCGGCAACCAATGGGAAACGTCGAACGAACCGCCCCCCCACGCCCCACCGCGGTCTCGTAGAAGCTTGAAAATCTGTAACGGACGCGGCTACCAGGGCATATTCGTTTCTGGGCTCTCGTGACGAGTTAGCGTGCGTCTCATCGTTGGTTTGATCAAAGTAAGATTCGAAGAGGTCCAAGAAACTACCAAGCAATATGAGGGAAATCGTCCACATTCAAGCCGGCCAGTGCGGAAACCAAATTGGCGCGAAGGTACGTGTCGAAATAAACGTTCGAAACGTTTAAATACGCGACCGCGTGTAGAAACGAACGCTTCCTTCTTTGTTCCATGTCGCGTGGCGTCATCAAACATTCGGGATAATCCTCGGAAAGCCGTGTGAATCACTGATATTGGTCGAATATCCGCGAACGTAACTGCTTCGATCGTTTCGAGAAATAGAATTTCGAATTAGACGGGAGATAGGAAACGTGAAAAAATTTTGTTAGACCGTGAGTACGCCATCTTTCCGTGTTCCTCGAGTATATCGCGTTGTACGGAAGTACGGGGCTAAAGGGATCGAAACTTTTGATGTTACGAACGCGCGTAGTGTTGTACTTTAACGATAGAAAGATATCGAACGGAACGTGTAGAGGGACGCGGTGCTGTTGGTATGCGAATAAATGGCAACCTCGCCCGGTCGAAGACCTGTCATGGCGACAGAACTTTGCCGGCCGGCGAGTATGTTTAACGGTTTTTTTTTTCCGTCGACTCACGTTCTGGAACGTGGCGTTGTCGTCAAGCGTTGGCCAGATTTTCCTGTATCGTGTCATAGCCAGAAATTTGTTGCGCAGTCTCGCGGTTAAAGACATTCGAAAACGTATCGTTTGTATGAAAATCCAAAAAAATGCTTCGATCGAACGATTCGCGTGTTGGGTGTGGCTATTTCTCGGCGCCGAGATACACCGGCGTTGATGCGGCAACGGAATCGAACGGTTGCGCGCGCAATCGATTCTCTCTCTCTCTCTCTCTCTCTCTCTCTCTAGCCTATTCGCTCTCGTCTCCCCATTTCTCGCATACAAATTCTCCACTTACGTTTTTCTATTTTTCTACGTGTCTGTGCAGACCCCTCTCTGTTCTGTTCCACATCCTTCATCGTTTGACGTGTAATTTTATCATGTCGATTAACTTTGTCTCTTACGTAAAGGTTTAACGTCTGCTGAAATTGTAACTGTTAAATGAATTTTCGTACGTTCGAACGCCGTATATGGTAATAACCGCGATAGAGTATCGTTAAAATGAATTATATTCGTCCGATTCGAGTTAGTAACGTAATCAGTCTGACCATTGTATAAAAAGCATTTTTGGTTAGTCGAGTACTTTAGCTGGAACAATAATCTTTACGAATGTAATGCCTGTTACGTTCAATTGTTTTGATGCATTGTCAGAGTAATCTCGAGGTTCAGTTTTCATAAGTATTCTTTACAAGTTGCAGAAACTTGTCGTATCGAGTTATTTCTCGTAACTTGTATTTTCCTCTTTGACAAATATAGATTTTAATAATGTAATTTCCAGATAAATAAACTTTGCGTATTATATAACAGACACAATTATCGTAGCAATTGTCTTGAGAAGACTGACTGTCTTACGAACGAAGTAACGCCGGTGTAGTCACGCTCTCATAGTTTTCAAGGTTGCTTCATTGAGTCAACGTCCGCTTCCAAAGTTATCTTTCTCGATCTATTGCCACGGTATCGATTTTCTGGCAGGAATATTTTCTCATGGATATGCCGCGCGGGTTCGTAATTCTGATTCCCTGATCTGAGAAACGCCGCACGGTTGTGCAACGATTACAACTATCCATTCAGGGATCTTGGAGTCCAAGGACATCGTGTCTTGCGTAGCTCGGTGAAACGCTTCCAAATAAAGAAAGAAGATATCGATCCTTTCGCCATTTTCTTTCGTTTTACCTCGGTCCGTTTCCAGTCATTTCGCATTTTAGGCGTGTATCGATCGGCTCTCGATGCTCGATTCTTCCGAATCTGTGTTTCGCGTTCGAATTCAATTATATTGGAAAGAATGAACGTCGAGACGAAATATTTTCGCGCTGTTTTTTCTAAATTTCGATTTTTGTTTCAAACGAGGTTGCCATCTGCCTGTAACGGCCATCTGCTCGACTGTTCGGAGGATCGTAAATAAAAGGCATAGAGCAGCTGCTCGGGGCGATCCACTGTTAGTTCTTCCTTCGGCCAATGGCGGCACCACTTTGTCACTTTTCTAATCGTTCGATCCATTTTCCTTATCGCAAATTTACAATTGTCGTTTTTATACTATATTGTTAAATTGTCACGACGCGTAATATTATCGCATTTGTCGTTTTAACTTAACGAGGCTTGATTATTTCTCGACGAGTGTTCCGTGCAGTTTGGCGCGGCCGAGACGTAAACAAATATCAGGGTGCATAGATCGGGGAAACTGTGTTATGCTAATTGTCCGAGTTCGGTATTACAGTCATCGCTTCTATATATAGCGGTGACATTGGTGGTGACTCATATCTCGCTACAGCAATCCACACGTACACGTAGCGTGTACAGGTCGGTGGGTGGGTGGGAGGTGGCAGGCAGGGTTGGGCTATCTTAGCTTCCCACTAACGATATTCATATATGGTCATACCGCTCGATATAAACCATCGTGTCCATGTAGGTCTCGTAGGCGTGCACTATCGTTTCACGGCTTTGGCAACGATCGTCGGAAACTCGAATCAAGTTCAATCGGAAGGTACAAATAGACTCGGGAACGTTCTTTAATCGATTCGATAGTCCCTGAGAGATTAAATCCAAGCGAACCAACAGGGAATTGAAATTTTTTTAGCAAACAACGGTGACGCAGCGGTACGCGAGCGTCTTCCGACCTATGATAACGTGATACGCGTTGCCTGGGAACACGATGTAACGAAGAATGACGTTAGACCAACCTTAAATCCAATCGCTATATGCTTCCGTGATAGCATCTTGCTTGATGTTTCTTTTTATTCGAAGCATGTACTCTACACTCACGTACATGCAATCGTTTAAACCGTGATTACCAATGCTAATTTTTTCATTCCAACAAAATGCAAGTACAGATTTTTCCTTTTATGCAATCTAGTATTTATAGCAACGCTGCTGATTTACCAAGTCATTTTGTTTTTACACAATCCAACGCGGTCTATGATCTAAATTTTTTTATACTATGTATTTTTCTAATTTACTTTTTCGACCTTGGTTTTAGAGCTTAGAGTAGAGTACTTGTTATACTTATTATGTTTAAAGAATGAATTCTCGTTTAAAAAAAACTTAAAAAGTTAAAAGTTAAAAGTATCGTTTTAGAGGAATTTTACTTGAATAGAGCTCTCTATAGAGGCAAATTGCTCGTTGGTACATTTTTGCGAATTTCCGTTTCGCGGAAGGTCGCGTGGTTGGCCGCTTAGTTATATTTCATACGCGGTGTCTATGTACACGTTCAACCGACATTCTCTGGCGTACATCGATTTCCAGAAATATACCAGAAGGTCTTTGAACTATAGTCAAGAGAGGTGCGTGCACATTCTCTAGGTAGAGAGAAGAAGGCTTGATCGTGGCGCGCGTTGCTTCGCTGCGTTTTCGCGTTGCGCGCATTCGTCCGCGTCAGAACCGAAGGAAATCGACGCTCAGGGAATCAGTAGTCGCATAATTAATTTCGTTCGGCGCTCGAGCGACTAATTTCTCTGTGAAAAAAACAATCTCGAGGAGCAAAGAAAATTAGGAAAGGAGAATAAACGTTTTGCCAAGGTCTTCTTAATAATACATGCTGCGCGTATTACGACTAATTACACGCGAGCTATTCACCGACGAGGTCGTCGAACTGTCGGTCGATACTACGGAACACTGGAAACGGATGCGAGGGTAATCGTAGAGAGAAAGCGTCTGGCGGCTCGTCCTTGTTCCTTTTCTATTCGAGCACACTGCTGGTTCCAATGAGATAAACCTGGTATATTTGCTGCGACACCGTTACAAAACCTAATTTCTCCCAAGATTTTCCCGGTTTAACGATAAAATATCAATCAACGCGCGTTGGCCGATTTTTCCAAGCCCTTCGACGGCACATTTCCTGCCCCACTTTTCCAAAATAGGAATTCTATATTACGAGTAACTGACTAACGGTTCTGTTCTAATAATCGGATTGGCGCAGCGCGGCCGGTGTTATTCCTCGACTCGAGTCCAAACCTGCTCGAAACAAATTTTCTTTCACTTTGTAACGATACGTTGATAGATTATCAGATTCACGAACGACGGTCGGTACAGTTTGCAGATCTGAGATTCGAGTGGATGCTAGACTTGAAAAAATACCATTGCCCCGATCGTAACGTACGAATATTTCTTACAGTTTTGGGAAATAATCAGCGACGAGCATGGCATTGACCCAACTGGTACCTATCATGGCGACTCCGACCTTCAATTGGAACGAATCAACGTCTATTACAACGAGGCGTCCGGTGGTAAATACGTACCACGTGCCATTCTCGTCGACTTGGAGCCGGGAACTATGGACTCTGTTCGCTCTGGACCGTTCGGACAAATCTTCAGACCTGACAATTTCGTGTTCGGGCAATCCGGAGCTGGCAACAACTGGGCCAAGGGTCACTACACCGAGGGAGCCGAATTAGTCGACTCTGTACTCGACGTTGTTAGGAAGGAAGCAGAGAGCTGCGACTGCCTCCAGGGATTCCAGCTCACTCACTCTCTCGGTGGTGGTACCGGATCCGGCATGGGCACCTTGCTCATCTCCAAGATCCGCGAAGAGTATCCCGACAGAATCATGAACACGTACTCGGTCGTCCCGTCTCCTAAAGTATCAGACACCGTCGTAGAACCGTACAACGCGACACTCTCCGTACATCAATTGGTAGAAAATACAGATGAAACCTACTGCATCGACAACGAGGCCCTCTACGATATCTGCTTCCGCACCCTGAAACTCTCCACACCCACCTACGGCGACTTGAACCACCTCGTCTCCCTTACGATGTCCGGTGTCACGACCTGCTTGAGGTTCCCTGGACAGCTCAATGCTGACCTTAGAAAACTTGCCGTAAACATGGTACCGTTCCCGCGTCTCCACTTCTTCATGCCAGGTTTCGCTCCACTCACATCCCGCGGCAGCCAGCAATACAGAGCCCTTTCGGTCCCTGAGCTCACGCAACAGATGTTCGACGCGAAGAACATGATGGCTGCCTGCGATCCCAGGCACGGAAGGTACCTGACGGTAGCCGCCATCTTCCGTGGAAGGATGTCGATGAAGGAAGTAGACGAACAGATGCTAAACATTCAGAACAAGAACAGCTCGTACTTTGTCGAATGGATTCCGAACAACGTAAAGACAGCCGTCTGCGACATTCCGCCTCGTGGTTTGAAAATGTCCGCCACGTTCATTGGAAACTCGACCGCCATTCAGGAACTGTTCAAGAGAATTTCCGAACAGTTCACAGCTATGTTCAGGAGGAAAGCTTTCCTTCATTGGTACACCGGCGAGGGTATGGACGAGATGGAATTCACCGAGGCGGAATCCAACATGAACGATTTGGTTTCGGAATACCAGCAATACCAAGAGGCCACCGCGGACGAAGAAGCAGAATTCGACGAGGAGCAGCAGGAAGCCGACGTCGATGAGAACTAAAAAAAGAGGACCGGACCTCTTTACCCGCAACAACCAACTCTCACAACCCGTTATCTCTCTTCGCTCATACTGCTTCTCGATTCTGCGTTTACCTTTTTAACTTTTTTTTTTTTTCTTTTTGTTTCATTTTTTACAGACTGTTTATTGCCATCAGGCTCAATCAGGCGCGCTTTTCCTTCATTAGTCCAACACTTGCTAAATAATTTGGAAGAAATACTCTGTCGGTCCGTTTTTTTTTTTTTTTTTTTTTTTAAATTATTATTTTCTACATCGTGTTTGTTTCTCTATCGATTTGTTGTTCATGAGGCGCGTCTTTATATTCAGTGTATAACCGCTGCCGCGGTCACCATCGTCTTTAAATAAATTATTACGATATAAGTGTACGTTTTATAAGAACCCTTTATTATATTAAGCCGCATAAGTGCCGCATCGGACAATTAATTTTTGTATTTATAAAGCTACGATTGTAGGCGTACTTGTATTTATATTTCTCCTCTTTTTACCTACCGACTTTTATACCATGACAAATAGATCTGAATAAAGTAGATCATTCGATCAAGCAGTATCAATCGAGCACTCGTAATTGAACATCCAGTTAACGATTCTTAAATCTGGTTGAAAATGTTTCGTAACAGGTAATGTATTCTTTGTATCGAAATTCTTCGTACGTAGCACATGCTCTGTAAAGTGGAAGTAACGAACAACATCACTGATCGTTGTTGTTATCGAGTTCATATTGCTAAAAACAATATTAACGCCCCGACCTTCGGTATGCCATGCGGGGATGGGGTCATCAAACTGAGAAGGCTGTCCCTATATCCACCACCTAGGAACGCGCCACGTAAGGGTTCGCCTCCCCTGCTGCCTGGACAACCAAACCACGGACAAGGTATACGAGTACACCTTACACCTTACGAACTTTCGTGGCCCAAATTTACTGCCATACCGACCTAAAAATTCAGGGGCGTCTTTTTCTCATGGATGGCGGTCAATTGAGAAACTCGCTGAATTAGTGTGGTAGGTAGTCTAGTTGCGTGTAAATGCATATGAATCGACAAATACGAATTATTCGCGATTCTTTGATTACTTAAAATTGTAAATAATTCGACTGTAATCATCCAAGCGAATAATGTTAACAAATTCAAGAATCTACATCCTTCTGTATTTTAATAATCTAGAAATCTTTAAATAATCTTAATCAATTGGTTACTCCAATAAAATTAATCGATCGATGCTCGATTCTGGGCCGTACAGCTTTGATTCCGTTAAAAAATATTAAAATTTCTGTAATTTCATTTTCCGTCTCACTTCCGCTTGTGTTATACCACAGACGATGTATACGAATAGACCTTACACCTTATGGACTGAAAGTGGTCCAATCTGACTGCCATACCGACCTGACAATTCGGAGGTGATTTTAACGACCTCTTCTCATGGATGGCGGTCAGTTGAGAAACTATTCACTGAATTAGTATTGATGTAAAGGCTGTGACAGCTGTAATGCTTGCGTAAATACATGTGAGTTGACTATGGAAAGAATTAAAATTCATTTCTGAATCTGTTGGTAACGTTGCGAATGACGCGAAAATGGTAATGGGGTTTCGAGATCCCATAAAAATGAGCCGAAAAAATACATTGGTTGAAAGATCTACTCGTATACCTCGTCTTTGACAATATTCTAGAATCTTTGATGAATCAAAACTAATCTAGCGAAGAAGCTCTATATTTATGATGACCTATGCAAAGCGGATCGCAGCCAATTCGCTAATATTATTTAGTTTTCAATTAATAATTGCATTACCCAGCTAAGTGCAATACGATTATTAATTAAACGGTAAATAATATTACCCAGGTCTCACCACGAGGAGGTTGCTGCGAATGGAGACCCGAAGGGAGATTGATGGAATCAAAGTTCCATCGATCTCCCTTTTACAGACCTAGAAACTAGATTACTAAACTAGAGAGATAGAAGGAAGCAATGTTCCTTCGATCTTCTAGTTTAGTCGTGCCAAGTAATTATTTCGTTTGAAAAGGGATGAAGGTAAATCGAGGGAGACGCGACGCGACGCGATACGACGCGATGCACCATGCAATAGTGCAAGGAACGAGAGACGCGACACCCGAACCGAGTAACTGGTCAAAAGGGTCAGCTCCGTTGCCTCTTAGCAAGTCCGATCGAAGGGGAAGGGAATCGACGCACCCGACACAGAGGTTCCCCATTTCTCCCAAGCATCCTGTTGGGAGCCAACTGGACCCAACTCGGGATGTCTAACAGAGAGAGGGAGCGTGTGTCGGGGCTACCCTAGACAGGAACAGTCCCTGATCCCCTCTAGGGCCGAAATACCCTTTCCCTTGGATCGTCTCGCCAGAGGACGGCAACTGACCCTTCGGACGAGCTAAACGGCCGATCACTTGCTTTCTACATCAAAGCAGTGGTGATCGGAACGAAAAACGAGGGAACGGGTGAACGAGAGAAGCTAGTTGGTAAAGAATTACTTGGCACATACGCAGACGCATACATGGGAGTAAATGTACCAAGCAATTATTTTGTTTAAAAAGGGGTGAAGCTAAATTATGGGAGACGCGACGCGACGCGACGCGATGCTGTACCGTACAGCAGATCTTCGAATCGAATCATGTTTCAAGAAACGAAAGATCGAGAGAACGAGAAGCTAAGTTAGTAATTGCTTGGTATCGCGGCCTTAAAACTAAATTTACTCTAAAAGCCTTAGAGATAAAAATCCCTCGATGTCCTTGCGTTGTCGTCCCGCGATGTCCAACGATGGCCTGTAAGTAAGCTGAAACTGAAAAAGTTTGCATTTGCGATTAGTTAACACAACATATACAGAATAGAATAGAGGAACAAACACATTCGCAAACAAGGAACCAGAAGTAACATATGTGTAAGAAAACCAGACAAATGAAAGCGAGGCAAACCGATAGATTCAAGCCCAGCGGACATTTGAATGTCGAAAAAAGAGTAAGAAATTGGAGATTGAGATATCACTCGCCACTGTATCGATAGTGGTCAGTGAAACAGATTTTACATCGAACAAACCAAAGAAGGAACCAGTAGTAAAATATGGAACGGGACCAGAGGAGTAAAAGCAAGATGTAACCCCACATTCAAGCCCAACAGACGTTTCAAGGTCGAAAAAGAAATTGGACAAGGGAGATTCAGAACTCACTCTCTACTGGTCACTACTGGTCACTAATGGCCAGTATTGGTCACTGGAGTTGTCCAGTGCTCGGCCAGTGGTCAGTAGTGGTGAGTAAAGGTGGAGCGCTGACCCACGAGGTTCCGTCACGTCCGCTAGCCTAGAAAAGAAAGAGCGAGAGAGAGAGTTCGTCACCGGCAGTGCAACTTAGCCTCAGGCGGAAGAATTAAAGGAGTGGGGAAGACCGTCCTTGGCGAGTTCACCAATCAATTAACGGTCAACCGTGCCTTTGACCGAAAAATTAATATTCTACGCAAAATGGTATTAAAAACAATTATTTATACAACTCACGCTATCGAGCATTATTTCAACTATTGCCTGATGTTAATTAATAATTATTGCAAACAATAGGTATGAAAATATAGAGAAATTCGAGGAGACTGAAAGTTTCTTTGAATTTCCGTCGAGAACCAAGGTCGTACGTCACGTATTCATTTCTTCGATCTTCTGTCCTTTATGCGATACTTTCTTTTGCATAAGGTTTCATCTTTCATTTCTTATCAGTAAATTATACAGGATTCTAACAAAGATACGTAAACTACGTCTCTAAAATCGTAAAACAATATGTTGCAACACTCAACAAAACACACATTAATGCACACGAACAGAAGTTGTGTATTTTGGATCGTAAATTTGGAAAATATTTAAGCATCGAGGGGTTTAATCTCGAAACATGCGAGAACAATTCCCGTATCGGTAAATTGGAACGTTTTAAAAATATTAAAAAAATACTAAAATGATTATAAATATTATATTGAAATATTTCAAATCGTTCTGGAAAAATTAGTTTTCGTTGCGGGGGTCAGTTAGAATAATTTTTGGTAATGGACATATCCTTGAAATCCTACGTATTTTTGAGAAAAAAAATTCTCGTCGAGGTTACCCTAGGTAGTAAGATGAAAACATATGTAAAAGAAAGTATCGCATAAAGGACAGAAGACCGAAGGAATGAATACGTGACGTACGACCTTGGTTCTCGACGGAAATTCAAAGAGACTTTCAGCCTCCTCGAATTTCTCTATATTTTCATACCTATTATTTGCAATAATTATTAATTAACATCAGGCAATAGTTGAAATAATGCTCGATAGCGTGAGTTGTATAAATAATTGTTTTTAATACCATTTTGCGTAGAATATTAATTTTTCGGTCAAAGGCACGGTTGACCGTTAATTGATTGGTGAACTCGCCAAGGACGGTCTTCCCCACTCCTTTAATTCTTCCGCCTGAGGCTAAGTTGCACTGCCGGTGACGAACTCTCTCTCTCGCTCTTTCTTTTCTAGGCTAGCGGACGTGACGGAACCTCGTGGGTCAGCGCTCCACCTTTACTCACCACTACTGACCACTGGCCGAGCACTGGACAACTCCAGTGACCAATACTGGCCATTAGTGACCAGTAGTGACCAGTAGAGAGTGAGTTCTGAATCTCCCTTGTCCAATTTCTTTTTCGACCTTGAAACGTCTGTTGGGCTTGAATGTGGGGTTACATCTTGCTTTTACTCCTCTGGTCCCGTTCCATATTTTACTACTGGTTCCTTCTTTGGTTTGTTCGATGTAAAATCTGTTTCACTGACCACTATCGATACAGTGGCGAGTGATATCTCAATCTCCAATTTCTTACTCTTATTTCGACATTCAAATGTCCGCTGGGCTTGAATCTATCGGTTTGCCTCGCTTTCATTTGTCTGGTTTTCTTACACATATGTTACTTCTGGTTCCTTGTTTGCGAATGTGTTTGTTCCTCTATTCTATTCTGTATATGTTGTGTTAACTAATCGCAAATGCAAACTTTTTCAGTTTCAGCTTACTTACAGGCCATCGTTGGACATCGCGGGACGACAACGCAAGGACATCGAGGGATTTTTATCTCTAAGGCTTTTAGAGTAAATTTAGTTTTAAGGCCGCGATACCAAGCAATTACTAACTTAGCTTCTCGTTCTCTCGATCTTTCGTTTCTTGAAACATGATTCGATTCGAAGATCTGCTGTACGGTACAGCATCGCGTCGCGTCGCGTCGCGTCTCCCATAATTTAGCTTCACCCCTTTTTAAACAAAATAATTGCTTGGTACATTTACTCCCATGTATGCGTCTGCGTATGTGCCAAGTAATTCTTTACCAACTAGCTTCTCTCGTTCACCCGTTCCCTCGTTTTTCGTTCCGATCACCACTGCTTTGATGTAGAAAGCAAGTGATCGGCCGTTTAGCTCGTCCGAAGGGTCAGTTGCCGTCCTCTGGCGAGACGATCCAAGGGAAAGGGTATTTCGGCCCTAGAGGGGATCAGGGACTGTTCCTGTCTAGGGTAGCCCCGACACACGCTCCCTCTCTCTGTTAGACATCCCGAGTTGGGTCCAGTTGGCTCCCAACAGGATGCTTGGGAGAAATGGGGAACCTCTGTGTCGGGTGCGTCGATTCCCTTCCCCTTCGATCGGACTTGCTAAGAGGCAACGGAGCTGACCCTTTTGACCAGTTACTCGGTTCGGGTGTCGCGTCTCTCGTTCCTTGCACTATTGCATGGTGCATCGCGTCGTATCGCGTCGCGTCGCGTCTCCCTCGATTTACCTTCATCCCTTTTCAAACGAAATAATTACTTGGCACGACTAAACTAGAAGATCGAAGGAACATTGCTTCCTTCTATCTCTCTAGTTTAGTAATCTAGTTTCTAGGTCTGTAAAAGGGAGATCGATGGAACTTTGATTCCATCAATCTCCCTTCGGGTCTCCATTCGCAGCAACCTCCTCGTGGTGAGACCTGGGTAATATTATTTACCGTTTAATTAATAATCGTATTGCACTTAGCTGGGTAATGCAATTATTAATTAAAAACTAAATAATATTAGCGAATTGGCTGCGATCCGCTTTGCATAGGTCATCATAAATATAGAGCTTCTTCGCTAGATTAGTTTTGATTCATCAAAGATTCTAGAATATTGTCAAAGACGAGGTATACGGGTAGATGTTTCAACCAATGTATTTTTTCGGCTCATTTTTATGGGGTCTCGAAACACCATTACCATTTTCGTGGATAAAATATTTAACTAGATTTATGGCGTAATTAGGCCGGTCGTCCGTCTTGACAGTATTGATTCGTAAATTTTAAAACACTGATTCGTCTTTTACAACACGTGTCGTGGTTCGTTATCGTTGCTTCGATCGAAATGACTGTACGAAAAAACGTTGATTTGCGACCACTTCCTCTTTCCAGATTCCAACGCCCTCGCACATTAACGGGGATAACTGGAATGTCGTTGCCCTTTTCTCCTCTAATTCGTCGCTTATGCGGAATTTTCTAATTGCAACGTTTTTTTAACCAAGGCACGGTTCGTAAGGATTCGTTCAATTTCCATTAATGCAAAAATAACGAAGAATTCTCGTTTGTTCCCACTTATAGATGGGTCTTCGAAACAAAAAATATTTCTTTCGAAATTTGTTTATAACGATCTTCTACTCCGTAACGAGTACGTGCATTAGGTTACACGTCTCTTACGATAATCGATCCATTATCCGTTTAACAAATGAATTAATTAAATAAAGTGTCTTTTGGTCAGTTGCGTTTGACAAAGCGGCAGACGTGACGGGCGACGTGACTCATCGTCCGGCTATACATACGTAGCAACGCGGTGTCGGGCGTCTCGGTCCGCGAATTCGATCCAGCCCGAGACGCCGCGTGCTAATTACAAACTGCATTATTCTACGTCGACGTCAAGTAAAACTCTCGGGATTCGAGTTCCTTTTCTATTAAAAACTCGCTTGGTTTAGTAGCCGAATGCAAAGAAGGAATAAGGATCATAGGAACCTAACTTCTTCGTTGCGAAGTCGGATTTCGGAATCCGACTTTCGTTCGATGCGTATTTCGACGGTAGCCTTTATGTTTCTGCTGAAACTATCGTTTCGTTAAGATCCAAGTTGAACGATAAGATTATTTCAGCCGTCACCAGTAGATCGACGCCGTTAGACAGTTTTTTGTGGGCCCTTGTTACGTCTCTTATTTGTTCGCAAAAAGCACAACATCGATCCAGTTATTGGGTGTATCATGGTGGTAATTTAAATTATATTATACATCGGTCGTATCGGTCTGTTGTATACCTGTGCCGATAATCGTGTGACTCGCTGTATGTGGGAACGTTCGATGCCCGTGGCTGTCAACTACGAACGCAAAAGAAAGAAAAAGAACGACAACAGGATATCCTATTCGATGGACTGTAGGCGCATTCAGCGGAAATGCAACTCGAGCGAGGATAACCTTTCGGGGCTACGTCCTTGGGATTCCCAGAAGGCAGAAATATGTATGTATTTTTATTCCGTTCGATTCTCGGGGCCCCGATATCGCTGGAAAGTCTGAACGCTCGGAAGGAGCTTCCATGATCTTTTTATCTGAATGGGTCGAGTCACTTTTAAAACGTCGCCGTCTCGGCTCGTCGAGAACGAGGATAATCGAGACGTAGCTTCGTCTCCAGCTGCGCGGGCTGTTCTACGTTCTACGCTTTCACGATCCCCTGCCGCTGGTAAAAACCCTTCTTCTATTATTGTAACTCCGTCCCTATCTCTCGCTCGCCCCCGTCTCGTTGCCAACTGGTTGCTCTTTCTTCGCCTCTCGGCGTCGAAAATATGCACTTTCTTTTGGGGCCTTTTTTTCCGCGCGTATACACATATGTACATGTATCGACGTTACGCCGTGGATCGGAGGCTCATCCAAACGAAGAAGGCTCCGTGGAAAAGAATATTTCGTCCGCTACCACCCCTTGATTACACTACCCTTTTTAGCGAAGGGCGTCAATAAAGTATGTGCTCGCAATTTTTTGTTAACTGGGGTAGCTGGGTATTCTAAGGGGTTCGTTTGAATAAATCAGATATACGTATAAAACTAATGTCATTACGTCCGCCATTGTGCGTGCTCTTGATATCTTTCCTCCGCCCGCATGCATATTTCTAATCACCGAGTCGTCATTTTCTGACCCTGCTTTGCATTTTACAGCAACTAGAAAGTCACCGGTAGACTCGAAATATAAATTGGAAAATTAATTCAACAGAGAGGGTTTCGAATATAATTATTTGGATGTTACAAAGTCTTGGAAGATTAAGCAACTATTCCGATTTCGATTCCGTTTCGAGAATTGCTACTTATTTCTGTAAAAAGAATTTTGACCGTCTCTGTTGCACATGGAGGCGGCGATCATACCCCCCTGCGCGCGTTCCGCGCCGTAAGGCCAAGTCTGGAGGCTCGAGACGACGAGAGTCGACTTCAGGACACCGACACGAGCGCGTATTCCTCGTCAGTTTCGCTCCGTAGGGCTCTTCTTCTCCACTCCGCTCCGTTCCACTCCGGCCTGGAAGTCCTGCGCGACACGACAGTCGGCTCCGAACACCCGCTTCGCTGCACACGCTCTCTCCGCGCGCGTTCCTCGCACTCTAAGCACACGCTCCACGTCTACGCGGACACCGGCACCGGGACTACTCCCAAGGGATATATCGTCAGCTGTTCGCTACGGACCGCACCTTTTTTCCCCGTAGACGCCGTCAAGGGCATACAAATACCGTCGGCCATCGTTCAGAATGAGGGAGATCGTGCACCTGCAAGCTGGACAATGCGGAAATCAAATAGGCGCGAAGGTAGGTCGAGATTCCTCCACCCAAGCACCGAGATTTTCC